>NC_136262.1:193392999-193617999 GCF_964187855.1 Myxine glutinosa | reverse complement strand
CATGACGAACAAAAGGTTCTGCAGTCGCCCCCTCTGCCCCCCCCCCCCCCCAAATCACTACTCCACTGTGTGTGAGTGTGTGTGTGTGTGTGTGTATGTGTGTGTATGTGTGTGTATGTGTGTGCAGGTGTGTGTATATGTGTGTGTGCATGTGTGAGTGTGTGTGTGTGTGTGAGTGTGTGTAGGGGTGGGTGCAGCTCCACTACGAGCCTTAGATATTGTAAAAAAAAAAATTTTCATGAATCATGAGTAAGCAGCTTCGACTTCGAAAGAAATACATTAAAAGACAAGAACGGCACTCGGTAGTGTACATACCTCCCCAAGGTTGCACAGTTTACGTATTGTATCCCACTAATAGGTCAGATCCGGATCTGGACCTCAA
This sequence comes from Myxine glutinosa, assembly GCF_964187855.1. Taxonomy (NCBI): domain Eukaryota; kingdom Metazoa; phylum Chordata; class Myxini; order Myxiniformes; family Myxinidae; genus Myxine; species Myxine glutinosa. The sequence continues at coordinate 193,617,617 of NC_136262.1, read as the reverse complement.
CCAAAATGTAACACCAAAAAGGAACCAAAAACCAAAGGTGTGGGAACCAAAAGGAACCAAAAGACCCCGAGAGCCCCAAAGACCCTGAAGACCCAAAAGACCACTAAGAACCAAAAGACACCAAAGACCCTTAAATATCCAAAATACCCCGATGACCCAAAAGACATAAAAGACCAGAAGAGCCAAAAAATCGCAAAGACCCAAAAAGAGCCCGATAATCCCGAAAAACCAAAATACCCCGAGGACCCAGGAAGTCCCCGAGGACCCAAAATACCCAGAGAACCCAAAAAGGCTTCAGACTTTGACACGCTCACAAGGCTGTACCGTCGAATAAAGTGTTCCAACCCGTCATTTTTGACGGGCTTTTCTGCTAGTTCTCATAATTTATGTGAATATAAATAAATTGTTCTCATTTCCTGTAGGCCTACACCTTGATTAAACGAACGTGGATGATATAGAATGCTAAACTTGGGTCTGTCTCCAGATGTCAACTTTCTCACATGATTTAATAGCTTAGGAACAAGTCAAGATATAACAGAAGCAAGGATCATATAAAGCTTGATGTCATATACATTTCCTGATCTTTTCTTGAGGTCAGGGTCTAACAATGTTGCATTTGTCCGTTGTTGAATTGTAAAACTGCATGACAAATGGTGGTCACCCCCAATGTGGAAGCGTATCCTCAAGATGCTGAGAGGTCATGTTGATATAAACCGCACGTACAATCTGATGTGAGGCAATACCTTGTGGGACAAAAACTGCTCAGCGAAGGTGGAAAAATCAATGCACTACGACAGCATGACCTCTTGTATTATAATCCATTATTGAGGATTATAGTTAGAAATTTGATCACGTGTCACAAACAATCTGTCGCTATGGCAAATGTGTTTATTGCAACCTGGCAGGATAGCCCATACCAGGGGTACAGGATCATACTCACCTTTGAGTTGTCTTGTGTGGGTTCTGTCATCTCGATGCTTTGCAAGTACCAACAGTATTACAACAAAGAGTACACGTTCCATTTGGAGGGGACTTTTAAGCCGGCTGTCCTGTCTGCTAGCATTTACATGACGTTAAAGATTCCGCAGTGCCTTTCAAAATGAGTAGGTCATGGTGTGCAAGCACTCAGGTAAAGCTTTAAATTCCTGCCTTGGCTACATAAACTTGGACAGAGGGGTAAAATGGAGCAGTTTCCTTGCATTTCTTGCAGACGTTAATTGCGAAGATGCTTAGCCGTTGTTTGTCAAGGAAATTGAGCAAATCCACTGTCACACACTTTTTCACTTGTGTCAGGTTTAAGGAGTTTGATGGATTAGAGGATTATCACCTTTGACGAGGCCATGTCTATCATGGCGGAAACACAGCATTGTGGAGTTGATTTGATTGACAACTTTGTTCAGTACTCGAGAGAAATGCATAATTAATGTTCCAGGAAAATATAAGGATGCAATTCCTGCACGATGAAATTAATTGCTTCATTACATTGCCTTCCTCGTCCTCACCTCCTCCCTTCCATGTCTGGTAGCACACTCCATGTGTGCTTTTCTTCCCATGTGTGCACTACATGTATATTTCTTGAATGTTCTACAATAAGATGGTTGCTCTTCGCCGGTATGGGCCACAGATTAGTTCCGGGTCCCACGGCGGTGGGGAGCTGTCTGCTGTCGACCCCTCTTTGCTGATGTGGGCTGCGTTGATGGAAGCCGGAGAGGGAACCGTGGTTCAGGACTCATGCTCAGCGTGGGAGGGGAATGCTTGGCGTTCGTGCTGTTGGCTGCATGGAATGTCGGAGTTGCATCCAGGGAATACAAGACTTTCAAAATGACGTATGAATGTTAATGAGGCCTTTTGCGCATGCGCTGTGTGTGCGTTTTCGGTGACTCGGTACTGCTCTCTGGGAACTTTTAACCTGCCGTTGTTAGCATGAGATCTGTCATTCAGATTGTCTTTTGAACATAATTTTCAGGATTTAGACAAAAGAGTTGCAATTACAAGATGGTTAACCATAATTGCTCTGTTTCAGAAGGCAAATCAGAATTACATAAATATAGGAAATACGAGAAATATCCATGGATGAGAAGTGTCGAGTTCGTACCATTTCCTGTTAATACAATTAAGCGGTGGAAGTGGATATAAGACACATAACACAAGAAGATGGTCAGAGGTTATGTATTTATGGTACCTGTTTGTTTGTCTGTCTGACTGTCTGTGTGCAGGATATCTCAAAAACCTATGGATGGATTTGGACTAAACCTGGTGCACAAGTTGGATGTGTGACAAGGCCGAAACAATAAGATTTTGGTGGATCCAGATCCGATTTTTTTTAAATTACCTTATTACCTTACCTCTTATTACCTTATTACCTTACCTCTTATTACCTTATTACCTTACCTCTTATTACCTTATTACCTTACCTCTTATTACCTTATTACCTTATTTTTTTATTATTATTGAAACTGGCTCCAGGTATGACCTTCCCATCGGTGTTAAGAATCACCCAAACCAGATACCGTGTCTCCCCCTGGGACGTCTGCCTGAATGTTGGTAATGATGGCATCATCTTTCCAATTGCAGATCCCAATTAAATACACCATCAAGCTAAGTTCACACGAGGTAATCCCGCAAATTTCAAAGTCCACTCATTGACACGCCATTCACAGACCTTGCACGGGCCCACATCATCGGGAATTTTCTCATTATGTGCTGCAAGATATCAACTTCTTAGGACAGCTGATCATAAAGTTCTCCAAATCTTTCATCGTGTCCCCTTTCTCTCAGGTACTTCTTCAAGTATTTTCAGCTCAGTGGTTGCCGTATTAGGATGCTTGTGGCAGCCGAGAGGTCTATCCCAGCAGTGAATGCGCTGTAGTAGGGGTGCAAGGACATGTGTGGACACCTTGCCTGGGAGAGGGCATCATGCGCACCCTGGAGGAAGTGAGAGACCAAAATGCCTTGCCAAAGTCTTAGGAGGAAGTTTCTTTGGCCAGTCTAGCCATCATTGGGGTGGTCATTTGTTGTGGTCATGTTGATGGGCTCATGCTCAAGAATGAAGGCAAAAAGTGCTGAGCAGGGTGGTGCTGTAGGATTGTACTCACAATGGGGCCACAGTACAAGTAATGGAATGTATGGATGGGAAAAAGAGTAGAGGATGGGAGGAACCAAGGTAACCTGCTAGTAAGAAGGCTGGGTTAGGTAGGCTAAATGGCACGAGAAAACATCACTGATCGGGATGGTGTATGACATGAGATGATAGTGAACCATCTCGTTAAAGCCTTGGAGAGAACAGTCTGGAAAGTATTTCCAATATTTGAGAGAAAAGAGGCCCAAAAGAATGGAGGTGTGTGGCAAGCTTAGCTTGTGGGAGTTTAACCAAGTGAATATTACAGGTAGGTGTGCATCCTGGAGGAGCTGGGAATGATCAGAGGGCTCAGAGCAAAGTCAGCTAGAATGGAGGAGAGGTTGTTAAAAGAAATAACAGAAAGGCCACCAGTCTTTTTGGCGATCTGAGAACAACAGGTTTTATGCTTCGGCATCACAAAAGATTCCTTGAATAATGTGCGCTTTCAATTCCACAAAATCCAGGAGAGAGTTGTGATGCTGAGGCACCAGCCCATAAAGAAGAGCAAACGTCCATCGAGTTACAGAAAAAGGGCTTTGAGGCTGTGAGTAGTTCTGATCTTTCAATAAATTACTTGGAGGATTCCCAGTCTGCATCTGGCTTTGGAGGCCAACCTTGCTACATGGTTAGCCCAGGAAATGTCATAGCTGATGATAAGACAAGCTTAAGAGACTCAGGCCAACACAAATTGAAAATCTCACATAACGTAAAAATGCGTTCTGCAAAAAATTATTATGTAACACGTCCTGGTGTTGGCTTAGCAGTTAGGGTGCCGGCTTGGGATCCTAGGATCCTGGGTTCGAATCCCGGTCGATCACTGAATTAACGCCAGGGGGGTTGACTCAGCCTGTCATCCTTCCGGGGTCGGCAAATTGAGTACCAGCTTGCTGGGATGAATGATCCCGGTGTGTACCCTGATTTAGAACTGCGCATCGTAAAAGTGTGACCAAGGGTTGGCGTCAGGAAGGGCATCCGGTCATAAAAACAAACAAACAAAAAAACATTGCCTCAAACAGGGAACCATGATTGTCATGGGGCCCGCAAGGCTAACCCCTGCTCTAGCGGGGAAAATGGCCTTAAAACGATCATTCATTCATTCATTCACATCCATATTTGCATAACCCATTTTCTTGAGAGAAAAAAAAGAGAAATGAGAGAATAGTGGATAAAATAATTCATTTTGACGTTGCTCAAGGCTGAGACTGAGAACTTTTATTATTTTAGTTAAAACTGAAAAATATATTTTTGATGCTTTTTCATGATTAGAGGGTTCACATAATACTGACTGTAGAAAAATAAATGTATGGAAATCGTTAGTGGATACAACATATTAATGAATGATTATCTTGTGAATCACTTTCAATTCTCCATGTTTATAAGGGTCACAGTAATTGTAGGAAAATGTTCGATAAACGGTCATTTCATAAACATCTTCAAAGATAGCCGGCAGCAATGTAATGATGTGTGCAGATATTTGTACAAGAAGAAACTGGTTTCATGATCCCTCCTTGTAGAGAATATACCAGATTAATATCAAACAAATACTTTGATTATGTTTGGAGATAAAGATTATGATTGTCCTTTTTTTTTCAGATAAGTTCTCGCATCATCAATACATTTTATCGCAAACCATTTCAACAAATTGTTTGAAATCATGGATCGAAATATTTACCTCCGGCCACCAAAGGTGGATATGGATATATACAGTATATATATATATATGGGAGTGTATGCTGATCAGCACGTCGCTGCGTCCTTGGACGACTCCTCATCACCATCCCAGCACACACCACCGTGTGTGCTACGGAATGAGGTGTTTTTACAGCGGCCGGAGTGCAAATCCTGCCACCAACCTCCTTGAGAGAGGACCCAGTACCCTGGTACTCATTTCGCCGATCTCGGAAGGATGACAGGCTGAATCAACCCCACCCGGTATTAATTCAACAGCTGAACGGGATTCGAACTCAGGACATTCAGATCCATTGGGCCAAAACCAGGTATAAAGGTGGATGGACGTTATGTTTTCACCCGTTTGTCTGTCTGTTTGTCCGTATGTGAACAAAATATCTCAAATGGTTGTGGACAGATTCGGACGAAATTTGGCAGAGATGTAGCGTATGTAACAAGGACGGAATGATTAGATTTTGGTGAAGATCCGGATCCGGATCCGGCTACTAGAATTTGTTAAGTGATTCTTCACCATTGGGAGATCGGGCCACAAACGATACATAGCAGGATATCTCAAAAAGTTATGCACAGATTTGGACGAAACTTGGTGGGCTGGTTGGGTGTCTGACAAGGACGATTCGATTCGATTTTGGTGAAGATCTCAATATGGATTCGGATATGAGAATTATTTAATTTTTCAAGTGATTTTTCACCTTTAAGAGATTGGGCCAAAAACGATACACAGCAGGATATCTCAAAAGGTATGGACAGATTTGGACGAAACTTGGTGGACCGGTTATGTGTGTGACAAGGAAGAATCGATTCGATTTTGGTGAAGATCCGGATCCAGCTAGTAGAATTTTTAAGTGATTCTTCACCATTGAGTGAAATGGTCAACCAGGTGGAGGTATGCTCTCTACTGAGTGCCGTTCTAGTTTCTAGATGCTTCTTAAAAATACACTCCTACGATGTCTTATGTATTGAACCTTTTTTTTATTGCAGATACTGCAAGTATACTCCAAACCGTGTATTAAATTTTTACAGTTGAAGAATGAGGAATGTGTATATACACATGATTGAAACAGTTTCAATACATGGACTTTTTAATTATCCTTTTTCAGGCAGAGATGGTAAGGTCATAGCAGGGTCAACTTCACCTCATATAGGCAATGTAATTACAGTCTTGAGTTATTCAGGTTCTATTGGCTGCTTCTCTTTTAATGAATTCCCACAGTTGAAGTATTTTCACAGCAAGGTTACTGAGGTTCTCTGGGTCATATTGCTTTAACCCTTTTTGGTATGATGAACACCATTCCCGACTTTTGAATTTGAATGCAATATACGTTGTGTAATCAGTTCAACACATGCAGTGGCTCAGTATATTAGAGGCTCGTCTCGAAAACATGTGCATAATGTTTTATAATAAAAAACAACAACATTTTAACATGCAGAGCTCTGGTGTGTATGTGTGTGGTGGGGCTGGTGGGCTGGAGGTTCCCTAATCAACGACTATCGATTCGCTTCTCAGATCATTTAATGATGATTTGTGTATTGCTAGGTTGAGGCTTCCTCCATTTATAAGAGTAGAGCATTCACATTCATGAGACTGTTTCTCAATGTCGACATGTCACAGGAAGGGAATAGTCAGGGACAAGAAGCATTTCCCTTTACTGGCAACAAGTGAGATACTTTGCAACAAAAATGGAAACATTGTCAGGCAGGACAACCTCGATACCTTCTCAACGAATGGCCTTGATGACATTACTACCATGTACCATGATCCACAAAACCTGTGTGTGTCCCCCTTCACAGAATTCCCCTGACTCTCTTGCTTCACTGCATCTCTATTACCAGATATCCTTTGTATCAAACGAATAATTTGATTATGTTTGGAGATAAAGATTGTTTGGCCCTTTATTTCAAATAAGGTCTCACATCATCAATATGTTTTATCACAAACCATTTCAACAAATTGTTTGAAATGACCACCGTTGGAGGCCATTTTTCCCCGCACAGCAGGGGTTTGCGCTTTTTCAGGCACTGTGGTCCCCTTTTTGAAGCAATGTTTTACGGCCGGATGCCCATCCTGCCGCCAACCCTGTTAGTCGCCTCTTGCAACACACAGGGAATTGCCAGTGACCTGGTACTCAATTTGCCGACCTCGGAAGGATGACAGGCTGAATCAACCCCCCTGGCGTTAATTCAGCGATCGACTGAGATTCAAACCCAGGATTCTAGGATCCCAAGCCGGCACCCTAACCGCTAAGCCAACACCAGGCTAAATTGTTTGAAATAATGGCTTGAAATATTTTCTTGATGCTTCTTAAAAATACACTCCTACAATGTCTTATGTGTTGAAACTCTTTGATTGCAGATACTGCATGTATACGCCAAACCGTATCTGAAGAGAAAACCAAACCGATCTGCCAAAGCTGAAGAGTGTACATCCCTTGTCCATCTGTTCATCCTTGTCAACAGGTCAGCCTATTTGTTTGTCGACCTTCCACCCTGTAAAACAGCTCTCCCACGAGCCTCGATGCCTATAAAAAAAAACAGGAAAAATGACAGTGCAACAGAGTAAGGAATATATTAAAAGCGCCACTATGAGCTTTTACCTTCTTGAAATGGAAACTACAACTGGCCTCAAATGTGAATGCAAGCATTTACATCTCGATAGAAAGTTTGCTCCCCACAAAGGCAGTTCTAGCTCTATAAAGAAATCAAATAATTATTGTGTAAAAAAAAAAAAATAATCTCCAAAATGACACTCACAAGAGTTATCTTGAAAATGTGTTTCATTGAAGGCCTTGCTATGTTAAATAATTTACTATTAGCTTTGTTTAAGTTTGTGAACCTATTACATTATCTCATCAACATTCTTAACAGAAAACTTGAACTCGAGATATTAGGTGAGTGAAGAACTAAGATCAGTGACTCAAGATGGAGAAGATCAACCAGTCTGTAGGGAGCAAGAATGACCTTTCTAACTAATTTTGACATATCTTGCTCCTGATTAAATCAACTTCATTATGAATATGAATAAACGAATGATCGTTTTAAGGCCATTTTCCCCGCTAAAGCAGGGGTTAGCCTTGCGGGCCCCATGACAATCATGGTTCCCTGTTTGAGGCAATGTTTTTATGGCCAGATGCCCTTCCTGGCGCGAACCCTTAGTCGCCTCTTACGATGCGCGGGGATACGGTGTACCTATTCTAAATCGGGGTACACACCAGGATCATTCATCCCAGCAAGCTGGTACTCAATTTGCCGACCTCGGAAGGATGACAGGCTGAGTCAACCCCCCTGGTGTTAATTCAGCGATCGACCGGGATTCGAACCCAGGATCCTAGGATCCCAAGCCGGCACCCTAACCGCTAAGCCAACACCAGGCCTAAATCAACTTCATTATGATTGTTATTCATTTGGCTGCCATGCTCCCTAACTTTAGTGGACCACATTAGCAAACAAGATGTGATATATTACAAGTTGCAAAATATTAAGTACAAATTCATCGTGATTTTTCCAAGTACCACTCATATTAATTATTATAGCTGACAGCCCAGACATATTGTTATTTCAAGAGCCTAGACATTGTTATTGCAAGTCATATTATTGTAAAAGCCTTCACATCTTGTATACCAACTGCATTTCTGTTTCAGGATTCATGCCCAACACACGTTGCGTTTACAAACATCTTTTACCGGACATCAAACTTTCTCGGGATCAGTCAAGTGCTTGTGTTTATGTCCTGTGGTTTGAATAGCGGACATCCGTGAACCCTATTTTTAGTGCATGTTGAATGCATTTCAAGGTTGCAAAAACAAGTGAAGAGTTTGATTCCAAAACAAGATAATAGTCAATTTCACGTTTTGCGAGTTATCATCTGAAGCTTAGCTTGTGTTCTATGGTAATTGATGTGTATGAAGAAAATGCTTTTTAAATCGTAAAAACACAATACATGCCATGTAGATTCATACAGTAAAATTGTTTTTTGTTTTTTTCAAAACGCGGTGTCAGACATCCACAGTGTCCGAGAACACAACAGAGATATCTCGTTAAGGAATCAAACTCTTCAAATATCCATGCATACTGTCAACTTCAATAAATGCACTTCTTCCAGGTTTTCTGTTAGATACAAGGCATGCACAATTGCTTTTTCTGGCACCTCATTCTTCATTTCAATGTTTAAATATGAATAGTCCCAAATCATATTTCTGAACTTTGCCAATATATATAGATTTCTGCTTTCCAGCACACAAATTCAAGTCTCTCTTAAAGTCTTATTTCATCATGATGAAGCCAATTTACAAGATTTTTTTTATTACTTGTTTATGTTCTTCCTTGCCTCTTCGCCATCTTTTATAAACCCTTGCTTTTATCATATCATTAACCTTGTGCTTTCAAAGATCGTTTGATGAGGACTTTCCTGGCTCATAATGATTTCTAAAGGCTAAGATGACTACGCCACATACGAGAAGCCTTGTGAGTCACGAGGGATCTGGCCTAGCATGGAGCCAGTAACGTGATAGTACAAATGCCTTGTTTTTTATATGCAAAGCCAAAACATGTGATCAAATTTTTTTTTCACAAAGTGGAGCATTGCATTGTGGTATCTTCTTTTGAATGCCATATTTGATATTTCCTCTTTTGGTTGAAAATGTATTGTTGTAGAATGTAGATATCAGGATCAAACAATTGCAAAATTTGTACCTTTGTCCAGGAGTGATCCCGCAAGATGAGATGGTTTTCTAGTTTTATTTACTTGGAATAAGAAAATTCAGAGATTGGGTTTGAGGCTCTGTGTGTGGTAAGTCTATCTTTAATCTTTTCCATTTCCAGAAAGAGAGATGCAGTTTCATTGTATTAAGGAATGCGAATGTTTTGTGTGTTTTGTTTTTTGAAATGTTTTGTGTTTTGTGATGTTTGATGAATGTTTGTGAAAGTGAAATTTGTGAAATTTGTGAAAGATAAAAACAATTGTTTAAAATTATTCAAGGAATGTCTTTTTCTACGTCATACAAATATGTATTGGCATTGTTTGTCTGAATTAAGATACACAGAAAACTTGACAAGACTACATTTTAAATTTCTCTTTGGACTATTTCTAAGGCCACAACATATTTTTCTTCCTCTCTACCCAACTATTCTGACACAACAAAAAATATTTTGTAACACTTTCCCATGACCTATGAAGAACTCCCCACGCATCATTCATTCACATGACACACCGGTGCAATATAATTATGTCCATGTAGTTAAGGTTCACGAAAGCCAAGATCATGGCCATGAACAAATTTCAGTGATTCGATCTACGCCTGAAAATCGATTCAGGGTTACTTAATAATTTAAATTTTAGGGCGTAGATCCGTTCATTCAAAATGTGACTATATTCAGATTCTTCACATGCTCTACTCCTGAGAATTTTTTCAAAGAAAAGCATGCTAAATGATTGGCTCACAGGAAAAATGGCTATCTATTTATTACATAAGCAAATAGGGCAGAATAGCAATAGGTGCTTAAATAATTAAAAAAATGGTCACTCATCAAATTAACAGAAATCACAAACACAACTCCCCATTTTGAATCCAATATTTTTCTCCATTATCTTTTGCGGCATGGGTGGCCTAACTTAGTCTACGATTAGATTAAGTCAAGCGAACATGATTCAAATATAAGAAGAAAAAAAATCTAAATCTGAAGTTTCCTGGAATGCAATGCGTCGAGTTGAAAAGACATAAAATGGAAGCTATTTTCCAACATTCAGCACTCATCGGAGATTTTGATAGTTTAAAATAAAAGTTTTAAGTGGAAAGTACAAGTCAAAAGTTGGACCCATAGTTATTCAGAATGACCTCCTGCAAAAGGGAATTGAATAATAGTCAACCACAATAGGTGAACTATCATCATATGCACACCAGACCAGGTGTTGCAGGAAATTATGCCACCCTGATGCTTGTCAATGAGTCAGCTGGTTTGAAACGGAGTGTGCACCCCTTTTGCAATGATTCATATGGCAACAACCTAAAGGCTGTATATCGGAGTGTACATAATCACCCAGAACTTGTGAAGCTGAAAGGCATTTTACAGCAGCATAATGAAAGTCCTTTTCACTTGTCCTTAAATAATTGCAGCTGTTCTTTATATTTCAGGCCCAGTGCACTTGAATTAGAGACATTTGAAATGTTGTCCAGCCATCAAGTTCATGAAAGACTTCATTTGAACAATTTATGACTACATGATTAATGTATTAAGCAAAAGCAACCTATGTAACATGCTCGTAAACTGGGCCTGTGAATTTAAATATGTCCATCAGGTAAAGGACAGAGATTTATGGTAAAGCTATTCAACAGACATCATTATCATCACTGTTGAAGAAGTGGCAATGAAGGACCTCATTGCGGTGCTGGAATCGAATATGTAACTCGAAGCATCTGAAAATGTAAAGCCCGTCTGCGTCTGTTTATATTCGCACGTCCTCTTCTTCTTTCATATGATCAAAATAACGAAAACAGTTTTAAAAAATACAACATGAAAATTGATGATTTCATGCAACCTTGACCTGTGACCTTTTGATCGAAAAAAAACAAACTGTCGAATCCTACCTTTTGATTAGTGAACCAAATCAGTGACCCGACGTGAAAATTCTTTACATTTCAGGTCAATCTGGTGAAAATTTGCGATTTTACTCAACCTTGACCTTTGACCTTTTCATGTTAAAAAAAAACAATCAGCTTATAGCTTTTGATTGGTGAACCAATTCAGTGAACTTCCGACAGACTTCATTGTAAATTAAATTTTCTGGACTTAAGCTTCCGGTTCCTCAAGAGAGGTTGGCACCTGAGCTCGTCCACAGCCACCAATGATGAGTTTTCTCCCGATCGTTTTTTGGCGAATTCCTACTGTTTATTTTGCTGTGTATGTGTTTACTGTGTGTTTCTACTTCGATTTTGTTTTGTAATTCGTGCAAATTTGTGTGTATTAGTCGGTTTGTTTGTACGTGTTTGGGGCCTGGTTAACCTTGAGGCCTGCCCAGTCTTCTCGTTGGTATTTTGTTTATGTGTCCGTTTGTTTTTTGTGTTTAATGTGTTAGCTCTTACACAAGCCTCAACTTTGTATAAAAACAAGACCAAAAGTCTAACAGCGGCATAGCTGGGCTTGTAAAATATTATAAACCACAAACACATATTATTAGCTTTTCAACCCGTCCTTTTTATAACATTAAACAAAGAAATTTTGAGGAATCTCGACATCCATGAAGTAAATTTTAATTACAGAACTGAGCGAAGATCTACTGTAATCTAGATTATACCCCACAAGGGTGGGAGGTGTGCTCATTTACCAAGCAGCTAGCTAGCGCTTGCCAAGCCAGCCGTTCCTTAACGGTTTGGAATGGAGTGCTTGCTCGAATGTTTAAACCACTTGGCGAACTCTCCACAATAAACTTGGTAAATGAACACACACCCAATTTTCTTGAGACCCCACCATAGATCGACTGTAATCTATATACCCCAAAGATGAATGGCCCTTCCTGCCACTCCCGTAGTGAGCGGGTATACTTGTAAATTCAAATGTCGGTCGGTGCAGTCAGCCGTCGTAATGATATCATAGACGTGATGACGTAACGGACACAAAACTGATATATTTTAACTTCCAGTAAGTTTGCAGTCACGATGAAGGGATTAGTGTTATGATGAGATTTACTATAATATTAACGTTACATTATCATTATTTCGAAAATGATATTACTATCAAAAACCGAGGCGAATTCCTTACTTCCTCGGTTATTAATATTAGTGCCGAACAACACTCATCACTGATCATAAACCATACACTGCGTCAATCCATAAACCTTCCAATAACGACATTGGGATGAAAGTATTATGGTTATATTTACTATATTATTATTATTACTATTACGAAAACGATACTACTGAAACGATACACTGCTGTATTAAGAAACCTGGGCTTAATTTGTCCGAAGCGGTCCGAAGTGTAGGCATAAGGCCGAAACATACCGTATTGTTGGAAGAGACATAACGCCGATGCTTTCGATATTTGATGGTCATTTTATCAATCAGTTTGTTTGTGTTTCACACAGAATTAAAAACGTGAAGGTAGAGCATGGCGATTGTGATATATGACAGGTTCGTCGATTTGTTTGGCATGAACGGCATATAAATCAAAATGGCGGTGTGTGGAGAGTCAGCAGCCGCACCGCCGTAATGACATCAGACGTACTCACATAACCCTGTCATGTGACCAGATTCTCAGCTCTGATTGGTATACATTTGAGGGGACATACATACAGTCACGTGAAAAAGTAAGTACACCCCATGTAAAGTTTTGACTTTTTCAACATATTTCAACATACAGCTATTTGATCTTCATTTCAACAATATTGATAGATAAAGGTGATATAATATAACAAATATCATGAAACATTTACATTTTGTAGTCCATTGTATAATTTAAATAAACATAAATGCAAATTCCACATGTGGAAAAAGTAAGTACACCCCCAACATTTATCACTACTTCAAATACCTAAAATTAGAATCAGGTGCACCAGCTCAGGTGCAAATGATTAGAACATCATTAGAGAGGATCTTGGAGGAACCTGTCTTATTTAAACCTCAGACATTTCGTTTGGTTTGCTCTTTGTTGTTGATGTGTGCGGCGTCACCATGCCCAGATCAAAAGAGCTCTCCGAGGCCTTTAGAAAGAAGGTTATAGATGCCTACGAGTCTGGGAAGGGATTTAGAAAGATCTCCAAACAATTTGAAATCAATCACTCGACTGTCTGGAAGATCATCTACAAGTGGAGAAGATTCCAAACAACTGCCAACTTGTTCAAGCCAGGCCGCCCCAGCAAGTTCAGCCCGAGAGCAGACCGCAAGATGCTGAAAGAAGTCTCTAAGAACCCCCAGAATGTCATCACGGGACCTACATGTAGCTCTTGCCACTGTTGATGTCAAAGTGCACGAGTCTACCATTAGAAAGAGGCTGCACAAATTTGATCTACATGGGAGGTGTGCCAGGAGGAAACCTTTGCTGTCCAGAAAGAACTTCAGGGCAAGACTAATGTTTGCCAATGAACACCGAGGCAAAGACCAGCACTTCTGGAACAATGTGCTCTGGACAGATGAGTCAAAGGTAGAGCTATTTGGCCACAGTACCAGAAGACATGTTTGGCGAAAACCAAAGACAGCATTTGACCACAAGAACCTGATACCAACTGGAAAGCATGGTGGTGGAAATATTACGGTTTGGGGCAGCTATGCTGCATCAGGGCCTGCGCAGCTCACCATCATAGAATCCACTATGAATTCTTCATTGTACCAGAGGGTGCTTGAGGATAATGTGAGGCCATCTGTCGGGAAGTTGAAGCTCAACCGAAGGTGGACCTTGCAACATGACAATGACCCTAAACATACCAGTAAATCCACCAAGGAATGGCTGAAAAGAAAGAAATGGAGGGTTCTGGAATGGCCAAGTCAAAGCCTGGATCTAAATCCCATCGAGATGTGGGGGGATTTGAAACGAGCTGTGCATGCAAGAAACCCCTCAAACATCGCACATCTGAAAGAATTCTGCAAGGAGCATGGGGCAAAAATTTCTCCCATTCAATGTCAGAGACTGGTAGACAGTTATAAGAAACGCCAACTTGAGGTTGTTTCTGCCAAAGGGGGCAATACCACCGATTAGAGCCAAGGGTGTACTTACTTTTTCCACATGCGAAATTTGCATTTATGTTTATTTAAATTATACCATGGACTACAAAATGTAAATGTTTCATGATATTTGTTATATCATATCACCTTTATCTATCAATATTGTTGAAATGAAGATCAAATAGCTGTATGTTGAAATATGTTGAAAAAGTCAAAACTTTACATGGGGTGTACTTACTTTTTCACGTCACTGTACATACATAGGGACGGACAAACACTGTTCTAGACGGCTCTGCCCGATGGACTACGACGTAAAAAAAAAAAAAAACCTTTTGACGAAATTATTAATTTCTCTTCTTCATGTTATCATAATAAAGCTTTGTTGATTATTTGATGATGAAGCTGAAATGGTAAATTTAAATTTCAGGACAGTTGTATGAAAATGGATGGTTTTACGTGATTCTGACCTTTAACCTTTTGACAACATTATTAATTTGTCTTCTCTGTATTATCATAATAAAGCTTTGGTGAAAATTTGATGACAAAACTCAAATGGTAAATTTAAATTTCAGGACAATTGGATGAAAATTGATGATTTTATGTGATGCTGACCTTTGACCTTTTGACAAAATTATTAATTTGTCTTCTCTGTATTATCATAATAAAGCTTTGGTGAAAATTTGATGAGAACACTCAAATGGTATAAAACGTTACACACACACACACACACACACACACACACACACACACACACACACACACACACACACACACACACACACACACACACACACACACACACACACACACACACACAGAAGTAATTACAAAACCCTGTCTCCTGCTGAATTCTGTATAATCCAAGCTCTAAAAATTGTTGAAATCTCTCATGATGAGGCCAAAGCACAGGGACTCTTGCTCTAACATCTCAGGCAGGTCGGTGGTCTCTATGTTTTCGACTGTATTGTTGCGGATCCCGTGTCTGTCTTTGTTTTTGTTTTTTTTTGCTTTTTTGTATACAAGATCGAGGCTCGTGAAATAGCTAACATTAATCACATTGTAAAAAAACCGACACATAAAACATATAATAAGGGTAGCGGCAGACAAGATGGGGAGAGAGGGGGAAGCACATAAGCACAACATTTGAGAGCAGGGACATCGGGAGATCTGTGAGATGGAGAGGGCTTGGGGGGAGGAGGCGTGGGAAAGGGGGGAGGCAGGCTGTGGGAGAAGTATAAAACACATGGACACTGCAAGGACTTCCAAGAAAGAAGTTGGTATTTCAAAAAAGTGGATCTGGGTTGAATTAACGGGGGTAGAAAATATCAAGGTTTTGGATGGGGGAAGATAAGAGATGGTGGTGAACAGCTGTTTTATAGACCTGGAGGGAGGAGTGGGATTGAAGAGAGTGAGGGAGTTTGTTCCAGAGGCAGGAGTGAAGAGGAATGAAGGAGTGAAGGTGAGCAGGGAGTCTTGATTTTGGCAATTTCACCAGAATAGGGTTGCTGGCAGATCTTGTGCGACCTGTAGGAATATTTGGGGGACAGAGCACAGATAGATTCGATTTGTATTTGTATATATTTGTATTTGATATTCGATTTGGGAATGTTGTCCAGTCGGTCTTTTCAGAGAGACATAGGAAGAGTGTGAGATTTATCAGCATTGAAAGACATGTTCCACTTGTTTGAAGTCTGTGATTTTGTCCAGGTCTGCAGAGAGTGAGGAGGCTGCAGACTGCTGATCTGAGGGATGAAGAATGGAGCGGCAGAGAGTGGAGTCATCAGCAAAGAGATAGAGAGGATTTTCCAGCGAGTCGGACAGATTAATTGATGAAGACCAGAAAAAGCACAGGGCCCAGAACACTACCTTGGGGAACTCCAGCCAGAACAGGAAGAGGAGATGAGAGAAACCCATTCAGGGCCACACGTTGACTACGACTAGAGAGGAAGTCCGCCAGCCATGCATCGAGATTTCCATTGATACCATAGGAGGAGAGTTTGGTGAGCAGAGCGGGGTGCCAGACCGTATTGAAGGCACGTGATATGTCAGGGGAGACAGCTCTGATTTCCTGTTTGGCATTAAGGACCTCCATCCATTGTTGAGACAGCAGAAGCAGCATGTCCAAAGTAGAATGACCGAGTCTGAATCCAAATTGATGATCAGAGATAAAGCCATTGGAGAAGAGGAAGGATTTGATATCCGAAGCAATGATGGATTCCATGACCTAGCTGATAATTGGGAGCAGGCTGATTGGTCTGTCGTTGCAAAGATCTGTTTTTTCGCCTTTTGGTGTAAAGCTGTAATGTTGGCTGATTTCCAAGCTGATGGCAGACGACCTTTAGCAAAAGAGAGGGTGGAGAGAATCGAGAGAGGGTCTGAAAGAGCGGCAGAGCAGGATTTTAGGACCCGTGGGGTGATGCCGTCTGGTCCAGTTGCAGAAACAGAGTCGAGGTTTGACAAAAACCTCTCCACCTTGTCAGGAGAGAAGGACACAGAGTCCAGGAGCACCTGGGTTTGACTGGGTAAGGTGGGTACAGAGAGAGATTGGTTTGGGACACAAGATTTTGAGGCAAACACAGAGTTAAGGCATTCGACTTTGTCACGTGCGGTGTCAACTGTGTAGCCATTTGAGGTAAGGGGGGGGGGGGGGGGGGATGGATGGGGAACAAACACCGGCAAAGATTTGACCAGACTCCACCAGGCTTTGGAGGAAGGAGACAGGTTTGAGAGTTCATTCTTAAGTGTGGAGAGATAGTGCTTCCTGTCACTCCTGAGGGTAGACACACACGTGTACCAAGCAAGCTTGGTGGAAGGAACTGAGATTGCCTTCAGTTGGATTAGCCTTCCAAGAGGCAAAGGCAGGTTGTTTAACTACTAAGGGGGGGAGGGGGGTTAGGACCCCGTTTCCCCACAGATCCTCCAATCACCAATCCCCCAACCATGGGCCGAAGGCTTATCGACCGTGATCCGAATACCTTCGAGACCACGTGACCGGGAAGACCGGGAATTGAACCCCTCGCGATCCCACACCTATTTCAATCAGTTGCACCGAGCAATTCGCACGTTGTGGTTCGCGGTTTTACCCTGTGTGATCTACAGACCCAATTGAGCAGCCAAATTTGGTTTGAACGATGCCGGGTCCCTGGGGGAAAAGACGCACATGGGTCGGTCGAGAGGAAATACAATGTACACATCTTTATTCACAAAATGCACAGAAAGAAGGACGAGAAGCAGACTTAACATAAATTTTTACCTATCTATTCCCTACACAGGCGCCTGGCACACTCACACACAGGGGATAAATCACACCGGTTAGACTCGTACCGGAAGGACTTGCGGACGCTGATTCGGGCAGTTCCTTCGCGTGGCGTATGGATCGATCCGGTAGACAGCACGAAGAATGATCAGCTCGGAGGACTACCAGCATGGAGAAGAGCCAGATCGGAGAACGATCCCACCAGCATGAAGGACGAACCAGCTCGGAGGAAGGTCAGCACGGAGAACGATCAGCACGGAGGATGACCCAGCACGGAGAAAGAACAAGCAGCACAGGGAACGATTACCACGGAGAAGAGCCCACACAGTGAACAATCACCACGGAGAAGAGCCAACCCGGGCTACGATCAGTACGGACTTTTATTGGGGTGAATGCCCTTCTAGAAGGTTCCATGGCCTACCATTGGCCGGTGTTGGTCACGTGCGGTCATTCAGCTCCGCCTCCTTCTGGAAGGTTCGACGGCCTACCATTGGCCGATGTTGGTCACGTGCCGTCATTCAGCCCCCACCTCCTTCTGGAAGGTTCCACGGCCTACCATTAGTCGATGTTGGTCACGTGCGGTCGTTCATTTAGTTCCACCTCCCTCTGGAAGGTTTCACGACCCGTGCTCACCCACCCATGAACCAACGTCTTCTTAGAGGGGTTGGAATCCTGCCTAACTCAACGCATATATGTTTTAATTACTACACAATGGAAAGAGAGCTAATCTTTACATTTAATAAGAAATAACTGACTAATGCATGCTACATGTTGTCGTGTAATTAACTAGAGGGGGTTTCTTTTATTGCTCAACCGTAACAGTATATTCTCCAATATTGCTCCCTCAGCTCTATCTCAGACGTCGTCTCACCGCTCCCTATCTACTCCAGGATGCAAGCGTTCTTCCATTCCGTCCGTTCCCCCACCACTCCCCTGCTGGTTAAACTTCCAAAAACCAGGCGAACTACACATCTTGTCTCTTCCGTGTCTCACTCCTCCAGTATGGAATCACCTTCCAGAGGGTGTTCTGTCTCACTCTTACCTCCAGGACTTTAAGCAAGCAGTGCACCATGCCATCTTTTGTCATCAATTATGTCCAATGATCTTCATTACCACAATTAACCTTTCCTAAACAAGCCATCCTACTTGCTAGGTTTAGTGTTTCCTCCCGTCCCCCCTCTCCTCATTTTCCTTTATTCTCTTGATGTTTGCCGTGCTGGCAGTTATACCTTGCTCTTCTATTAACCCCCACTCCGCAAAAGGAGAAAAAAAATACTTTGTGATCAGCATTGTGGGTCTGATGGTGAAGTGAGACCAACAACAATATTGGTTCACGAATTATCAAACAGAATGACCACTATATTCGTCATGGGTGTGTGTCTGTCTGTGTGTGTGTCTGTCTGTCTGTCTGTCCGCAGCATAACTACCCGATGATATCATCCGATCTTGATGAAACTTGGGTGGGAGGTTGATATCATGATCTAGTTGTGTCCTGCCTAGAGTGGGCGTATTGCGCCCATTGTGGGCGGAGCGACGCCCGAAAAAGATGTCTTTTTAGGGGGTAATCGAGTTCAAGCTACATCTTCTCCGAGGGAGTTGGTGGAATCTGACAGGGGGTTCGGTATTTGGTTCGGCCAATGTCATGTGTCTAGCCCCACGGAGCTCGATTTTTCATTTTCGCCCCAAGGTCAAGGTCACAAGGTCACGAAATTTAGAAAAGTCGATTTTTGATGGTTTTATTACATTGTTCGCTTCCTGATAGGGTGAAATGTCGTACATGATCTTACACTACCGGTCAAAAGTTTTAGAACATCTCAATTTTTCCAGTTTTTATTGAAATTTAAGCAATTAAAGTCCAGTGAATAACCTGAAATGGTACAAAGGTAAGCAGTAAAGACAGACCATTATAACCCTTAAAAGTGTAGGTCTTTCCTTTAGAGAAATTTCAAAGAAAGCCAAGGTGTCAGTGAGTATAGTTTCCCACACCAACAAAAGGCACTCGGTAACTGGAGGAAACTCTGACAGAAGGAGGTCTGGCAGACCCAAAGCCACAACAGAACCAGAAGACAGGTTTCTGAGGGTCAACAGCTTGCATGATAGGTGGCTCACAGGACAACAGCTTCAAGCACAGCTTAACACTGGTCGAAGTAAGCAAGTCTCAGTTTCAACTGTGAAGAGAAGACTTTGAGCTGCAGGTTTGACAGGTCGAGTGGCAGTAAGAAAGCCATTGCTAAGATGGAAAAATAAGAAAAAGAGGCTTGCCTGGGCCATGAAGCACCGCCAGTGGACTACTGAAGACTGGAAGAAGGTCTTATGGACCGATTAATCAAAATTTGAAATATTTGGTTCATCACGCAGGGTTTTTGTATTCCGTCGAGTAGGCGAAAGGATGGTTCCTCAGTGTGTGACACCAACTGTCAAACATGGAGGAGGAAGTGTGATGGTCTGGGGCTCTTTTGCTGGATCCAGAGTCAGCGACTTGCACAGAGTGACTGTCACCCTGAACCAAAGGGGCTACCACAGCATTTTGCAGCACCATGCAATGCTTTTTACTCGCCCGGTGGTCGTGCTGTGATTTGGCACTTTATCCAAATGTATTCACTTCGCATCAGCAATGCAATAATTTTACATTGATACAGTGCTGAGGTATTTATGATTGTGTGCATTAGCCCAACATATTGTCACATGTATGGCCCCCACCAAAAAAACCGCAAGCGATCTTAGAGAGAAGCTGCACATGTCAAGAATTATAATCCTGCAGATTTGGTGTTAGCCTGGTGTTGGCTTAGCGGTTAGGGTGCCGGCTTGGGATCCTCGGATCCTGGGTTCGAATCCTGGTCGATCGCTAAATTAACGCCAGGGGGGTTGACTCAGCCTGTCATCCTTCCGAGGTCGGCAAATTGAGTACCAGCTTGCTGGGATGAATGATCCCGGTGTGTACCCCGGTTTAGAATAGGTACACTGTATCCCTACGCATCGTAAGAGGCGACCAAGGGTTGGCGTCAGGAAGGGCATCCGGCCATAAAAAACATTGCCTCAAACAGGGAACCATGATTGTCATGGGGCCCGCAAGGCTAACCCCTGCTTTAGCGGGGAAAATGGCCTTAAAACGATCATTCATTCATTCATTCATATGCAATACCCTCTGGTATACGCCTAGTTGGTCAGGGGTTCATCCTACAGCAAGATAATAACCCTAAACACACCTCCAGGCTATGTCAAAACTACATTCGAGGAAAAGAACAAGACGGTAGGCTTCAAATCATGGAATGGCCAGCACACGCAGCACAGTCTCCAGACTTAAACCCCATCGAGCTGGTTTGGGATGAACTGGACAGAAGGGTGAAAGCAAAGCAACCTACAAGTTCAACACATTTGTGGCAACGTCTGCAACAGTGTTGGGAAGAACTTCCCGAACAATATTTGATTTCCATTGCAGAAAGAATGCCACGAGTGTGTTCGGCGGTTATATCTGCAAAAGGTGGCTACTCTGTCGAGTCAAAAAGTTAAATTAAATTTTGTTAAACAAAATGATTCTATGATTTATTTTTCATCTCCAATTGTTTATTTGTTCTATGCTTAATTTCAGAGTACGTGCATATTATCACATACATCATGAAATACACGTTTTCCAACAAATTTCAGAATCTTCGACCTTTGAAGGTCACAAAGGTCAAAGTTTCAAAGTTATCGGAATTGAACCGAATTTTCGGTATTGTGTAGCTAACTAACCTCATAACTGATTATACATTATTTTCTATCTCATTTCAAGGTCAGTAACCTTCGTTTTGACATTTCTGGGCCTGGCCAGTCCGGGCCTGTTTCGGTTATAGTCCGTCCTTTGTCATTGAATACCGCTCGCTCGTGAACCATCGTCGTCTCCTGACTTGTAATATTTAGTAACGATTAAAATTTGTTTGTTTTTATCATTTTCACATTAAAGACTATAGCCCAAAAGCAGTGTACTCACCTTTGAGATGTCCATCTGGGTTTGATTCCCATTCTGATTATAAACTGTCATCCTGGTACTTTACAGGAAGGGCAGGACATTGCAACATGAAGAGTACCATGTTTTTGAGAAGACATTAAGCCAGATTTTTTTTGTGTACTTGTACTGGAGCTTTCTGATATGGAATTTCTGATTTGTGTAGTTGTACCGAAATGATGGTTATGATCTCCTGAGTTAATTCGGCTAATTAACTACAAACAATGTTTTTTTTACCGTCGCACTTGGAGTGTTTTATAATAAAGCAAAAGGGATTTAAAACCTCTGAGCGTTGGTAAGCTGCATGGAACGTTCCCTATTCAAAATATTCTGGACACGAGGGTCGTTTGCAGGATATTCATAGCTTATAATTTATCATCGAAAATCCAAAAGGGGGGGAGAGGGGGGTTGCGCACCCCCTGCACCCCCCCCCCCGACCCGGATCCGCCAGAGAATAGTTCATAGCAAAGGCTGCATGACATAGGAGTGATGGGACCAGCAGGTCATTTTAGATTCTTCCTTTCCCGTCGTCAGGAAGGGCATCCGGCCATAAAAAAAAAACATTGCCTCAAAACAGGGAACCATGATTGTCCTGGGGCCCGCAAGGCTAACCCCCGCTCTAGCGGGGAAAATGGCCTCAAAACGATCATTCTTTCCCCTTGGGTGCCACCAAATTTCTTCATCTGTTTTCACCAATATCCTAACAAACACAAAGAATACCCTGTAATAAACTATGACACCACCTCCAATATGACCTGGAACAAAGTCAATAACTCACCAAAAAGTTGTTTTGGCCATCACAATCCTTATTTTAGATCCATAAAATAAGTGAAATGTAATCTATAACTATAATTAAGTCCTTAGTTCTTTGCATTCGTTTCTGGAAACTCACAAAAACATGTTGCTAAAGTTTTTCTTTTCTTTCTACAAAAGGCATTCAGGCCTAAAATAAACTCACCTACAGGCAGTAAAGGAGACAAGCAGAAAAAAAAGTTTGTAAAACCGCAAACGTTGTGCGTTTTGTATAATTTGTTCAACATTGCAATGCTTTGGTTATTTGTCTTTCAAAAATAACTAAATACATTTCATAAAATAAAGTTATTCAAACTCATTCATTTATTACAATAATGCTTGAACAATGGTGCAAGAGGAACTTTTTCCATTAGGTATTTCATCATTTATACATGCCTGAATCTAATGTAATTCTTCATTTCCACATTTCTCTTTCAAAAGAGGACTGTAAAGCTGTGTTTGAAACATTGTAATGAGAATTTTAAAGTGTTATTCACTGTGTTTGCAGAATGGCTGATTTTTTGGCATCTCAGTTGCTGTCTCAGCTTGATAAAGAAAGACCTATTGGTTTGTAAAGGTGGCCTGGCGGCAATGAAAAGAAACGTGGAGGCCAATAATGAGCCGAAGTGGCCTATTTGTTATTTAGATTTTAATTGGACAGAAGAAGCTGCCTTTTGAGCTTGTGGGAACCCATGGCACTTTGAGTTTCACTTTAAGTTGGAAGAAAAGAACTTCGTTTTTCCTTTTTTCTGGAGCTGAATTACTTTGAGAAACTCCAAGGTGCTGCCAATTCCTCGTTTGATAGCATCAGTGCTCATATCATGACCATTCTTCACAAGGAAGCAATGTAAATGCCAAGCTTCTTGCCTATATCCGTTATAATTTATATTAATCACGAATGGATGTTTTGTCGTTTTCAGGGTGATGTCGTTAATTGAGCAGAGCAGCTATCTACATTCACTTTGCATTCTGACTACTACATGAAATGACAAATTGCATCTCCGAAAATAAATATAATGTGCAGTTGCATCTTTCTCACATCACTATAAAGATTTTCGATCCAATTTCATTTTCTGATTTAATATGATGCGGAGTGAAGTTTCATGCTGAAGCATTGTCTAGTTGATTGCTTTAAAGCTCTCCTTGTGCCTCTGCAATGTTTTTAAAAAGTTGTACCTTCAGGGGTTTTTGTACACAAGCTCAAGGCTCGTGGATATATAATAGATCAGGATGCAACATAACAAAAGGGACATTCGAGAGAGGGGACGATGGGGTGGAGGGAGGAAATAGCTTTTTTCATAAAAATATGGGTTACTCAAACACTGCTGCTTTCCGTCTACAAGCAGGTCATACTTCTTCAATTTTTCTCAACATAAACATAAGAATAAAAATAAACCAAACATTTGTTTGTTTTTGTTTATGACTCATTTCTTTATGACTTTTTCACAACCCCTCTAATGCTCAATATCTGTAATGTTCTGCAATGCCAATTCCTGAAACACCCAGAATGCAATTAATATATAATAGACATAAGGCCTTGAGGAGGCAACAATTAATGGCCTTGTATACACTTGTAACTATTGGTTGCAGGATTTTTGTTGCCCTAAGTCAGTTGATGTAAAACTGCATTAGTTCTTGAAGGTTCAAAAAGTCCGTCAGTTCACTTGTTTGATTTGAGTAGCTTTACAAATACATTTATATGTGAAACATGCACATTTGTCAAAATTATTATGTTGACTAATGTGGATCGGCTCGCTACGCTCGCCTCACCACACGTCGTCGATACAGAAGCGCGGGCTTGTTTTAACTGAGGATAATGACCCAACTGAACTTGAGTTGCTGTGTTGTCATGATTTCCACCAAACATAACACAAACATTTCTTTTCTACATATTTATTTGTAATATTGGTGATATTATGTATTTGTAATCTAAAAAAGGTCCACGTGGTCTAAAGGTCTAAATGGTCAAGGGTCCCAGCTGGTGTAATGGGTCTAAAGGGTCTTACAGGTCTTTAAGGGTCTTCAGGGTCTATTTGATAATTTGGGTCTTCAGGGTCTTTTGGGTGTTTGTGGTTTTTAAGGGTCTTCGGGGTATTTGGGGTATTGCGGGTTTTCGGTGGTCCTTTTGGGTCCTATGGGTTATTTGGGTCCTCTGGGTCTTTAAGGGTCTTCATGGTCTAATGGGACTTGGGGGACTTAAAGGTCTTGGGGGACTTAAAGATCTTGGGGGACTTGAAGGGTCTGCAAAGGTCTCAACTCCAATGTGTCTCAGCAGTCTGAAGGGTGGAAAGGTGTATTCCAACAGTACGTAATTAATAGGCATATAATTACACGATTTCACACACGGACGCACGGCTTCACGGACTCATGGCCTCACTGTTTTTCGATTTTATATACATACAGTACCCCTGAAGTACTGCTCAGGAGTGAAGGTGATATTATGAAAGCTCAGCTGGGAAACGGGGTTTTTTGGGGGGTTTTTTTGTATACATAATCGAGGCTCGTGAAAGAGCTAACATTTATCACACAAACAAATCAAACAGACAAACAAACAAAGTATATAAAAAAGGGAGCGGTAGACAAGATGGGGAGAGAAGGGGAAGCACATAAACACAACATTTGTGAGGGACATCAGGAATGTGTGGGAGGGAGAGGGCTTGGGGGGAGGTGGCATGGGAAGGGGGGGGGGGGTGGTGGGAGAAGTATAAAACACAAGGACACCAAGGACTTCCAGGAAAGAAGTTGTTATTTCAAAAAAGAGGATTTGGGGTGAAATTACCAGGGGTAGAAAAGATCAAGGTTTTGGATGGGGGAAGATAAGAGATGGTGGTGAACAGCTGTTTTAAAGACCTGGAGGGAGAAGTGGGATTGAAGGGAGTGGGGGAGTTTGTTCCAGAGGCGGGAGAAAAGAGGAATGAAAGAGTGAAGGTGAGCAGAGAGTCTTGATTTTGGCAGTTTAACCGTAAGAGGGATGTAGGCAGATCTTGTGCGACCTTTAGGAATATTTGGGGGACAGAGCCCAGAGAGAGCTGGAGGAGCAAGGCCGGAGAGGAGTCGGTAGAAGACAGAAAGACCACCAACCTGCCTGCGGTGAGTAAGTGAAAGGCTCTCGGAGGTAGCTTCGTCATGGGAGATTCCAATGATTCTCAACGCTTTGGTTTCAACAGCGTGAAGACGAGCTAGGTGTGAGGCAGGAGCACCAGCCCAGAGGGGAGAGAAGTATTCCATTGAGCTGCGGCTGAAAGCCTTGTATGTGGTGAGGAGCCCAGGTGTGCCAAGGAAGGACTTCACACGACGGAGGATGCCCAGTCGGCGACTGGCTTTGGAGGCCAGATTTGAAATGTGGTTTTCCCAGGAAAGATCATGGCAGATAGTGAGACCCAAAAGCTTGAGTGACAGAACTTCTTGGAGAGGATTATTCAGAAAGTGGATGGGAGGGTTGTCCAGTCGGTCTTTTCGGTGAGACATCGTAAGAGTGTGAGATTTGTCAGGATTGAAAGACATGTTCCACTTGTTTGCCCAGTCAGTGATTTTGTCCAGGTCTGCAGAGAGTGAGGAGGCTGCAGAGTGCCGATCTGAGGGATGAGGAATGGAGCGGCAGAGATTGGAGTCATCAGCAAAGAGATAGAGAGGATTTTCAAGAGAGTCGGAGAGATCATTGATGAAGACCAGAAAAAGCACAGGGCCCAGAACACTGCCTTGGGGAACTCCAGCCTGAACAGGAAGAGGAGATGAGAGAAACCCGTTCAGGGCCACACGTGGACTACGACTAGAGAGGAAGTCCGCCAGCCATGCGTGGAGATTTCCAAGGATACCAAAGGAGGAGAGTTTGGTGAGCAAAGCGGGGTGCCAGACCGTATCGAAGGCACGTGATATGTCGAGGGAGACAGCTCTAATTTCCTGTTTGGCATTGAGGACCTCCATCCATTGTTGAGACAGCAGAAGCAGCATGTCCAGAGTAGAGTGACCTGGTCTGAAACCAAATTGATGATCAGAGATCAAGCCATTGGAGAAGAGGAAAGATTTCATATCCGAAGCAATGATGGATTCTATGACTTTGCTGATAATTGGGAGAAGGCTGATTGGTCTGTAGTTGCTAGGATCTGTTTTTGCACCTTTTTTGTGTAAAGCGGTGATGTTTAGCGGTGAGATGTGTAAAGCGGTGAGAATTTATGTGACTGTCTTTGCATCATCAACAGACAATAACTCACTCATGAGCCAAGCAGATGATTGAGCAAGGAAATTAACTTTGCCTTCTTTAATGACGTTATTGTTTTATTTGCTCACTCAACAGAGCAATATCCATTTATAATATTCACATCCAAATGCTTGCTCACCATTCCGCAGTCATACATCCTTTGGAAACTCTAATTTGTATGTTTACATAACAACTTGTAACTTTCGTAACAAAGTTTGTAACTCTCCAAAAGGTGGAAACCCAATTAGCTCATGCGTCACAACTAGTTTCCTACTTTAACACTATAAATTGGCATTTGAATAATAGTATAGGCATATTTGGAATTTCGTGTATTTTTTTTGTTAAAAGCAAAAACTCAATTGATTTTGTAAGAAGGTATCATAAGCTTTAAAAAAAATTAGGGTGGCATTTTTCCTGAACATTCTAAGACTATGAAATCCAAGATGGCGTCCAAAATGGCCGCCGAACACTAATAATGCGATATCTTCGCGAGTACATGTGATACAATTACAAATAAAGTGTCTAAATATATGTTTTCTGAGACCAGGAATCGAATGGAATCATCAAATTTATGTTACTAGGGCATGCCCGTACTATATATCTATCTAAAATTATATCCCCCCCCTCTATTTACATGAAATGGTTTGGTCCAAAGCGAACGGCTTGCGAGTACGGTGACAATCCCCCCCCTCTATTTACATGAAATGGTTTGGTCCAAAGCGAACGGCTTGCGGAGTTTGGTAAAGAAATCGCCATAGCTCGGTAACTACTTGTCCGATTAATATGAAACCTTGAAAAGGCACATCCTCGGGTCCCCAGCAATATACCTGGCAAGTTTAAAGTATATCGGACCCGTGGTTGTCGAGAAACAGCGGTCACAGACAAACATACAAACATACAAACATACACACAGAGATTACTGGAATTATAGATAGACTAGGGCATGCCCGTACGTGGGTGCCCGTTCCTTGCCAAAAAAAAAAAAAAACGCTACCCGTACGCTCTACCCCGCCCGTACGCCCGTACGCCCGTAAACAAAAAAAACAACGCTCTTCGCTTCCGCCCTTCGCTCTGGGAGAAATAATGCGCATAAGAAATCGAGAAATTATTATTTTCTCCGGAAGAAATCGAATTACGAACCGTAATGGCGCACGCGCTCGGCTCGGCTCGCAACAACGCGTTCTGTGATTGGCTGCCGGAAGTGAAGTCTTCACTGTCCGGAAGGTCGCAAACCGCAGTTACGATGAATCGCAAATTAGTTTTATTTAGTTTTAAAACATAGTTTAACGCCAACATAGTTTGCCAACGTGAAATAAATGAATACGCTCTCAAATGTGCCGTCCGAGGCAGAGTCTGTTCGCCACGTTCGGCACACGTGATAGCTCGCTGCTCTCTGATTGGTTGAATCGTTTTTTGGACATAGCTCGCTAACTACTTGTCCGATTAATATGAAACCTTGAAAAGGCACATCCTCGGGTCCCCAGCAATATACCTGGCAAGTTGCAAGTATATCGGACCCGTGGTTGTCGAGAAACAGCGGTCACAGACAAACAAACACACACACAGACACACACACACACACACACAGAGATTGCTGGAATTATAGATAGATATGTATGATCTACATGCCAAATTCCAAAATGGCCACCGCGCACCCGCAATGTAAACTATACCTTCTCCCTTCGCATGTAATTACAAACAAAGTATCTATTTAAAGACATGTATTTTTCACAAAGAATACATAATTAACAAGCCAACAAACAGATCTAAATAAAATGAAATACTTGAATTACTGTTCAATCTCTTAAATCGTTTAAACAGGAAGATGCAAAAAGTCATACTGATTAAATGCCTGGCTTTTATTTAGTATTTTTAACAATGGATATCAAGTGAATTATAATTTTGTGAATGTCATAGAAAGTAACACCTCAATCTTCACAGTCTTCATTTATCCCTGGTTGGACAGTTTTGTTGTTGCAGCTGAAAACCCAGCATCCACAAACTTCCGTACATGGGATATTGTTCTTGCGACAGCTGCACCTTCCTTCGCATCCACGTTTGCACCCGCACTTTATGAGGTGCAATACTGCTTCAGGAGCTGGTGGATTAAAAAAGCGAACTGGAGAGAAGTGACTTGAAACTGCATCAAATGTCCAACCAAATGCAGCTGGTGCTGGGAGGCACGGGTGAGTTTCACAAGCTTTTCTCCAAATCATGGATATGTAATGTGCCCGACGAATGTGTAAATCCAGTGAACGAGAAGTTGGTGGTAGGTTTTCTCCTTCGGCTGCACGATTTGAGTAGAGGAACCAACGGAGCTCATTCACTTTTGTGTAGATTTTGGATCGATACAAAATACAGACAAAGTGTTCCAACTGAGAGCATACATCAGCGGGCAGATCAATGTCATCATTCCCGAGCATTGCTAGTGCATCCAGGATCTCATCATCACAAGACATAAATGCCTTGAAGCACGAGTCTTTGGTTCTGCCAGCAAATCTACCAGACATATCGGAACCTGTCAGAGCATGAAAACCTAACAGTGCAGAAGCGCGCTTTGGTCCTAAGTTGTTGTATATGCTCCGCACAGAAATATTCCTCTTCAGCCTGCCCTTTCCCGTAAGGAAGGTTGTAGACGTTGGTAAGTTTGGATACATGTGGACAAGCAACAAAAAGACGTCTGTGTCTGGGGAACTGACAACAAGTTCTGCTTCATTGAGAACAGTTAGAGCATGCAGTACAAGCAAAGTGTCTGCCTCTTCTTGGCTGTGAGTGAGGAGCGAGTCTGGGATATCAACATTGCCCTTGGTTTGTGTTCCTGAGGTCACCATAAGTTGTTTCAGTCTGTTGTTGGAGCTCTTGCTGTGACATACAACTTTGTCAGCCAAATACTCGGTCAGTTGTCCTTTGGCGCGGATATCTGATAAGAAGTCCTTCAGGGAAATATGTTGGATTAAAGTGTTGTCCTTCACGTGGTAATATGTTGACTTTCCCTTGGTCCTCTTTGTCCTCATCTGTTCCTTGAGCGATGTTTTGATGTATCGGTCGAACACCAATCTGACCTCATCATATTGTGCTGCCATGTTACAGATTATCTGGAGAAAGGCATCTGCAAAGTCTTGGCATGTTTTCATTTGTTCCGTTTTGATAACTGAATTTACCACAGCCATCCCATCAATAATGATCACTCGGTGTGCTGACGATTCATCTGTTGGGTCAACATTTGTATGTTCCACTGCTGTGTCTGCCACCTGCAAGGGTACTTGGATTGCTTGGATTGCCTCATTTCTGTCAGCTTGAACATGTTGTGTGTTACTGTCCAGCTTCTCAAGATGATGAAGTATTGATGCCTTATCGTATGCCAGTAGGAGGGATCCATCTGAAGCAAATAGTGATCGAGGCACCACACCAAACTCATAAGTTCCGATGCATTCCTTGAGATTCAGCTCTGGTCGACTTCTTGAAATAACAATGAACCGTTGCAACAGTCCTCGCTCTTCTTTGATTTTGACCACCTTGTCTCCCATTCTTGTCTCAGGTTTGGTTTTGTCTGGAGGCCTGGTGAAGTGCACATCAGCGATGTTGTCCAAAATCAGTTGCTTTAAGTATGGTTTGTATCGCGGATTGTCGGGTAAAGGGAACCCATTGGCTTCTAGCAAACCAACATATGATTGTTCAATGTCGTACATATTCAAAGCTGAACTGTTAGATGGGTCATTGATTTCAGTTTCCACCATGTCGAGCATCTCCAGGTCAGACACTAACTGTGCAAAATGAACATGCTGTTTTGGAGGTCTGTTAGCTTTTTCTATGTCTCGTTTTGCATGGCCTAAGCACAGAAGGTGATACTTCATGTCCTCAGCAACTGCTGTAAGAAGATCAGATGAGCCTACAACATTGCTCAGTCTAACTTTCAAAAGTTTTCTGTCTGTTTGTTGACCAATGGCTTTGAGCTGAGCTCCCATGTTTTCAGTTGAGACGTCATGCAATTTGTCTGCTTTGTCTTCCTGACAAATGACACACATCTCCTTGTCGAAAGCCTGACTTCTGGTAGATCGCTGTGATGTGGAAGCACTTGTAGATGCAGCATCAGATTTTTTCGGTCGTCCTTTTGTCTTCTGTTTTATATAACTGACGCTGCCTGTCGCTTGTCCTTTCTCATATCGGGTCTTGGCTCGTTCAATGCATGTTTTATGTGTGAGATCCTTATAACATGTCTTGTGGTATGAAAAACCATTCTGTAACAGTTCATGGGCTGACAAACCTTTTATGCGATTCTTTAATGTAGAGAATTCTGTTTCCCCAAATGAACATCGAACATCAGTTGTTGTAATTACTTTCTCTACTGAAGGCAAAGAAGGACGAAGCACATAGTTTGTATAATCTGTTTGCTTGCTGCTCAACTGGCAAATAAAGCACAGTTCAAAATCCACCGTTTTTGACTTCTTGTTAGATGAAGACTCTGCCATTTTGGTTAATCTAAGGTCTCTAAGCTATGTTATCCTGGGTGATGGTTGCTGTGGGTACTTGCAGCCTGCAAAAGAAGAAAATAATATGTTAGTACACCATAAAATGGACAAGTGGAACCTTAACACTATAAAGCGAACAAACTGCTGCCAGTGACTGGATTCGAACGTCAATTTTCCGGCCGCCATGTTGAAATAAAAAAGGCAGCCTCTGTCTGAAATTGTGCAAAATAAAAAGATTAGTAGTCAGGTGGAAGTTATTGTTATTATAGTCACCTCTATATACAAGTTCCAAGCAGTTCATGCTGAAAACAAAAATATTTAAACCACATTAAGTTAATTTTAGCGTCAAATTTAGAGCGTTTTGCTACGGTGGCGGCCATCTTGGATTTCAGGCCGTTAGAATGTTCAGAAAAAATGCCACCCTAAATTTTTTTTAAGCTTATGATACCTTCTTACAAAATCAAGTGAGTTTTTGCTTTTAACAAAAAGAATACACGAATTTTTTTTTCATGACAAATATGCCTACAGTATAAGGTAATCTCCAAAGAATGATCACAACAAAAAAGTGCCGCTCCTTGGATAAAATGGCTGTTTCTTCTACATTTTGTGTTGTGAGTGATACACAACCACAATTCTCAATTTAGATTGGCTGGTTCTTATGGTTCAATAATGTATTGTTCAAAAATGAAATCACTAAAATGATGTGTTGTGTTCAATAAAAAATCACTAAAATGATGTTGTGTCCAATAAAAAAAATCACTAAAATGATGTGTTGTGTTCAATAAAAAATCACTAAAATGATGTGTTGTGTTCAATAAAAAATCACTAAAATGTGTTGTGTTCAATAAAAAATCACTAAAATGATGTGTTGTGTTCAATAAAAAAATTCTTTCGAAAATGACAAATTATAAAGCATTTCCAAGACTGTGCCGCAGCACATTGCCCACTGAAGGTGGACCAACCTGGATACGCTCACCCAGAGGGTGGTGGTGCCAACTAGTATAAGAAATTAATGATAAAAAGCAGAAAAGTCAGGCTTTTCACAGCAAGTGGTTCATTTTGGAACTCGGTAACAACCTAACAAATGTGAGTTTCCTTTGACCCAATAAATTCAGTTCCAATACCACCTCGAGTTAAAAGGGATCGCATGCTGCTTAATCTTACTATAATTCACCAAATGTCCGTCCGTCTGTCTGTCCGTCCGTCTGTCTGTCCGTCCGTTCGAAGGTACTGCAAAAACGGCTGAACCGATTTTGGGTGGGTAATTCTGGGATCTGCTGGAGTAAAATAGGCTATATTGTTTTTCCAATTTCAGCTTTGGCCTCTTGCATTTTCAGGTTTGGACTCCCGCATAACGTTATTTTCCCGGGTGCCGCACAAACTGCTGCACTGATCGCAGCACGGTTGCACCGATCGGACTCGGTGACCTCGGACAAAGACCTTTTATAAGGACATGGGTTGAATCACTGCTTGAGAAAATGCCAACCACCTCCACGCCATCACGGTCGTCTCTCCAACTCACAATCCCACGAGATATGTGGAAAGGACGACCGAAAACCAATTAACTTCTTTTTGATTCGTATATAAACATCATTAAAAGTAAATAATGACCTCTGCCAAAGTTCAAATGACGTGGGTTTAATCTCTACATGAGAGAATTCCACATAGCTATTTGGGCGGTGTATAAGCTAACAGATCGCTGCCTCCATCGATCTTGCCAAGGCCATAACACCTATCAGCTCAAAATCATTTTAACTGTTAACTTGGTAGTTTTTACAATGAAGGAAACATTAACAACATTGTTAAAAATTTATTTTGTGATTAATTTGTGATTGGAGTTATGCTGTTTGGAATGAAAAAAGAGATATCGAGTTCAAGTAAATGACGACATGCCATGATGCTTTCTACTTTCTGAACGTGAACATCGCGGATCGCCATATGCAGATTCGCCACGGTCCCACAATCGATGTTTCTATACGTGAACGTACCCGTTTGCTTGCGAATGGGTACGTTTTTCATGGAAGTCCTTCACGAACTTGCTGTCCATGTCTGACGAGCGACTGAAGGTGCTACAGGAATGTGGAATTTATTGGTTTCATGCTTTCACATTCGCCTATCTGCATTGCCTGTTTGCTTCTGGCCTCCCACCCGTGCGTAGCATGGGTATCTCACTAGTTAAAGAAAAGAAAAGTTTGCAAAAGAAGAAACAGGATTTGGAGTGGCATTAGTGCAGCGGCATAGCAAAAATTTAAGAAGAATTGTGCATTTTGTGATGGAAGCACCAAATTTGGCACAATGATAGAATGTTATATTTAGAACATTTTCAGATATGGAACCACTTTGAAATTCACCCAAGGTCGCCGCCATATTGGATTTCAAAATGGCGGCTTTAAAAATCTGTAACCCTTAGGGGGGGTGGCGGAAACAAATCCTACAGGCACAATTATTGCCCCATTCACCCTATATCTTTTCTAACATCAGTAGACACATTACAGCGGAGATTCTGAGCTCAAGGGAACATCTAGGGGTCTGGGGAGTGAAAAATTTGAAAATTTCGGCCAAAAATACCCCTAAAAGAGGTCATTTGGTGTCAAATTTCAGGGGGGGTCGTGTATTGTCCTGTAGATAAAACATGCTGGTCCGTTGATTAACCCCTAATTAAACGACTTTTTTGTTTGTTTGCTCCATCCAGGTTTCAATCATGTCGAAGCAGTTCAAGTTAGTTCATGTTACCAAGCATGTAACTTCAACGCCAAAGACGCCACTGGACTGGGAACTCTGTGTTCTGTGTCAAGTTGATATAGGAGAGTCCCTACAGTGTCCTGCTGTCACGAAAAGAACTGATGCAGGTGCTGGATACAAGACACTTGAAGACAATCTATCAGCATTCAATAAACTAGGCAAGCTGCCACAAGACGTGGACTTGCAACGACTGGATGAAGGCCAAGGGATAGCTGCCACTCTAGCTGCCCACCAAGCCAAGTGGCACAAGTCATGCAGGGTGAAATATAACACTACCAAGCTACAGCGGGTACAGAAGAGAAGTCATCCAGAGGGAAGCCCTATCCCCAGTACAATCACAGATAAGTACAAGCTTACTAGGTCTCAGGCAGCTTGTGTTGATAGCATATGCGACAATTTGTGCTTCTTCTGCCAGCAAGAGCTTGGTTTGGAGTTTCATCAAGCAGCGACATTGGAACTAGATAAACACGTTCGCAAGGCTTTTTTTTTTTTTTTTTTTTTTGTATACAAGGTCGAGGCTCGTGAAAGAGCGAACATTAATCACACAGAAAGACAAACCGACACATAAAACACATAACATAGGGAGCGGTAGACAAGATGGGGAGAGAGGGGGAAGGACACAAACACAACACTTGAGAGCAGTGACCGAGAGACATGGAGACATCGAGAGATCTGAGAGAGGGCGAGGGCTTGGGGGGGGGGGGGCGTGGGAAGGGGGCGGTGGGAGAGGTATAAAACATATGGACACTGCCAGGACTTCCAGGAAAGAAGTTGGAATTTCAAACAAGGTGGATCTGGGGTGAATTAGCGGGGGTAGAAAAGATCAAGGTTTTGGATGGGGGAAGATAAGAGATGGTGGTGAACAGCTGTTTTAAAGACCTGGAGGGAGGAGTGGGATTGAAGGGAGTGAGGGAGTTTGTTCCAGAGGCGGGAGAAAAGAGGAATGAAAGAGTGAAGGTGAGCAGAGAGCCGAGATTTCGGCAGTTTAACCATCAGAGGGTTGCTGGCAGATCTTGTGCGACCTGTAGGAATATTTGGGGGACAGAGCACAGAGAGAGCTGGGGGTGCAAGGCCGGAGAGGAGTCGGTAGAAGACAGAAAGACCACCTACCTGCCTGCGGTGAGTGAGTGAAAGGCCCTCAGAGATAGCTTCATCGCGGGAGATTCCAATAATTCTGAAAGCTTTGGTTTCAACAGCGTGAAGCCGAGCTAGGTGTGAGGCAGGAGCACCGGCCCATAGGGGAGAACAGTATTCCATTGAGCTGCGGATGAAAGCCTTGTATGTGGTGAGGAGCTCAGGTGTGCCGAGGAAGGACTTCGCACGACGGAGGATGCCCAGTCGGCGACTGGCTTTGGAGGCCAGCTTGGAAATGTGGTTTTCCCAAGAAAGATCATGGCAGATAGTGAGACCCAAAATCTTGAGTGACAGAACTTCTTGGAGAGGATTGTTGAGAAAGTAGATGGGAGGGTTGTCCAGTCGATCTTTTCGGAGAGACATAGTAAGAGTGTGAGATTTGTCAGGATTGAAAGACATGTTCCACTTGTTTGACCAGTCTGTGATTTTGTCCAGGTCTTCAGAGAGTGAGGAGGCAGCAGACTGCCGATCTGAGGGAAGAGGAATGGAGCGGCAGAGAGTGGAGTCATCAGCAAAGAGATAGAGAGGATTTTCGAGAGAGTCAGAGAGATCATTGATGAAGACCAGAAAAAGCACGGGGCCCAGAACACTGCCTTGGGGAACTCCAGCCTGAACAGGAAGAGGAGATGAGAGAAACCCATTCAGGGCCACACGTTGACGACGACTAGAGAGGAAGTCCGCCAGCCATGCGTGGAGATTTCCATGGATACCAAAGGAGGAGAGTTTGGTGAGCAGAGCGGGGTGCCAGACCGTGTCGAAGGCACGTGATATGTCGAGGGAGACAGCTCTAATTTCCTGTTTGGCATTGAGGACCTCCATCCATTGTTGAGACAGCAGAAGCAGCATGTCCAGAGTAGAGTGACCTGGTCTGAAACCAAATTGATGATCAGAGATCAAGCCATTGGAGAAGAGGAAAGATTTCATATCCGAAGCAATGATGGATTCCATGACTTTGCTGATAATTGGGAGAAGGCTGATTGGTCTGTAGTTGCTAGGATCTGTTTTTGCACCTTTTTTGTGCAAAGCGGTGATGTTGGCTGATTTCCAAGCAGATGGCAGTTGACCTTGAGCAAAAGAGAGGGTGAAGAGAACAGAGAGAGGGTGAGACAGAGCAGCAGAGCAGGATTTTAGGACCCGTGGGCTGATGCCGTCGGGTCCAGTTGCAGAATCAGAGTCGAGGGTTGACAGAAACTTTTCCACCTTGTCGGGAGGAAAGGACACGGAGTCCAGGAGCAGCAGGGTACGACTGGGTATGGTGGGTACAGAGAGGGATGGGCTGCAGAGTTTCTTCAGGATACCACTTTGTTAGCCCAACTGAATGCTGGGGACATGGTCGCAAGAGAGGCCAAGTACCATAAGAAATGTTTGACATCCCTATACAACCGCGTGAGGGCAGCAAAAAAGCTTGCTGAGCAAAGCCAGAGCACGGTAGATGTCATTTCAGCAATAGTCCTTGCTGAACTGGTAACGTACATAGAGGAAACTGCTAAAGAAGAAGACACTGCTCCTGTATTCAAGATGGCAGACCTCACCAAGCTCTACACAATGAGAATGGAACAGTTCGGAGTTGTGCTGGAAACACGAGTCCATACAACCAGACTCAAGGAGCGTATCCTGGCACACTTCCCTGATCTGCAGGAGCACAGGCAGGGAAGAGATGTCCTGCTGGTGTTTCAGGAAGACATTGGCAGTGCATTAGCCAAGGCATGTCAACATGATATTGACAGTGATGTTGTGCACCTGGCACGAGCTGCAGGGATTATAAGGAAGGATATGTTCCAGTCATCTCAGCCTTTCAATGGGTCCTTCTCAAACAAATGTCAAGAAGAGTCTGTGCCACAACTGCTGCTGACAATGGTCTCCATGATTTTAGAGGGCGCAGGCATCAAAGATCAGGCATGTCAGTCATCGGCATCGGTGTCTGTGACAATAGCTCAACTTCTCAAATACAACAGTGTGAAGCATGAGAGGAGAGGTGCAGGCACAGACGTACGACACAGCATTAGTCAAGAGACTCCTTTGCCAATATATCTTGGCTTGATGCTTCAAGCCCATACGAGAAAGAGGGAACTGGTTGACACATTATCTGGACTAGGGATCAGCATTGCCTATGATAGAGTGCTACGGATCTCCGCAGAGCTGGGGAACGGGGTCTGTCAGCGCTTTCGGGCGGAGAAGGTGGTCTGTCCCCCAAAGCTCCGCGGTGGAGTGTTCACCACATCAGCTGTGGATAATATAGACCACAATCCCAGTTCCACGACAGCACACGACTCCTTCCACGGAACTGGTATTTCATTGATACAACATCCAGACTATGACAATCAAGGCACAGACCGAGGTATTGTCATCATCGGGGGTGTCTCAAATGTCAAGACTGTGGAGGACCTTCCACGGTATTACACAGATGTACAACCAGTTAGTTCACTTGCCAAAAGCCACCCTGTACCAGCTGGAACCCAGGCGTCGCTGCAGAGGAATCCTGCACAAGCTGAACTGGATAAAGAGAAGAGGTGGCTCCAGACTGTGAAGGATGCATGTGACAGTGGTGACACACAGAATCCAGGAAACATTTCTTGGGCTGCACATCACGCAGAGAACCAATCGGCCAAGGATACTAGTATCACAGTCACACCCACTGCCTTGCTTCCCCTCTTCCATGACCAAGCCCACTCAGTGCCAATGATCCGCCATGCCATGGATGTCGTGAAAGCAGCGATCAATGAGCTAAACCCTGGACAGATACCCGTCGTCACACTGGACCAACCACTTTATGCGATCGCCAAGCAGGTGCAATGGAACTGGCCAGACACACATGGTGAAGATCTCTTTGTGGTCATGCTGGGTGGTCTACACACAGAGATGGCAGCTTTGAAGACAGCAGGAGACTGGCTGCAAGACAGCGGTTGGACACAGGCATTGGTTCAGGCAGAGATAGCAACAGCTGGCACAGCAGACTCCTTCTTGCATGCAGCTCACGTCAGCCGTACAAGACGCGCCCACCAAGTAACTGTTGCTGCCCTACACATACTGCAGCATCGTGCATATGACATATACAACGAAAGAGCAACTGCAAGAGATGAGGAACCATTGGAGTTCGAGGCATGGTGTGACCAGAGAGCAGCGGCATGTCCACAGTTTCAGTACTGGGCCACTGTACTTAACCTGGAGCTCTGTATACTCCTCTACATACGTTCACTGAGAGAGTCCAACTTCACGCTGTACATGGACACCCTACCAGAGCTAGCTGCATGGTTCGCTGCATTGGACCATATCCACTATGCTCGCTGGTTACCAGTCCACATCAGGGACATGGTTGGCATTGCAGAGAAACACCCAGATGTTGCTGCCAAGTTCCATGCGGGGCACTTCACATCCAAGAAGACTAGGCATGCTTTCTCCGCCATCTCCCTAGACCAGGCTCATGAACAAAACAATGCCACGGTCAAAGGCGATGGTGGGGCAGTGGGCCTAACTGAAAATCCAAGTGCCCTTCGACGGTGGATGGTGGCTGGCCCCGAAGTTGCTCGGGTCATCACAGAATTTGAGACCTCACAGCAACTGCGCCAAAGGGGAGAGCACACCCACCACCATGAGCAAACCGACAGTGTGCAGAAGAAGTTCGTCCAAGATGTCCGTGCACTGACAACAGTCATCAAAGAGATGGGCAGCCCCTTTGAAGAAGAAAGCACAGATTTGCTGGTCCTGGGCACACTGGAGATCTTGGGCCCAGCTGTTGTAGATACTGTGCGTACAGCTGTACAGATTGGGAGAGATCAGTTCCATTCATTTGAGAAGGAACGTCTGGCAGACAGATCCAAGCCACTCAATGATGTCATCAAACGCAACAAACTCCCGTTGTTTTCATCCATCAAGGTCAAAGCTGCCCAGAAGAGCAAACAACAAGTAGCCTCTGCAAAGAGTGATTCAGAGCTCTTCTCCAGACTATACATCGCATGCCAAACCAGAGATGGGGGTCTCGAGCAGTTCTTCAAACATGAGAACAGCGCACATCCGCCAGCACTCTCGCAAAATGGACAGCTCCGCTTTGGTTCCAAAGCTGACTTGTTGCAGCCCTTAGAACAGCTTGTCGAAACAAAGTCGGACCCACCACAGGGTGTGATACCGTCTCGAGCTTTGCAGGTCGTGGCAAGAAAACAGCATGGGCAGTATGGGAAACTTTTCCAGAAGTGACCAATGCATTCCTGGACCTGGCATCTGCACCAAGTGAGATCTCTGAGGATACACTGGCAACCCTGGAGAGATACGTAGTGCTTCTGTACGACCGCACATGCACATGTTCTGAGGTGAATCTGGCAAGAAAGAAACTCTTTGCAAAGAAATCTCGATCCATTGAAGCAATACCTCCAACACAGGCCGCCCTAGTACAACACGTGAAGAGAGCAACTTACCAGGGTGGACATTGTTGGGGACAGTCTCTTGTCCCACACTGCTATCTCCCATCACCATGCGACTGGGGGTGGGTGGACAATGACGGACAGTTCGATCCTCTGTGGACAACACTACCAGAAGCTGCCAAATCCTGCTATGAACTCATCTGTTGTGGGTGCGAAAACGGTTGCAGTGGGAGATGCAAGTGCAAGAAAGCGGCTCTGAAATGCACAGCACTGTGTGCCTGTGATGGTGACTGCTCACATTGAGTTGGAACTGTGACACTTGGCATGACTTGATGCAATACGCTCGCTAGTTCTCTTGCTGAACGTGTGTATACAATGTACGTAATATGGGATTATCAGTTGCTTATGTGCATTAAAACATATTTCAATACAACCATTCAATTCATTGACCTCAGAAATGTACATCTGGACACCAGAATCAAGTATCTAGCTGGCATAGAACCAGAGATATCGGTCAGCAGATTTTCGGAAGCCGCCATCTTGGAATCCAATATGGCGTCAGTAAATCAACTTCTAAGTAGAACCATTCAATTCCTTGACCTCAAGTTTGTACATCCAGACACTAAAATCAAGGCTGTAGCTGGTATAGAACCAGAAATATTTGTAATTAAAGATTTTTAAGCCGCCATTTTGAAATCCAATATGGCGGCCACATTGGGGTGAATTCCAAAGTGGTTCCATATCTGAAAATGTTCTCCATATAATATTCTATCATTCTGCCAAATTTGGTGCTTCCATCACAAAATGCACAATTGGTTTGCTATGCCGCTGCACTATGGAAGTTGAATGACAACGAGTGGAGTCTCAGATAGGACATAATGAAAAGAGAGGCTTCAGCATACTGTTTGAGTGTAAACTCTTACAATACAAACTCCTATCAGACTTGCATAATTACTAGTTCTAAATCGTTAATTACGAGTGCGTTCACATGCTCTACAATTATCGTGTAAAATCAAAGAAAGCACATCGCTGTTTGGATCATGTGGCCATGGGAAAATGTTCTCTCCGGCTACCAAGGTTATTTTAGCATCTGCATGACCAAAACAACACAAGAGTGTTCACAATGCTCGTCTTACAGTTAATCCAAAGTCTGTGTACCGGTATTTAATGGTTATTTGGACTTTGTAGACCTTTCAAATAGCGATGGGAGTAATCTCATTTCCATCTGCTGAGGTCTGTCCTCCGAAAGGTTAATTATAAGTGTTACAATGGATTGATTTAGATGCTTGCTTCATGATGCAATTTGCATATTGGATTAAAGCTCGATTTTCTCTGATTTCTTATTTGCATTTTGCATATTGGATTACAGTTAGATCTTATTAACGTGATTTGCATATTGGAATACAGCTAGATTTTCTCTGATTTTGAGGTCATTTTATATGCTGTATATGAGATGTTATATATGTATATGAGATTTAGCATCTAAGGTTTATGACATAATGTATGGCATAAAATGCAAAATTATTACCCTTACAAGCTCCTCCATGAGCCTCGGCATTGTACACAAAAAAACAAGATAGCAGTTTTTATTTAAACTTATTGCATTAAAATAAAATGGATTAAATAGAGATTTTTTGTCACTGATCTATACATAATACCCCATAATGTCAATGTGAATTTTATTTTCAGAATTTTTTACAAAAGAATTAAAAATGAAAAGCTGATATGTATTGAGTCAATAAGTAGTCAACCCCTTTGCTATGACACTCCCAATTGAGCTCAGGTTCAACCAATTTCCTTTGATCATCCTTGAGATGTCTCTACAACTGGATT
Organism: Myxine glutinosa; assembly: GCF_964187855.1. Lineage (NCBI taxonomy): Eukaryota > Metazoa > Chordata > Myxini > Myxiniformes > Myxinidae > Myxine > Myxine glutinosa. Next base: position 193,576,396 of record NC_136262.1, on the reverse strand, counting down.
GGAGTCCACCTGTTGCCAATTAAATTGATTGGACATGATTTAGAAAGAAACACACCTTTCTATATAAGGTACCACAGTTAGTGCATGTCATTCATGTCAGAGCAGAAACTCGACCATGAAATCCAAGGAACTGTCCATATAACTCCGAGATATAATTGTGAGGAGGCATAGATCTGGGGGAGGGCATAAAACAATAATTTCTAGAGTGTTGAAAGTTCACAAGAGCACAATGAGCTCCATCATTAGGAAATGGAAAGAATATGGAACTACCCAGACTCTTTCTAGAGCTGGCTGTCCAAACAAACTGAGCAACTGGGCAAGAAGACCTTGGTCATTGAGGTGACCAAGAACCCAATAACCACTTTGACAGAACTACAGAATTCCTTGGCTGAGAAAAGAGAATCTGAGAAGTCTGGCAGAAACAAAGCACAGCTCATCACCCATCTAATACCATCCCTACGGTGAAGTATGGTGGATGGTGGAGGCAGCATCATGCCATGGGGATAATTTTCAGCGACAGGGACTGGGATTCTTGTAAGGATAGAGGGAACATTGAATGGAGCCAAATCCAGGCAAATCCTTGAAGAGAACATGCTTCAGAGTGTAAAAGACCTTAGACTGTGGTGAAGATTTATGTTCCAACAGAACAATGTCCCCAAACATACAGCCAAATAAACACTGGAATGGCTTCAGAACAAGAACATGAAAGTCCTTGAGTGGCCCAGCCAAAGCCCAGACTTGAATCCCATTGAGAATTTGTGGAAGGACTTGAAGATTGCTGTTCACCGACGCTCCCCATCCAACTTGACGAGCTTGAGCAAATCTGCAAGGAATAATGGGAGAAACTACAAATCCAGATGTGCAAAGCTGGTACAGACATACTCAAGAAGACTCAAAGCTGTAATCGCTGCTGTAAAAACGCTGTAAAAGCTGCCAAAGGGGCTTTTATGAAGTATTGACTCAAGAGTTAAATACTTATGTAAATTAGAATTTCTGCATTTAATTTTTTTTTATTTTTAGAAAAATTAAAAAACACCACTTTTGACATATGGAATATAATTTGTAGTGACTAAAATATTATTATTATTATTATCAGTAACAAAAAAAATCTCAATTTAAGCCATTTTAAATTCAAGCTGTAAAACAACAAAATTTTTAAAAAGTCAAGGGGTGTGAATACTTTCTGAAGGCACTGTATCTTAACACATTGGCGCACTCCTCCTAAATATGACAACAAGGCATCTCCTTCAAAACTCCCAACCCACCCCTCCTCTTCAAAACTCCCAACTCACCCCTCACCCTCAAATTTCCCTCCTCACCCCTCTCTCTAAAATCTCCATGCTCACCACTGCCCCTCAATTTCCCCCTCCTCACCCCTACCCCTCAAATTTTTCCCCTCACCCCACCCCTTCAAAACTCCCTCCTCACCATTTCTCTTCAATTCTCCCCTCTCACCCCTCCTCCTCAAAGTTGCCTCTTAACTCCTCCACAAAGCTGCCTCCTCCCCGCTTCCTCTCCCTTCCAACTCCACAGCCTCCAACCTTCGACTTCACTCTGACACCCCTCAAACAACACCTCACTGTGCCTCATCCCATCACCATTAAACCTTTTGTCTTCCTCATCCTTTCCCTTCTCCGAGCTTTCCTGCAATCTCCAACACACTGTCAACAGCTCTCCCTACCTCCCCCCCTCCTCCGTCATCTTTCCATACCCATCCCCTCCCATGTCCTGTATCCCCCCACTCCTCCTTAATGGTATGGACCTCAAACATCTGGGGCCTTCGCTCAAACTTGACTGATCTCTCCATATAGGTTGCTTCTGACAAACCAGACTTGATCTGCTTAACAGAAACTTTCCTCCTTCAAGATGTATCTGATTCCTTAATTTCTCTTCCTGGTTACTCCCTCCTCTGGGATGATAGACCTGAGCCTCGTCCTGGTGGTGGGGTTGCTATCTTTATCAAAAACTCTCTTCCTCACTCTCCCTGCACTGCCCTCTCTCCACCACACCCCCAGGAGCTCCTCTGGCTATGGCTTCCCCTCCGCTCCCACCTTTTGTTAATATGTGTTCTGTACCGTCCTCCAAACAGTGATGACTCCATTTACATCTCGCTGTCTGACAACATGGACCAACTTCTATACACTCATTCCAACTCTCTCTTCCTCATATGTGGCGACTTCAACTGTCATCGTGCCAGCTGGCTGGGTGTGGGTACCTCTCTCACCAGCCATGGCACCGCAGTAAAGGACTTCTGTGACTCATTGGGACTGACACAATCTGTCAATTTCCCGACCCGGATCTCAGTCAATGGAGTATCTTCTCTTCTTGACTTGGTTATGACTTATGACTAACTTCCCTGCAACTGTCTGCTGTTCTTCTGCTCCAATCGGTTCATCTGATCATGTGCTTGTTAAAGTGGACATCTCTCTGGCCATTCTTAGAGAGCCTCCTCAGCGTCGACGAGCCTAGCATTTCACTCAGGCGGACTGGCACCTTCTTCAAGCAGCCATCAATCACCTGGATTGGTCTCCCATCTCCACTGCCTCTGACATCAACTCATCCTGGGAATTCTTCCAAAGAAAATTGCTCTCTCTCATGCACAGATTTATCCCATCTCATCATCAGTTGTCATACCCTTCCTCCCATCCATGGTACACAGAATCTTGTGGTAAGGCACTTGCCATGAAACAACTTCACTTTGCCTATTGGAAGGCACATCCAACTGAAGGCAATCTCAGTTCCTTTCACAAAGCCAGGAACAAGTGTGTGTATCAGGAGATACCCTCAGGAGAGCCAGGAAACAATATCTCTCTGCTCTCAAGACTGAACTCACAAACCTGCCTCCCTCTTTCAAATCCTGGTGGCGTCTGGTCAAATCTGTTTCTGGTGTTTGTTCCACTTCCATCCCCTCCCTTACCTCAAACGGCTACACAGCTGACTCCGCACATGAAAAAGCTAAATTCGTGAACTCTGTGTTTGCCTCAAAATCTTGTGTCCCAAACCCATCTCTCTCGGTACCCACCTAACCCAGTCTCTGTACCCACCAGCTGCTCCTGGACTCTGTGTCCTTCTCACCTGACAAGATGGAGAAGTTTCTGTCAAACCTCGATTCTGATTCTGCAACTGGACCAGACGGCATCAGCACACGGGTCCTAAAATCCTGCCCTGTAGCTCTTTCACACCCTCTCTCTGTTCTCTTCACCCTCTCCTTTACTAAAGGTCATCTACCATCTGCTTGAAAATCAGCCAACATCACAGCTTTACATAACAAAGGTGCAAAAACAGATCCTTGCAACTACAGACCAATCAGCCTACTCCCAATCATCAGCTAGGTCATGGAATCCATCATCGCTTCTGATATTAAATCCTTCCTCTTCTCCAATGGCTTGATCTTGGATCATCAATTTGGATTCAGACCAAGTCACTCTAATCTGGACATTCTGCTTCTGCTGTCTCAACAATGGATGGAGGCCCTCAACGTCAAACAGGAAATCAGAGCCATCTCCCTTGACATATATCGTGCCTTTGATACAGTCTGGCACCCCGCTCTGCTCACCAAACGCTCATCCTATGGTATCCATGGAAATCTCCATGCATGGCTTCCGGACTTCCTTGCCGGTCGCAGTCAACGTGTGGCCCTGAATGGATTTTTCTCATCTCCCCTTTCTGTTCAGGCAGGAGTTCCTCAAGGCAATGTTCTGGGCCCTGTGCTTTTTTTGGTCATCACTCCACCTTTCAATTTTCCGATGAAATCCGAATCAAATCAACGAAATCCGAATCAAATCAACGAAATCCGAATCGACGAAAACGATGAAATCCGAATTTCGATGTGAATCAATTTATCTTTCCCACTCTCTGGAAATTCTCTCTATCTCTTTGCTGATGTTGGTGTTGGGCTAGCGGCTAGGGTGCCGGCTTAGGATCCTAGGATCCTGGGTTCGAATCCCGGTCAATCGCTGAATTAACGCCAGGGGGGTTGACTCAGCCTGTCATCCTTCCGAGGTCGGCTAATTGAGGACCAGTTCACTGGTAATTCCCTGCTTGTCGTTAAAGGCGGCAAAAATGGTTGGCGTCAGGAAGGGCATCCGGCCGTAAAACATTGCTTCAAAAAGGGGACCGAAAAACAACAACCACAGTTCCCGAAAAAGGCCAACCCCCGCTTGCGGGGAAAAATGGCCTCTAAAGGTGGTTTTTTTTCATTGCTGATGACTCCACTATCTGCCGCTCCATATCTCAACCCTCAGATCAGCAGGCAGCAGCCTCTGCACTCTCTGCGGACCTGGACAAATCACAAACTGGTCAAACAAGTGGAACATGACTCAATCCTGACAAATATCACACTTTCACTATGTCTCTCTGAAAAGACCGTCTGGAAAAGCCTCCCATCTACTTTCTCAACAATCCTCTCCAATAATTTCTGTCACTCAAGCTTTTGGGTCTCACTATCTGCCATGATCTTTCCTGGGAAAACAACATTTCCAAGCTGGCCACCAAAGCCAGTCGCCGACTGGGCATCCGCTGTCGTGCGAAATCCTTCCCTGGCATCCCTGAGCTCCTCACCACATACAAGGCTTTCATCTGTAGCTCAATGGAATACTGCTCTCCCTTCAGGGCTGGTGCTCCTGCCTCACACCTAGCTCGGCATCACGCTGTAGAAACCAAACCTTTCAGGATCATTGGTATCTCCCACGATGAAGCTGATTCTGATGGCCTTTCACTCTCTCACCGCAGGCAGGTTGGTGGTCTTTCTGACTTCTACCGACTCCTCTCCGGCCTAGCTCCTCCAGTTATGTCTGCGCTGTGTCCCCCAAATATTCCTGCAGGACACACAAGAACTGCCAGCACCCCTCTTCTGGTGAAACTGCTAAAATCAAGACTCTCTGCTCACCTTCACTCTTTCATTCCTCTTTTTTCCCACCTCTGGAACAAACTCCCACACTCTCTTCAATCCCACTCCTCCCTCTAGGTCTTTGTTTGAACAGCTGTTCGCCATCATCTCTTTCCTTCCCCCATCCAAAACCTTGATCTTTTCTACCCCCGTTAATACACCCCAAATCCACATCTTTCAATCCCCGACTTCATTCCTGAAATTCCTTGTAGTGTCAATTTGTTTCGTACCGTTTACCCCTTCCCTCTCCCTTCCCCTCCCCCAAGCCCTCTCCCTTCGAACAGATCTCCCGATGTCCCTGTTCTCTACTATTGTGCTTGTGTGCTTCCCTCTCTCTCCCCATCTTGTCTCCGCCTCCCCTTCTTGTTTTACATGTCCGTTTATGTTTTTTGTGTTTTATGTGCTAATATGTGTTTGATGTGCTAGCTCTTAAATGAGCATCGATCTTGTACAACAAAAAAACCCATTTTAAAGGTTCACATTGTACAGAACTCAAAATAACCTCATTCAGCTGCTTTTATAAGTCAAATTCCCTGATCTCACTATCATAGCATCTACCTTTCTCAATGGTTGGCTTTCATTGGTGAACTTTCAAAGAGGCACACATAGTGGCACACATAATGGCTGGAATCAATTTGGTTGGTGACTATTGCAGTTGAGAAGTTGAACTTTTGACCCAAATTTCAAATTCCTCTGTTAAATTATCATATATATATATATATATTTGAGAGGTTGTCTTGCATGACTGCAAATATAGAAATATATATTATCTATATATACAGTGCATGCAGAAAGTATTCAGACCCCTTCACTTTTTTCACATTTTGTTATGTTGCAGCCTTATGCTGAAATCGTTTAAATTCATTTTTTCCCTCATCAATCTACACTCAATACCCCATAATGACAAAGAGAAAACAGGATTTTAGAAAGTTTTGCAAATTTATTAAAAAGAAAAAACTGAAATATCACATTGACGTAAGTATTCATACCCTTTGCTATGACACTTGAAATTTAGCTCAGGTGCCTCCCATTTCTCTTGATCATCTTTGAGATGTTTCCACAGCTTGATTGGAGTCCACCTGTGGTAAATTCAATTGATTGGACATGATTTGGAAAGGCACACACCTGTCTATATAAGGTCTCACAGCTGACAATGCATATCAGAGCAAAAACCAAGCCATGAGGTCGAAGGAACTGCCTGCAGAGCTCAGAGACAGGATTGTGCCAAGGCACAGATCTGGGGAAGCCTACAAAAAAATATTCTGCTGCATTGAAGGTTCCCAAGAGCGCAGTGGCCTCCATAATTCTTAAATGGAAGAAGTTTAGAACAACCAGGACTCTTCCTAGAGCTGGCCGCCCGGCCAAACTGAGCAATCGGGGGAGAAGGGTCTTGGTAAGAGAGGTGACCAAAAACCCGATGGTCACTCTGGCTGAGCTCCAGAGATCCTGTGTGGAGATGGGAGAAACTTCCAGAAGGACAACCATCACTGCAACACTCCACCGATCTGGGCTTTATGGCAGAGTTGCCAGACGGAAGCCTCTCCTCAGTGAAAGACGCATGAAAGCCCGCTTGGAGTTTGCAAAAAGGCACTTAAAGGACATTCAGACTGTGAGAAACAAGATTCTGTGGTCTGATAAAACCAAGATTGAACTGTTTGGCTTCCGTATGTATATATATACACACACACACATATATGTATATATTTGTATATTAAGGTTTTTTTTCTAAGAAATATAATGTTGGTGCAGCATGAGCAACCAGCACAAAAATGTCAGAAACTTTAAAGCTTTACAGGTATGTATATAACCAGTAGTCATATTGGATGGTGGGACAAAATATATTGAGCTGGAATTTCAAACATAAGAAAAAGAGAAAATGAGATCGCTGAAAAGGAACATCTATGCAGGAGGAGGCCATCACGCCCATCAAAGGCTGCACTGGTGTTGCCAACTTATGGTCGTGCTCTTTCCTGTACAAATTCTGGGTATTAAGTAAAGAGGCAGCTCGTACAATATTTTAAGTCTTTGCTATGATTGGGCCAGGATTTGAACCACTAACCTCCAAGACTCAGAGCAGACGCTCCGGTCATGACAACTCCGAGTTTGGTTAAATCCACATTATAAAAAAACCTTTCAAACAAACTGCCAAACAAGACGCGCAATTTGATATTACAAAACAGTGTCTGAAAATTTCTCACCAAAATGTCTGTATCAAAATAGGGAAAAGCTGCCAACCGTTTTGTAAATATTTTTCATGAATCAATTAGTCAAAGGGATATTTAAGACCTTAGGCTACAACATTTATTCTTGTTGAAGGTTCACATCAAATCTCTCATTCTACGCACATTACATCACACAACTCTCGAGCCTGAGGTCATAGGGAATGAGTGTATTTACACAAATTCAGCCTTCAGAGTGGATTTATTTCTTACTCTTACATGAGCCTCACTCCTGTATATAAAAAGGTGAATTTCCACTCGAAAGGCTGAATGAGATGTATCCAGAATCTTCCGCACCAGCAACGAACATTACATTATATTCATCATCCAGACGACAACCTAAACTACTTATGAGCTGGTAATGGGTATACATAACAGAGTGGAACAGTGACCGGGGATGGTAAGGCGTAAGTCAGAAGTGGGGGAGTATTTAGGTGGGTGCGAATGCATGGAGGAGGTTGCAGGGAGTAATGGCAGACAGAACTAGGATGGCACTCGGTAGAGAGCATACCTCCACCAGGCTAAACAGTTTATGTTTTGCATCCCTTACCTGCATCATTTTTGCATCCGGCCGTAAAACATTGCTTCAAAAAGGGGACCAAAAAACAACAACAACCACGGTCCCCGAAAAAGGCCAACCCCCGCTTTGCGGGGAAAAATGGCCTCTAAAAGGTGGTATCCCACTGATAGGCCGGATCTGGATTCGGACCTAAACAAAAATCTAATCGGCTTGTTCTTGTCGCCTAACCAACTCATCCACCTAGTTTTGTCACAAGTCATCCACAACGTTTTGAAATATCATTCCACATATCTTTTTGGCCCTATGCCTATCACTCAATGGTGAAGAATCTCTTTTTTTAAATTTAAAAAATTATCGTATTTGGATCTGCACTCAGATCTTCACCAAAATCGAATCGATTCTTCCTTGTCACAAACTCAATCTGTCCATCAAGTTTCCTCTGAATCCATCAACAACCTTTTCAGATATTCTGTTAACAAACAGACAAACAGACACAGACGGACAGACCGATAGGAGTGACTACCTTTAAGGTCTGGAGACTGACTGACGCTGAGCACTGACAGAGAGACAACAACACAGGCTGCAGGTTTGCAAGAACAACTGGATCAGGAGGTTTGCAGGAGTGAAGAGGGTGGATAGAATGATGGATGAACTGAAGGACATTGGTGTGCACAAGAGATTTAAGGGGATTGGTGAAATTCCAGCTTGAAGGGGGATCTGCCAAGAGAGCAGATAGGGTTAGGGAACAAGGTCGGAGGAGAAGAGATAGACCACGGTTTAGATTAGAGGATTGTGTGAGGAGGGACATCAGTAAGGTGGGGGTGGTTGGAGCGTGGAGAGAGTTGTCTGAAGACAGAGGGAAGTGGAGGAGTATCGTTGTCGAGGCAGGGCAGAAGCTTGGTGCCATTGTGCATAAATATTATATATATATATATATACAGTATATATATATATTTATACATACATATACATACCGGCTATTGATACACTTCCAATTGTGATTGTTGAGGAACCCCCAAGTGCCATCTGCCACATGGAGACGTTGTGTTTCGCCCCCAACAATCACAACCTGGGAGCACCACCATTGTTTTATGCAATCATGAGTCTATGAATGCAATTATTGAAGTGCTGCAACTTAGACAAACTGATGACACCGTCATGATGATGTCATGACTGCAAACCCAGAAGGGAATCTAGCAGTGCAAATATGTCAAGGTAAAATGCTGTCACCAAGCAGATGAAAAAGTAAACACTTCATGCTCTGCCAAACAAACGAATCCCGAGTTGCTCCCCACACTGGTTCGTAAGTCCGCATGTTCGTACGTCCGGGTATATGTAAGTTGTCACAGCAGAGGGTGGAGTCATCAGAAAATAGATAAAGAGGATTTTCCAGAGAGTCAGAGAGATAATTTATGGAGATCAGGAATAGGACTGGGCACAGATGACTGGCTTGAGGCACTCCAGCCTTGACAAGCAGAGGGGATTAAAGAATTCCATTGAGAGCCACATGCTGGCTAGGAGAGTAGAGGAAGTGAATAAGCCATGTGTGGAGTTGACCTTGGATGCCATAGGCGAACAGTTTGGAGAGTTATGCAGGATGCCAGACTGTATCAAAAGCATGAGATTTGGCCAGAGAGACGGCCCTGAACTCCATCCTGAGGGCATCCTGAGGGCATCCAACCATTGTTGGTTGAGCAGAAGCAGCATGTCCAAAGTGAAGCGACCTGGTCTGAAACCAAATTGGTGATCTGAGATGAGGTTGTTGGAGAAAAGGAAGGATTACGTATGAACTGCGATGATGGATTCCATGCCCTTGCTGATAATTGGAAGTATTCTCCTGTGGATGGCTCTATTCAGACGGAACACCCACGGATGACCAATTGAGCTTACTTTGAGGCGTTATTCAATGGCGGATTTCACTATGCAAGCACGGGGTGGGGGGGAGGGGGGGGGGGAGGGAGACGAAGCGGGGGCTTTTACCTGGCGCGATCCGAGCAGTCTTCAGACCTGCAGGAAATAAATCAAACCGAAGACGGAATTTATGTACAAAAATAAACAAGTTTTATTGCCAGACCCCGATAACAGGAATGTGCCAGTAAATACTACAACCCCCTAATGAGCGCTCCTACACACAGACCTAGAACATGGACAAATGGAGATGTAATAAAAGAACCGCGTCATGCTGGTGCATGCTGTGGCTTATCTCTGTCTGCAGTGTGTCAGTGTTGTCAGGCTCCGAGTGCAGTCGTCTGACGCGGCTCCGGTTAGCGGGAACAAGGCCCCGACACGCCCCTGTTCACTAGGCCTCAATAATAAGGCCTCTCGCGCCAAGCGAGTGAGCGGGCGTGCAACCCGCCTCCTCAGCCGTGCAATGTCCTCCCGGATTTGGCACAGAACCATGATGCACCCAATGCTCGGATCAGAATGGAGAGAGGGTCAAGGGTGAAGGAAGACGTGAGGGCAAGAGGTCGGAGCAGAGAAACTGTGAGGGCAAGAACGAACGAGGTCCAGGCACCACAACAACGAACAGGGATGAGAGAGAGAAAATGTCAGTCTCTCCTCACTTTTTATCAACGCCTCTTGACGTCATCTCTCTCTCTCTCTCTGCCAATCCCTGCCAGCCAACATCACAGGCTCAATTCCCCACCAATGGCCGCGTCACTTCTCTCTCATGCCATTTGTCGGTGGGCAATCAGTTTGTTGCTTCTTGCTTGCCCCTCCTTCCACCAATCCCAGGGAAGCTTCTTGCCCCACCCCTGGCCAATCACGAGTCCTTCTGGGCGTGTCTATTGCCTGGCTTGCTCGATGTGTGTTGCTATGCCAGCTGGTGATGTAGCTGGCTGTGGCTCCATTGGCAGTGCCCCGAACTGGCTTCCGGTGAGTTTTATTGTTATTGTGGTGGAGGGGAATTTAAGTTGTGTGTGTGTGGTGTCATTAATGGGCCTAACTAATGTCTATGGTGCGTTGCCATACGGGACAAAGGAATGATCACAGAGGGAACGACGTACAAGGGAATTAACATAATCCCTGAACTAAATAACATGCCCCGCCCCCTCGTGGCAGGGACAAATATCCAACTTATCCGACATCCGGACTATACAGGTCCCTGACTTACTGTACATCGAAGTGGTTCTTGCTACCCATGATCATCGGGGCACCTACCCATGCAGATCTACCTAAATCTATATATATCACTACCCTACCGACATAACAGTATGTTGATAGGTCTGTAGTTGAGGGGATCCGTTTTGCACCTTTTTATGTAGTGCAGGGAGAGACAGGATGTGCAAGAGCAACATGTATGCACACTCATTTGGCAGGATAGCCAACATGTATGTGCACTCGTTTCTGAGCTGTCTCGCCTCCGTTCAAATCTCGACCCAGCTATAAACTATTTTACTATAGATATTAGACCATATAGATATTAGACCGAAAGGAGGAATCGACTGACATCCTTTTGAATTAAAGTCGGTTGGGATAGAGGGGAAAGCAGGATGCAGGTAACCTCATCCAGAGTGATGCTGTGCAGGGAAAAAACACTCGAAGAATACCACATATTCTTACTGCTTGGGATAGATACAGTGTGGGGATGGGAAGTAACTTCAAAACGTGTAGAGCGACTGAAAGTATTCTCAGGTGGAACAACCTGTGATAGACGACCCTCAGAGCACAATTCCGTGGTAATAAAAGGATTGGTTCGAGTCTAGAAACGTTTCTCAACAAGCCGTAATATGCCCCAGAGCTCTGTAAAGATTATCTGCTTCCAATTGATTTTATAACTCTTTTTATCCGCGTCGCAGACGCTGCTCATAGAGTGCCCTCTGCTGTTGTTGTTCTTCTTCTTCTTCTTCTTGCAGAGAAGACAAAACCTCAAAGCTCCACCCATTCTGGGAACCATAGCTCCACCCATTCTGGGAGAGCCTTCATATAAACAAATATCCACCATTTTATTAACTCGCATAGCTTTGAGACCTGTTTTGTAGGCCCGTGGTGTCTTCCTCGCTCACACAGTTTTATTTCAAATCAAATTCGATATATCATTTCATTTTTCACAGTCGCTAACATAGTTTTGGACTCGGTTGAAAAAAAACGGGAAGAAAATCCGATGAAAGTTGCCCTTTATAGAACGAAATGAATTCTCAAAGGCCTGTAACTTCAAGTCCATTGAGATTTTTTTTTTTTAAATCGCGGCATGGTCAGTCATACACCGCCCGAAATAAGAGACGGGAAAATGCCAAGATATATATATTTTGTTTAAATCGCGGCATGGTCAGTCATACACCGCCCGAAATAACAGACGGGAAAATGCCGATATATTAAAAATTCGTCCATTTGATGACAATCGTCACGATGAAATATTTAATTTATACGTCGTCACAATAATGTGGAGAGAGGAGCATAGCTTCGTTCACGTGTCGCCACACACGGGAAATTGCCGAGATATTTTTTTTTTTAATCGCGGCATGGTCAGTCATACACCGCCTGAAATAACAGACGGGAAAATGCCGAGATATATTAAAAATTCGTCGCCACACACGGGAAATTGCCGAGATATATTTTCACTTTGCACAAAAATAACATCAAGTAATCGAATCAATAGGAATGTCCTGTGCCTATAACATCGACGTTATAGGCACAGCTGCATCTAGGCATTGTGTAACATCGACGCGGCTTTTGTTTTAGTTAAAACTTTTTGTTCTTGTTTTTAAAGAAGGGCACAACTTTTTCATTGAATGTATGGTTATATCTTTATGTCCTAAGGCACGGCATCATTGAAAACAACACCAGATAATAAAAGGAGTTGATGCTGCAACTCCTGAATGGCTCAGAGTATGAGCAGAGAAGAGTTAAAATCAGGCTGATGTAAAGAGAAGAATTCGCTTTTTAAATATATGTGCGATGATTGGGGAAAGAAGCTCATTAAGGAAACTTTGGAAGCAATTTTCCAGCAACGCATTAGCGCGTTTTTAGCACCGAAAATGTTTCCATAACGGGGATTTGAAGTGCTTTGAGCTGTTCTGACTTGTTGGAAAAAAAGTGATTAAAAGTTGCTTCGCAGGCAGCCAGCAATGAACGCACTTCGGCGAAGGTCAAGTGAAAAATGTCACAATTGCCATCACATTCTGCTGTTTGTGTTTGACAACATGGCATAACCAGATTGGTCAAAGCAAGTAATTATCGGAACGTGCACATTGGGAATGCTTCAACAAAGAGGGGCCTGTGTGGCTAGTTTTAAATAAACCAGAACAGCAATGACATCATTTTCCTGAAGCTGCTTACATCTCCCAAGAGCATACTGGCATCTGTCTGTGCGTTGAACACTGTGGTCCTGAAAAGTGAGGGGACTATTAAAATCAGCTTTACATGGGATGTTGGTCTACTGGCAAGAACATGTCAACTTTTTGTTTGGTGTGTGAGTGTGTATGTGTATGTATGTGCGTGCGTGTGTGTGTGTATGTGTGTGTATGTGTGTGTACTGTGTATGTGTGTGTGTGTGTGTATGTGTGTGTGTGTATGTGTGTGTGTGTACTGTGTATGTGTGTGTGTATGTGTGTGTGTGTGTGTTTGTGAGTGTGTATGTGTATGTATGTGTGTGTTTGTGTGTGTGTGTGTGTGAGTGTGTATGTTTATGTGTGTGTGTGTGTGTATGTGTGTGTACTGTGTGTGTGTGTGTGTGTGTATGTGTGTGTACTGTGTATGTGTGTGTATGTGTGTGTGTGTGTGTGTGTGTGTATGTGTGTGTACTGTGCATGTGTGTGTGTGTGTGTGTGTGTGTGTCTGTGTGTGTGTGTGTGTGTGTGTGTGTGTGTGTGTGTGTGTGTGTGTGTGTGTGTGTGCGTGTGTGTGTGTGTGTAAGCACATCCAGTGCTTTCAGAAGTATTCACACCATTTGACTTTTTCACATTTTGTTGTGAATTTAAAATGTATTAAAATGAGATTAATTTTTTTCACTGATCTACACATAATAACCCATAATGTCAAAGTGGAATTTTTGTTTTAGACTTTTTTTTTAACAAGATAAGTAAAAATTAAAACCCGAAATGTCTCGAGTCAATAAATATTCAACTTCTTTGCCAAGACACTCCAAATTGAGCTCAGGTGTATCCAATTTCTTTTGATCATCCTTGAGATACAGTGCATGCAGAAAGTATTCAGACCCCTTCACTTTTTTCACATTTTGTTATGCTGCAGCCTTATGCTGAAATCGTTTAAATTCATTTTTTCCCTCATCAATCTACACTCAATACCCCATAATGACAAAGAGAAAACAGGATTTTAGAAAGTTTTGCAAATTTATTAAAAATAAAAAAACTGAAATATCACTGACATAAGTATTCATACCCTTTGCTATGACACTTGATATTTACCTCAGGTGCCTCCCATTTCTCTTGGTCATCTTTGAGATGTTTCTACACCTTGATTGGAGTCCACCTGTGGTAAATTCAATTGATTGGACATGATTTGGAAAGGCACACACCTGTCTATATAAGGTCTCACAGCTGACGATGCATATCAGAGCAAAAAGCCATGAGGTCGAAGGAACTGCCTGCAGAGCTGAGACGGGATTGGGTCGAGGCACAGATCTGGGGAAGCCTACAAAAAGGTTTCTGCTGCATTGAAGGTTCCCAAGAGCGCAGTGGCCTCCATAATTCTTAAATGGAAGAAGTTTGGCACAACCAGGACTCTTCCTGGAGCTGGCCACCCGGCCAAACTGAGCAATCGGGGGGAGAAGGGCCTTGGTAAGAGAGGTGACCAAGAACCCGATGGTTACTCTGGCTGAGCTTCAGAGATCCTGTGTGGAGATGGGAGAAACTTCCAGAAGGACAACCATCACTGCAACACTCCACCGATCTGGGCTTTATGGCGGAGTGGCCAGACGGAAGCCAAACAGTTCAAGACCACAGAATCTTGTTTCTCACAGTCTGAGTCCTTTAGGTGCTTTTTTTGCAAACTGCAAGCGGGCTTTGATGTGTCTTTCACTGAGGAGAGGCTTCCATCTGGCCGTTATCAGACATAGACAGACAGACACCAAATTGCATATTTTAGTATGGTAATAATGATGTTTTTTTCGAAAAAAAATAAAAATAATAAAAAATAAAGAAATTCTAAATACATAAGTATTTAACCCCATGAGTCAATAATTCATAGAAGCGCCTTTGGCAAAGATTACAGATTTCATTCCTCTCGAGTATGTTTGTATCATGTTTACAATTATTTATGTTTTGGTTTATTTCCATGTTTTAAACGTTTCCCAGTGTCTACCCTGGTCAGAATAGGTACACCGTATCCCTGCGTGTCGTAAGAGACGACTAAGAGGGTTGGCGTCAGGAAGGGCATCCGGCCATAAAAACATTGCCTCAAAAAGAGAACCATGACAATTACAACTACATATGGGCAGGGTACAGCCCGAAGTGGAGATCAGTTTCTGAGGTTTGGGACGTGGAATGTAGGGACAATGACAGGGAGATCAGGAGAAGTAGTGGAAGTATTGGTCAGAAGAAGAGTGGACATATGTTGTGTGCAAGAGACGAGATGGAAGGGAAGTGGTGTGAGAATGGTGAAGGGTAGGCAGGGACAGAAATACAAGTTTGTGTGGCAAGGGTGCCCGGAGGGCGTGAATGGTGTTGGTGTCCTGTTTTCCGAGGAGTTTGTAGACAGTGTGGTGAGTGTGACTAGAGTGAGTGATAGGTTGATGATGGTGAAAATGATGATTGGAAAGCTCTTGGTGAACGTCATCTCGGGATATGCTCCGCAGGTTGGTCGAAGCGATGAAGAGAAGGACAAGTTCTGGTGTGCGATAGAGAAGCTGATGGAAAACGTGAAAGATGAGGAAGTTGTTGTGGTGGGAGGAGACCTGAATGGACATGTGGGAAGGAGTATGGATGGTTTTGAGGGAATTCATGGGGGTTAGGGATATGGTGTGAGAAATGGAGAAGGTGAAAGGATTTTGGAGTTTGCTGATGGAGCTGATTTGTTGATTTGTAATACTCAGTTCCAGAAAGAGGATAATAAGCTTGTTACATACACGTCAGGTGGGTCAACGACAACCGTTGACTACCTGATGGTGCGTAGGCGAGATAGGGGGCACCTCCGGGACACAAAGGTGATCCCGGGGGAGGAGGCTGTTTCACAGCACCACTTGGTTGTCTGCGACATAAGGGTGAAAGGTGCGAGGAGAGCTCGGCGGGTGAAGTACCAACCGAGAATGAAGGTGTGGAGGTTGAAAGAGGTGACAGTAAGGGAGGCATTAAAAGAGAGGCTGAGTCGGGTCGAGGATGATGTGGTTGAGCTTGAACGTGGTTGGATGTCAATGAAAGCTAGTCTGTTGGGAGCCGTTGGTGAGGTATGTGGATGGACAAATGGACCACCGAGGCACTCGGAAACATGGTGGTGGGATGATGAAGTTGGAAAGAGGATTGACGAGAAGAGGAAGAAGTTCAAGGAGTGGCAGAAGGCGAAGGGTACGGGAGCAGAAACAGCAGAGCATGAAAGTTATAAGGCAGCCAGGAAGGCTGCAAAGAAAGAGGTAGCAAAGGCGCAGGAGGCATGTAGGAAAATGTACGGAGAACGCTTGGATTCGGAAGAGGGTCAGAAAGCAGTATTCAGGATTGCAAAGCACATAGCGAAAGAGAGGTGTGATGTGATGGGGCTGAGTTGCTTGAAGGATGAAGTGGGACAAATCATTGTCGACCCAGATGGAATTAAAGGAAGATGGAAAAGATATATGGAAATGCTGTTTAATACAGAGAATGAATGGGATGGCAACATAGAGAGTAACCCAGTTTTAGGACCGGCAGAGAAGATAACTGAGAAGGAAGTTGAGGAAGTGATAAAAGCAATGAAGAGTGGAAAAGCGGGAGGGCCGACGGGAGTTGTGGGAGATATGTTGAAGGCAGCAGGAAGTTGGGGGTGTGAAGAGAATGACAGAGATCTGTAATCTGGTGGTGAAAGAAGGCCGCATTCCAGTGAATTGGGAACTGAGTACCCTCGTCCCTCTATACAAGGGGAAAGGTGACCCTCTGGAGTGTGGCTCGTACCGAGCGATAAAGTTATTGGAGCATGGAATGAAGGTATTGGAAAGGGTGTTGGAGAGGAGGATAAGGAAGAAAGTGAAGATCGACGAAATGCAGTTTGGATTTATGCCAGGAAGAGGAACGACAGACGCGCTTTTCATTGTGAGGCAGTTGCAGGAGAAGTACATGGAGAAGAGGAAGAAGTTGTTTTTTGGGTTTGTTGATCTGGAGAAAGCATTCGATAGGGTTCCACGCAAAGTATTGACATGGGCATTGAGGAAGTTAGGAGTGGAGGAATGGTTGATCAGAGTAGTGATGGCAATGTACAAAAGAGCGCGCGCAGCTGTAAGGACGAAGGACGGGAACAGTGGTGAGTTTGAGGTGAAGGTGGGAGTGCAGCAGGGGTCGGTACTAAGTCCACTACTATTTGTAGCTGTGATGGAGGTCTTAGCTCAGAACGTAAAGGAGGGTTTACCGTGGGAGTTGTTGTATGCAGATGATCTGGTGTTGATTGCGGAAAGTATGGATGGACTGAAGGAAAAGATGAACAAGTGGAAGGAATGTATGGAGATAAAAGGTCTGAAGGTGAATATCGGAAAGATGAAGGTGATGGCAGGTGGTAAAGCATGTGGTGAGGTGGAAAGAACTGGGAAGTGGCCGTGTGCTGTGTGCAGGAAGAGTGTCGGAGTGAACTCCATTCAATGTACAATGTGCGCTGAGTGGGTTCATCAAAAATGTAGTGGTCTGAGAGGGTCATTTACCAGTGTGGCAGCTACATTCAAATGTAAGGTGTGCACAGAGGGAGCTGCAGATGGAGGAAATGTTGAGTTGGATCTTGGAGACGGCGTGAGGCTGGAAGGTGTGAAAACATTTTGCTACCTCGGAGACATGCTGCATGGAGAAGGTGGATCAGACTCGGCAACGGCTGCTCGAGTGAGATGTGTATGGAAGAAGTTTCGGGAACTGAGTGGCGTGCTGACGAGGGGGGGAGTGTCGTTGAAGCTGAAGGGAAAGGTGTATGCTGCATGTGTGAGAAGTGTTATGATTTATGGGAGCGAGACATGGGTAATGAACCTAGAGCAGCAACGAAGGCTGGAAAGGGTGGAAATGCGAATGGTTCGATGGATGTGCGGAGTATCGTTGAGAGAGAGGATGACAAATGATGAATTGCGAAAGATGATGGGAATATTGCCTGTGATTGATGCTGTGAAGAGGAACAGGTTGAGATGGTTTGGTCATGTGTTGAGGAAGGATGAAAGTGACTGGTTGAGAAGAGCGATGGAAATGAATGTAGAAGGAAGTAGAGGACGGGGAAGACCGAGAAAGACTTGGCTTGAGATGGTGGAAGAAGAAATGCGGGCAAGGAGGTTAACAAGGAGAGATGCAGAAAATAGGGCAAAATGGAGAAGATTGTCATGGGGACCGCAAGGCTAACCCCCGCTCTAGCAGGGAAAATGGCCTTAAAATGCATGTTGTTGTGTTGTTGTTGTTGAGTATGTTTGTATCAGCTTTGTACATCTGGATTTGCGGAGTTTGCACATCCAATCAAGTTGTAGAGACATCTCAAGGATGATCAAAGGTAATTGGATGCACCTGCACTCAATTTGGGAAGTCATAGCAAATGGGTTGAATACGTATTTACTCGAGACATTTCAGCTTTTCATTTTTAATTGTTTTGTAAAAATTTCGGAAGAAAATTCCATTTTGACATTATGGGGTATTATGTGTAGATCAGTGACAAAAAAAAATCTAAATTTATCCCATTTTATATTCAGACTCTAACAACATCAAAATGCGAAAAAAGTCAAGGGGTGTGAATACTTTCTGAAGGCACTGTATCTTGTCCACAGCCATAACTATATAAAAAAGCAATTTCATAGTGCATCAATGAATTTGGAAAGCAACTATTTTTGAAGTAAAAAGGTCAAAGGTCAACTCAAGGTCAAACTTCTAAAATCATAAATTTTCATCTGAAAAATAATCAATCTACATTCGATTGACCCGAGTTTTGATTAAGATCGGCAATTTAAATCTTAATGAAATTGACAATTCCATGTATCCATGGCAACTTTTTTTGGTGAGGGTAACGGGGTGGACTTTGTCAGTATTCTGCTCTGCGTGACATCTTTCTTGTTTGTCTGTCTATTTGTTTGTGAACAGGACATCTCAAAAAGTTATGGGACGAAAAGAACAGGACATCAGATGAAACTTGGTGGACAGGTTGGGTGTTTGACAAGAAGAATTGATTCAATTCTTCCTTGATTGGTGAAGGTGAAGATTCTTCCTTGGTGAAGATTCGAATCTGGTTCCGGATACGAGATTGAATTTTTTTTTAAAAGTGATTCTTCACCTTTGAGTGATGAGACCAAAAACGATATACAGCATGATATTTTAAAAAGTTGTGGACGTCTTATGACAAAACTAGGTGGATGAGCTAGCTGGTAAGGTGACAAGAACAAGCCGATTAGTTTTTGGTTCAGGATTAGGGTTAGATCCAGATACGACCTCTCAGTGGGATACAAAATGTAAACTGTTGAGCCTGGCAGAGGTATGCGCTCTACCAAGTAAGTGCCGGTTCTAGTATTCTCATGTTTTATGAACTTGTGCCACCAATGCAGACCGCTAGTTTTTGCTAGCGAATTCAAAACTATTTTCATCATAACTGCACCATTTGCATAACAATATGGAAGCAGAATAAAAAGTTGAATCAAAACTACATTGAAACACTCAAAATATCACAAAAATGTCTTCCAGTGAAAATAATAGAATGGTTTTCAGTATAATTATCCATTGTAAAGCTCTTGAGGGTGGCACTTAGAAGTTTGGGCACTCGACTCTGAACTGTCTAACCTTGTTTCAATCTCGACGCAGATACAAACTGTTAGCCTGGTGTTTCACAGGCACAGCCCCATTAAGCCAGCCGACCTGTCTACCAGCACTGGTAATTGGGGGATGTTAAACATTCCATGGTGTCTTTCACAAAGAGTATGTGACAATTCTGACACCCAAGAGAAATTACAAATTGCTGCCAAAACTGTGGGTAGCAAACTTATTTTGGATATACGTTTGCATTTGGTTAGACTGCTTGCAGATATCTTAGAGTGTGGCTGTTGTGTGGTTCAGCAGCCCTACTTACTTACCTCTACATCCTGATGGGACATAAGGCTGCTAAGGTGTTTTTATAGGGTGGGAGTAGTTAGCCTCATGGCCAATCCCCAACCTGGAGGACCAATTGCTGTCATTTCGTCTGGCCCTTCACCTGGGATCTCTCCGGCTATGTTAGACCTGCCAGGGTCTGGAGCCCCCTCCGACATAGCTCTCAGGATCCCTAAAGCAAGCAAGCCTCTCCACCACATCAAGGTGACAGCAAGTACAGGTGACAAATTGATGTACCCTGGTTGTTTGCATGCCAGATGTGAACGGCCATCTTCGGCTATGTCAAAGGGCAACCCTGACACTGTAAAGTTTACAGAGAAATCATAAATCCAAGATTTCTCTCCATGAGAAACACACACTACCTTGCCACCATTAAAACAGAATTGCCTTTTGTGAGTGACATGTTTTTTTCCCTCTTCTGGAGAAACATTTTTGCAGTACGTAAGTTTTACTTCTCCTATCATGCATCAATCGAAAAAAAAGTTTATTGTCTATTAGAAATTGAACTGGACAAACCTCATTGGAATCTTAGGGATGAGTCAGATAATCTTAGCAAGTTATTCAGCAATTCAAAATGCCCCAGACCTAACATGTAACACGTCATCCGATTGTGCTGTGTCGCATTGTTTACCAAGGTTCGATACAATTTTCCATAATTTCCCAATAACAATGCTTTCGTGATTGGCTAGGCTTCTCGAGATCAGGACATCAGTGAGTACCCAAAACGGAATATGCAATATAGATTACGAGCAGAAGTACCCGGCATTGCCGGGCGGGGAGGGGAGGGGAGGGGAGAAGAGGGGGGAGGGGAGAAGAGGGGGGGAGGGAGGGGGAGGGGGAGGGGGGAGGAGGGGAGGGGTTGGGGTAGGGGGAGGGGGAGGGGGAGGGGGAAAGGAGGGGGGAGGGTGGAGGGGGAGGGGGAGGGGGAGGGGGGAGGGGCGAGGAGGAGGGGGGAGGGGGAGGGGGAGAGGGAGGAGGAGATGGGGAGGGGGAGGGGGAAGGGGAGGGGGAGGGGGAAGGGGGAAAGGGGAGGGGGGGAAAGGAGGGGGAAAAGGGAGGGGGAGGATGGACGGGGGAGGGGGAAGGGGGAGGGCCATTCAACAATGACGTTGCAGTTCTCATGGTCGGAGAGCAGCACAGCAATCGTGACATCGTCCTGCATCTTCGAAAGAGCACGAAGTGGATTTTGGAGACAACGATCCTGTGACCCACGCCCTCCAGTACCGGCGTTGCCGGGTGGGGGAAGGGAGACCCGCACATTCCCAACCCGTACATTCGCCCTCTCGACTCAAGCTTGTATTCGATTCGTATTCGAAATCGAAAGGGGAAATCCTTCGTATTCGAATTCGTAAACACGAAATATGAATTAAAATTTAATTCATATCACACAAAATCGACACAAAACACGGTCGCATAAAGGTGAAAAAACGCAATGGCTTTTCGCCCTGAATTACGTGCAAACGTGTGACGTGTGACGGGATGGAACATCACGTGATCGCTCTGAGCGAATCAGCGAGCTGCTCGCACTGGCTGAGATTAGCGGGTACTTTGCTGAAATGCGCTGAGGTAAATATGAATAAAAAATATGGATCTCGTCAAATATTGTCTCGGCCATGTTCGTCCCAGGCTCAATGGCCATGTCTATGCCAAATATCAAGCACGTGAGCCTCTCCGTTTCGGAGTCTATCGGTAACATTACACACACACACACACACACACACACACACACACACACACACACACACACACACACACACACACACACACACACACACACACACACACACACACACACACACACACACACACACACACACACACACACACACACACACACACACACACACACACACACACACACACACACACTGTGTTTTATATATATAGATTTCGAACAACAACCAAAAAAATCAAATCATTGTGTCCCTTGACACAAACGCGAACGAGAACGCCACTCAGTAGAGTGCATACTCCCGCCGTGGGTCAAGTTGGAAAGTTTGAGGGAGTAGTTCAGTGACAACACAAGACAGACACTGCATAGATATATATTTAGATTATTATATATAGAAGATAATGTTTAAAAAAAACAAGGAAATTTCACTTACATTTTCGGATTCAGCGTTCAATTCTATATAAATGAGTGTATTTTGAGGCATGTGTGACTTCAAATAAAATTGTAAGCCAGGAAAAACGTCCGTTTCATTCCTTAGGGATACAACATGTAAAACTGGCCCGAACGTCAAAACAAAACTCGCTCATTTTAAGTCGTACAAGCTAATGCGACCACTCATTCTTCTGGGAAGAATCCCGTGCACATGCTTGTCACACTTATAAGTCACCTAAGTCTTTATAAGTTCATCAAATACTGACACCGCGATTGACATTCGCTGAGGTAGGGTAGCGTGGGGCAAGACGCCCCCATTAAGCAAGATTGCTGATATCTGCTCCTGTTGCAGCTATAGAGAACTAAAAATAAATGCAAACAATAAGGACACATTAGCGCTACATAATAGCACAAGCACACCAAGATAGAAAAAAACGAAAAAGAACAAGAAGTGAAAATATATATATATTTTTTTGGCCTCTTTGCCCCATGAGGTAAAACCGCCCACCAGGTTGGGGCAAAACGCTTACTGTGGGCGTGTTGCCCCTGAGAAGTGAGCGTTTTGCCCCTTACTTCCGAATTACATAAAAAGAAGATAATACTAACGTCTGACTAGAAAAACATAGTCTCCTACATAGAGGAAATTTCACTGTAAATACAAAATGTCATGAATTGTGACTTGGTCAAATTCAAACAGTCATGGGCACATGTCAGTCCGAGACATCCGACTCGCAGTTTGGGCACAGGAACTGGGCCAGTCCTGGCGTACATTGTTCATGTGCCCAATGAAGGCACAACTGGCACTGCACCCACACCTCCCTGGGTCTGGCACGGCTGTACTCCTCACAGCATATAAGACAAGGCCAGTCTTCCTCCTCACTCGAAGCCTGTCGAGCACCTTTTGTGGCCACGACTTTCCCGGGCTTTTGAACAGTTGTCAGCCCTGTCTCATCCATGTTCCACACTCTTGAAGGGGTGTAGTCTTCAGCTGTCAAACACTCCTTGAAGAGGTCAAAGAAACCCTGGACCCTGGGTTTATTGAAGCCCACAACACGCGCTATGCTGGTTGCTTGAGGCTGCCTGAGGGTGAGGTCGTGACGGGAGAGAGAGTTCTGGACCCAGTCCTTTCCTGCCATCCGGGACTCTCTGTTGAAAGGGTGGCTAATTTGAGCCTTCTCAGCAACATCAAACACTAGACGCTGCATGTCCCGCATCCTCAGACCGTACAGTCGCCTCTGCATCTCCATTACATGTACTTTCAGCTGCGCGTCGATCTCAGGAGGAAGGGCGTTCTTATATCTCCCAAAATTCAGCACACCAGGTGCTGCTACTTGCTGGTCTCTGTGCCTTCGTAGGGTAGGCCTACGTGCCGGAACACCAAAGTCCTTGCTGGCACGAATGAGTGGAAGTCCCTCGCTCACTGCTGTCAAGGCTGCAGACAAGTTGCTTTGGCCATAATTGCCCCTCTCTGTCTTCCTTTTTTATGTTCTCACCATCATGTATCTGTTGACAAGTGTTTAAAAATGATTCAGTCTCTAAATCATAATTTCTTTTATTCAGAACTTAGCGGAATATATTCAAATGATAGTCACTTTTACTAGCATAGGAGAGAGAGACACAGAGAGACACCGAGAGACAGAGAGAGAGAGAGAGAGAGACAGAGACAGAGACAGAGACAGAGACAGAGAGAGAGAGAGAGAGAGAGAGAGAGAGAGAGAGAGAGAGAGAGAGAGAGAGAGAGAGAGAGACATGCAGTACTCTAGCATTTCAAGTCAAGTCGGTATTACATTCAGTGGAATGAGGGGCACATTAGGCGTCTTGCCCCAACATCCCAGTGGGCGTTTGACCCCCAATCTGTTACAAATCTTATCTTTGGAAATCTGACTTAAAGCAAGGGAGGCAACTAGTTTAGTCTGGCATCAACAGATAGCTAACAGATCCCTATAACAAGAAAAAGTAGAGACGTTCTGTTTCTTCTGCTATTTAGATGATGGTACTGAACAAATGAAGTATGAAATTTACAACAAACAGGACGAAAACAAAGAAAAACATCTGAGAAACGTACCGCTTTCTCTGCCTGTGTCGCCGTCGTGGCGGGAAAGGATGTTTGCGGAAGGAAGCTCGCAAGGCATCATGGGGCTCGTTGCATCACGTGGTTTAGTATATATTGTGGGTAGGCGTTTGACCCCTACTGGGCCTCTTGCCCCACGCTACCCTAAATGTTGATATCTCTTCTCAGGAAAAAAAAAAAAAAAGGAAACAGTTTTAAAGCATTATACGTATCAAACTAAACATTTTATGAAACGGGGAAACAGAATACACACTTTGGTGGTTTTAAAATGACAGAATATGTATTTATTAGAAAAGAAAAAAAAAGAACCTTGAAGACAACGCTGCTAACAAAATACACCGCTCTAACGCATAACCACGAGTTTAAACTACATTTACAACAAATATGAAAACTATTTTCATATCACAATGTTAAATATAGAATATATAGAAGATAATGTAAAAAAAAAAAATGAGCCCTATCTTCCAATGGTAAACAATCCTTCAAAGAATTCCTGGATCCGGAATAATATCCTGAGCTTCACCAAAAACGAATCAATTCTTCCTTATCCCAAGGGCAATCATCCGACCAACTTTCATCCAAATCCGTTCAGAACTTTTCCAGATATCTTGTTCACAAACACACGAACGAACACACACAGACACGATCGAATGCATTACTCCCGAATAGACAACAAAAGTACAGCATATATAGCAGCTTGAGTTGGATGACAATCATATCTACCAGCTGCAACACTAACGGGGGTCTAATTAAGAAAAATGGCACGCACTTTGGTGCAGTCACTCATCATCTACAATTGACAATTTTTTGAGTCAACATCTTTGGAATGTCGGTAGTAAGAGGTTACTGCACCAAATTCATAGAAACATCAGGAATTGGAAACTTACAGAAGACCAGAGTGAAGACTACCACCTCTTAGAAGGTTGTAGCAGTGGATAGTGAATGCTATCGTTATGAGGCTCAGCCAGGCAAGAAATAGAATAAGAGCCCCATTATGTTAGAAAGTCAAATAATCATAAAAACAGCTTCAGACCTGGGGATCTTGCCTGGCTCAACAACTCATGGCAGAATTAGAGCAAGTCCCCAACCAAGGCTTTATAGCAGCTGTGAAGGGCCTTTTCTACAAGGTTAGGGGTAGTTGCCATGCATGATCATTGGTAGTCTACATGTTTAGATTGTGGAACTCGAATCATAGATGTGAAACCTTAACCTGGAATGCAACTGCTTCTAGTGGAAGAACGAGCAAATATTTGCGAGACAACTGCGCCAAGGCAGCGATGTAAGCAAAACCACCTCTTGACTCGACCCCCTCAACTCATGCTGATTGAAGGCTATCACAAATGTTTAAACCGTTTAAACAGCACTACATGCTATTAGATCTGCCACTTTCTTCTGGGTAGCAAAGCAAAACAAACCATTCATGAAAGAAGACCAAGTATGTGTTTTTTCTTTGTATACTTGGTCGAGGCTCGTATAAGAGCTAATAGTGGGGCAGCTTAGCAAAACCATTGTGCAAATTGTGATAAAAGCACCAAAATTGGTACGCATGTAGACTGACATATTACAAACAGATATAGATATTGGGCCATCTCAAATTTGGGCCTGGGCACCAATGGTTGCCAATTTCCAAAATGGCGCTTATGCTAATTAATCGGAACTAAAGTCGGAAATTCTGTGTGTGCAGACCTGCCAATAGCAGAGGAACTAGCTGACAACAATTGAGTATATTTGGCATTCTAAGCTTTTGCATTATTGTGCAAAGTGATTGTCAAGTAATTAGGGGCACTTACATGATTGTTATAATAGTTATTGGATAAAATAACAACAAACAATCTGTAGAAGATGTCTCATTATTATGCATATATTTTATGATTTCTGAGGTTACAAGCAATATTGTTGTATAGTTCAACATTGTCATTGTTATAAATGAAATATCAGTCATTAGAATTACAATTTATTCAAAATTGTTAAAATTGAAAGGATCATACATAAACATAAACATAGCCATGACATACTAGTGACTAAAGCAATTGCATGTTGAGGAACAAACTGATGGATAATTGTAACATTTATCAGATGAAACGTTTCTGTCAAAGTCTGTTTCTTCTACAGATATACCGCCAAAGTTGCTGTCGCAATTCCCAGGAACTCAATTTTGTGAGCACTCCCCTTCACACAAACACAGAGCAGTGCATTCAAGTGCAGCCTTTTTGCATTTGCATCGGCTCACACAA
Source organism: Myxine glutinosa (assembly GCF_964187855.1). Lineage (NCBI taxonomy): Eukaryota > Metazoa > Chordata > Myxini > Myxiniformes > Myxinidae > Myxine > Myxine glutinosa. The sequence continues at coordinate 193,550,190 of NC_136262.1, read as the reverse complement.
CCTTTCTTGCACTTGCATGAGATTAGCTCATAAAAGGTGTTGGCCGCCTCAGGTAGTTTTGTCCAATATGGCTCGTACTTCCCACCCTCAGTCTTGACCCAGCCCCAGCTGGTCGGTGGAGGTAGGTCTGGTGCTGATACCAGTGTCTGGCCCCATACATGACCTCCCTGGTAGGCAGCTCTCTTGACATGCTCCTCCAGCGCTGCCTTGGTTGGTGGAATCAGATGAACTTTGTTCTTCTTTGCAAAGAGTTTCTTTCTTGCCTTGTCAATGTCCATGCATGTACTGGTTCTGTCGTAGAGCAGGATAACAAACCTTTCGATGGTGCACATGACATCTTCTGGTATATCACTTGGCGCAGAAGACAGCTTTAGTAGTGCAGCTGTGAGTTCTGGTAACACGCTCCAGATTGCCCAGGCACTTTTCTTACCATGCCCTGCGAAACTCGACACTGTATCGCATCCAGTCAGGGCATGGAACATTGGCAATGCCTGTGATTTCTCTGGTCCTAGTACAGCTGCTATTTCGTGGGCTGCCAGGTACCGAAAAGACTTGGCAGTTCCGAATGCTAACCACAGTTCATCTTCTGATGCAAACCCCTGGGCTACTGAGACGGCCAACACCACAACGTCAGTGTCTACTGTCCGAATCACTATTTTATGGTGGCCGTGCCTGACTGCATGGGCTGCATGCAACATCATGCGACTATCTGCTTCTTCGTGGTTGCATGGGGTGAGTGATGCTACATCTGATAGCGCTGGCTTGCTGAGAATGGCTTCCCAATTAGTAATGACCAGTTGTTTGTTGTCGTTATCAAACCACTTATACAGAACTTCAGAGAGAAAATTGAACAGATCTACCTTGTTGCTATCTACTCTGAGAAAGTTCTGCCAGTTTCTCGGTATGGTTGTTCCAGCCATCACACGTCTTCGCACTCCTGTCCCACGCTTTGCTCTTGCACTTGCTTTCAGAGAATTTGCATGGTAGCTGTCCCACACCAAGTCCAGGCGAGATGCAGTTTGAAGCTTTGTAGACATATATGGAATGAATATCTGTTGAGCATATTCATCGAAGTTCTTGGCTGCAGCTGGCTTCAGCATCTGAACGATGACAGCTCCATCAAGAACTACGCTCGTGGCAGCAGGACGGTCAGACTGGACATCAGAGATGGCTTCCAAGCATGTGAGTAGATCACTTTTCGTACCAAGGTGGAGACTTCCTCCATCAGAGAGTGACGGAGGACATGCCTGATTCTCATGTCGAAAGAATTCATCAAGGTTTCCATCTCTCGTCTGACAGCTTATGTACAGCTGAGAGAAAAGTTGTAAGTCATTCTTGAGTGAGACTACCTGCTGTTTCCCCTTGCTGACACTTCTGGGAGCCGACTTACTGAACACCTTCAGGTTGTTTCGATGAATGGTGTCATAAATAGGCTTGGTTCTTTCCACCAGACATTCTTTGGTAAAAGCCTGGAACTGCTCTTGGCCAATCCTCTTAACATTCTGAACTGCCTGAACTGCAACGGGGGCTGCGATGTCCTTTGTATCAAGGACAACCAGATCCATACTTTCTTCCTCAAAGGGGTTGCCAAGCTCTTCCATGACGCTGACAAGAGATTGGACATCTTTGGTGAATGCAGTCTGCACGCTTGGTGTCTGGTCATGATGACGAGTGTCCACTAGCCTCCTCCAGTTCTCATTCTCAAGTTGGAATTCTTATATGATCCGTGCAATTTCTGGCCCCACAATCATCCACCGGCGCAGGGCACTGGGGTTATCAGTGAGGCCAACTGCTCCACCATCTCCTTTGATGCAGGCATTATTTTGTTCATGTGCCTGGTCAATTGCGATGGTAGAAAACACTTTCTTCGTCTTCTGCACAGTGAAACTACCTTCCTGGAATTTCCTGGCTACATGTGGGTGCTTTGTTGGAAGTTCAGCCATGTCCCTCAGGTGAACAGGGATCCACCTGGCATAATTAGTGTGGTCTAAAGCATGAAACCAGGAGGCCAATTCTGTCAGGGCATCAAGATACATCGCGAATGATGCTTGTCGCAGAGAACGCACAAAGACCAGAACCCTGTGGTAATTTTTGTTATTGACAGGCAAAGGCCTCATCCGGGGCTCTTGGTTACGGTGACTTTCATTCGCAAATACGAAACCGATGTTTAGCGGATAGTGCGCAAAAAATAACAACGTAACGAAATGGCGAGACACCAAAAGTGCAATCGGGAAAGAATGACTTGTAATATAATGGGAACCGCATGGATTTATTTCTTTGTTCATTTATGTTATTATTACATTGGTACTTGCTTTTCAGGAAAAGTGGCCCAAGAAAATGAAAATCCCCTTTTTTTCATCAATGTGCATGATTTTCACAATTAATATCCATTTGGAATCTCACCAGATGCCGTGTCGCAAACCTATTTATACTAACTAATTCAATTATAGTTATCTATTGTGGTACCAAATGAAATAATAGGCACTCCCTAAACAGTCTTGGACTTTTAAAAGCACATTAGCATCCGCGGTCGACCCACTGCCTTCCCCAGTACATCATATATAGAAAATAAAAGTGACCACTGGTGGCCATTTTGGAAAATGGCTGCTATAGCCACCATGGGCAAAATGTGAGGTGGCCCAATATCCAAATCTGTTCATATTATAAGTGTCTTTATGTGTGGCAAATGTGTTGCTTTTATCACAAAATGCACAATCCTTATAAATATCTAAGTTAAGCTGCTCCACTATAACAAATCATAGATAAAGCTGAGTTCGTGTCTGAGTCATAAGCCCCGCCCATTCTACAGGCCACGCCTTTCCTCCTCTCCCCCAGCGTCACAAGCACCGCCTTTTAGCCAAGCCACGCCTTTCTCTCCAACGGCCAAGAAACCCAACCATCAGTCTCCACACAAAGCTAAATTTTGGGACGTCAAACGCAGACATGTCGCTTATAACTCAATATCTTACAAACACACGATCAGCCATTCCTTATCAACTGTTTCGTTGGAGTGCTTACTTGAGTACTTAAGCCACTTGGCGAGCGCTCTACAAGCTGCTTGGTAATGGCTACCTTCTCTGAGCTCCCAAGGTCAATCTTGATGAAACTTAATAGGATCACATTTTTTACCACTATACACCTTAATAGGAGTTTAAACAGTCATTTTTTCACAATTCATAACTTATAAACACACGAGCTACCGCCTGTCATGGGGAAAGGATGAGAGTGGTGGGATTTGTAAGAGGCACCACCACCAAGAGCCATTTCCCACTGGCATAATACACAGATGTCTCATATAAAACGAGTAGAAAGCCCGTCAAAAATGACGGTTTGGAACAGTTTTTGACGGTACAGCCACATGAGCATACCAAAGTCTGAAGTCTGGGCCTAGTGTCAGGTGTGCTTATATCATCTTTATTTGTTAGACATCCTACAGACGTAAATAAACACTCGTTTTACTATGTGCACATTGCACATCACGTGCAGCAAATTTCACCTGCCCTGTGCTGTGTATTTAATGTGATTAAAAAAATATTGCTTCTGTACACCGTCCTTGAGGCTCAGTTTGCAAGCCACCGTCTACAATTCCAATGTAAGAGGCATAATTATTACTCTTCTTTTGGGTCTTCAGAGTCCTTGGGGTCTTTTGTGTCCTTGGAGTCATTTGGGTCCTTGGGGTCTTCAGTGTCTTCAGCGTCTTTTGTGGCTTTTGTGTCTTCTGGTTCATCGGTGTCTTTTGGGTCATTTGAGTATTTTGGGTCCTCGATCTGGATCTTTGGGGGGTATGTAAGGGTCTTTAGGGTATTTTGTGTCTTCGGAGCAATTTGGGGTCCACTGGGTCCTCAGGGTGTTTAAGGGGCTCCAGGGTCTTTTCGGTCTTTTGGATTGTTTGGGTCTTTCGGGTCTTTAAGGGTCTTCGTGGTATTTTTGGTCTTTGGGATATTTTTGGTCTTCTGGATCTTTTCGATATTTTCGGTCTTGGGGTCTTTTGGGGGCTTTGGGGTCTTATTGGTCTTCTGGGTCTTTTCGATCCTTTCGGTCTTCGGGGTATTTGAAGGTCTTTGGGGGTATTTTGGGTCTTCGTGGTCGTTTGGGTCTTTATCAGTCTTCAGAGTCTTTTGTGTCTTCAGGGTCTTTGTGGTATTTTGGGTCTTTAAGGGTATTGGGGTATTTTGGGTATTCCAGGTCTTTATGGGTATTTGGGGAATTTTGGGTCTTCAGGGTCTTTTGGATCTTTAAGGGTCTTGGTGTCTTTGGGGTATTTTGGGTTTTCAGAGACTTGTTGGTCTTTTAAGTACTCTGGGTTATTTGGGTCATTGGGGTCTTCAGGGTATTTAAGGGTATTTGGGGTATTTTGGATCTTCAGGGACTTGTAGGTCTTTTAAGTCCTTTGGGTCATTGGGGTCTTTAATGGTCTTTGGGGTATTTTGGGTCTTTGGGGTGTTTTGGGTCTTGGTGGTCTTTTGGGTATTTAAGGGTCTTGGGGTCTTTTCAATGTTTTGGGTCTTCAGGGTCTTTATGGGTTTTTAAGTGTCTTGGGGTCTTTTCATTGTTTTGGGTATTTTGGGTCTTCATGGTCTTTTGGGTCTTCGGGACATTTTGGGTCTTCAGAGTACTTGGGGTCTTCTAGGTCCTTGGGGTCTTCTGGGTCTTCATGGTATTTTGTGTCTTTAACAGTCTACACGGTATTTTGGGTGTTTGGGGTTCATTGGTTATTCGGGGTCTTCTGGGTTATTTTGGGTCTTCAGAGTCTTTTAGATTCTTTAACCGGTTGACACACAGTCATGTTCAAAGATTTCCGCTTAAACCCCCCCCCCCACTCAAATCCCTCCTAAAGCACTACCCGAAGCCTTTAAACCTTGCCTTTTGAAAGGGACACACACACACACACACACACACACACACACACACACACACACACACACACACACACACACACACACACACACACACACACACACACACACACACTGTGTTTTATATGGTAGATAAGAGGGCATCCTGCATAGTTAATCCATTTTAAATTGGAAATAACTAATTCATGTGCAACTTTACCCACTGACGAGTTTTGTCATGTTGTTCAGCATATTTTCTCTACCATTATGTAGATAATTATCAAGTAGTTTCTGGATATGGTCTAAGAAACGTAAAAACTAGAGGCCTTTTTTGCCGATCACCCTTCAGCCTGACTGGGAATAGTCTAATATTATCGTGTTGTTCTGTTTTTGGGGAAATGATTACGTCAGTCCATGCATGACTCAAAAATGAGAAACCCATGCCTTTCCAAAAATGGGGAGCTATTGCAATCCCCAGGGATAGGCCAACAGGACAGATGGTAAAACATTTCCTCCTGAAACTTCAATAAGGTATCTTATTATAATAAAGCAAACGTATATGGTTATGTTTGTCTGTTTGTTTGGATGTATGTTTATACTCGACCAAACCGTCTTCTTCTTCAAATAAAATTAATACCCTCTTAATTACGTTTAGACTGCTGAAACCCCTCAGATCTTTGACGACCCTTTAAGTCCCCCAATACCCCTAAGACCACCAAGACCCCTGAAGACCCTAAAGACCAAAAATACCCCGAAGACCCCAAAATACCCCGAAGACCCCAAGACCCAAAACACCCCAAATAACTAAAATACCCCTGGAGGTCCTGAGGCTCAAAAAGACCCTGAAGACCCAAATGGCCCCAAAGACGCAAAACACCCTGAAGACGCAAAAGACCCAAAATACTCCGAAGACCCAAAACACCCCGAAGACCCAAAACACCCTGAAAACCCAAAAGACCCCAAAGACCCAAAAGACCCCGAAGACCCAAAACACCCTGAAGACCCAAAACACCATGAAGACCACAAAGACCCAGAAGACCCCAAAGACCCAGAAGACCCGAAACACCCCAAAGACACAAAATACCCTTAAAGGCCCAGAGGATCGAAAAGACCCTGAAGACCCAAATGGCGCCGAAGACCCAAAAGACCCCGAAGATCCAAAACACCCTGAAGACCCAAAACACCCTGAAGACCCCAAAGACCCTTAAAGACCCAGAGGAACCAAAAGACCCTTAAGACCCAAAGGTCCCTGAAGACACCGAAGACCCAAAAGACCCCGAAGACCCAAAAGACCCTGAGGCCCCAAAAGATACTGAAATGGTCAAAGATGCCTATTCCTCTGAAACGACGTGTGGTGAGGCACGCGGAACGCGCCAGGTCACACTAGTTTATTTAAAGATTACATATTTTGTGATTAAAACATACACTATATAATTGTTTATTTTATGCTTGTCTCAAGTACTTTATATTGATTTGAATTCAAATATGTTGATGCACGATAAGTTGGCTCTTCATACTTCACAAAAACAAAGAAAAGACTTTTTGCATAAATATTTTTAATATTTTGTGTTGTTAGCTCACCTGGAACGGAGTTCAGGGGAGCTCATGCGATGGCGCGTCGTCCGTCCATCAGTCCATAAACACTTGAAACTTTTTTTCCGAAACCGCTGATGGGATTGCGACCAAACTTGGCACAAATTATATTTGTTGTGTTGTGATTAAAGTTTGTTCACGGCATTTAAAAAAACGGGGTATAAGGGGGTCTTTCGGGGATCAAAGTGGATCCAGGTTTGACCCCCCAAAATAGGAATTAGATTTTTCCTCTGAAACTGCAAACACTATTTCGATGAAACTTTACCACAACCTTCATCACCAGTGATGTACCTAAGTTTTTTCACGGCACTAAGAAAATAGATGTCTAAGGGGGTCTATGAGAGGTCAAAGTGGGTCAAAGTTTGACCCCCCAAAATAGTATTTGCTTTTTCTCAGAATCTACACATGCAATTCTGATGAAACTTGACCACAACCTTAATCACCCATGTTGTACCAAAATCGACCGTGAGGGGTGTACTGGGTGTTGCCCCCCAAAATAGTTATTTGCTTTCTTCGAAGAAACTGCACATATAATTCCGATTAAACGTGACCGCAACGTTCTGTTCATCAGCAGTGATGTACCAACGTTTGTTACCAGATTGTAAAAAATCGGGGTCTAAGGCAGTCTATGAGGGGGAAGGGGGGCATGTTGCATGTTCCCCCACCCTCAAAGTAGGTTTTTGCTCTTTTCTCTGAAACTACACACATGATTTCAATGAAACTTCACCACAACCTTAATCACCCATTATGTACCAATGTTTGTTCAAAGCATTACAAAAGTTGGGGTCCGAGGAGGTATACGGGGTGGCGGGTGGGGGTTTGCCCCCCAAAATAGTTTTTTTGTTTGTTTGTTTGTTTAAAGTCTTATGATTATGTTATTATGATTCTACATGCTGTTCTATCCTCTAGCAATCATTGAAATTGGTTTACAATAACTTTAGTCAGTGCAGTATACCGTTTATTCTACGAGGTGAGCGCCAGGGGTATTGCCCCTATGTTTATTAAAAAAGGTAAAGTCTGGTGTTCGAAAACTGTTAAGATGGCTGCCTTGAGATCTCAGGGTCCTCAATTTTAAGCCTCTGTCATGCCATTTAATTAACACTGGGTGGGTTGACTCAACATGTCATTCTTCCATCCAAGGTCGACAAAATGAGCACCAGCTCACTGGGATGAATGAGCCAGTCGAGTATCATTCGTCGGAGTGGCTATCCCTCCAGGATTGTGCCCAATAACCAACAAACTGCTTCGGCACCCCTATGTATCTGAAGATGCAAAAGGGAGTGGTCTTCTTCTTCCTCTATTAAAGGTATAATTAATTTATAGTAACACAATGAATTGAACATAACGAGCTCATAATTCATGCATCGCCTTTTTATGTCTCATTTTGTTAGTGAACATGTGAGGTAGAAAATAAAATGGTGATACATTTGTGTAAGTAAAGGTAAGGTAAGGATAAGAAAACTTCTTTCACTGGCTTTGACCACTTGGGTAGGGGGGCATGCCACTGCTATCCCCACATCAACTGTTGTTGATCTCTTTGTGTATGTAGTAAGTTTAAATGACGTCATTTATTATTTATGTCTTGACGATTTCATCAAGGATTCAAATATTGCATTATTGGGCCATGCAGGGCAAGTTTTATATGGATACCAGGTGGTATTCAATTTTGCAGGTTCTCTACGTATTAATTCCAGATTTTTCACTGAACCTGCGCCACTCGCTGGACTGACGTGCCAGAACATATGAACATGTTCAAGCATGAAGGACTCCCTATGGCCAATTTAAACTGACGTTTGCTTGAGTCACCTGCTGATTAACAAGCTGCTTTGAAAAAAGACTAGGGATGGACAAGGATGAAGAGATAATACAAGGAGACATGCCACCGTGATAGCCAAAGGGATTTGAATGAGATATGAGCCATCGGAGAAAATTAGTGAGAGTACGGTCAAAGCAGAATGATTAGATGTGGAGATTTTAAGGAGTTATGGAGAAGAGGTTCAAGTGATGAAACATTGCTGTGTGTTCAGAATTCAATGAGTTCTGTGCTTTTTCCTACCTCTTTCCTGTTCCCAATAAGGTGCTTTGCATTCTGTGGACACCCTCAGGACTCTGCCGCCCGTGTCTACAAAATTGTCACCAGCGTAGGGTTCTGCGTACTATGGGTATCTTCATTACTCTTCCACCTGTATCTAAGAGTGGTCATCAACATAGCAGTTCTGCAGGAAACTTGCTAGATTTTTGGCTCTCACTCCTAATTTCATCAAACTTTCAGCATCCTCCTTTGAGATCTGATCCCAGTCACTTATTCTTTCCTCCCCATTTTATCTTATTCCATGCCTATATTATTTAGCTTCCTCTGCTGGCCCATAGCATTACAGTTAGTGCTTATCATTGGCTATTTATGTCTCTTTGTTGTTTAGTTTCAGCTCTATGCCTACAATAAATTAATCATTTATAATTGAAGTGGTGGTACACATTTACTTCCATGGAGCAATTAGGCTCTAAATTAACTACTTGGCAGGTTAAGAGAACAGTTGTCTGCTCAACTCATCCAGCCGACTAAGCTCGTAATAATAAGAGTTCCACCCTCGAAGTGATGCAAACTGCCACACACAGGTGCATGACAATATGTTCACATATTAATACCTCTGAAAGCAATGCCATGAATGGAGCACCTTTTGCTCCAATTTCTTAGTCTCATAGAGCAGCTAGTACATAATGCATATCACATTAGGTGAAGTACCTGGCGTTGCCCAGGGAAATGCAATGAAATATGTAGCCTATTGAAATATTTCCTGCACGACAATCACAAAATATATTACTTGATCACTCCCGGAAAAAACCCAGGCAGTGTATAAGCAACATACTCACTCAAGGCCTGAACATGGAGGTGTTGTAGTCAACCTGTATAAAGCAATCTTTTCAATAACAGGTGCACGTGTAAAGACTAGTGATTAAATTTGTGTTGTTGACAGCAAATCATGACAACCTTAACATAGATCTTCACAATACATATGACTCGATCGATTGCTCCCGGGAAAAAAAAAACTCAGGAAGTGTGCACAAGACCTGATCGAGGCCTGAAGGCCAATTATCCGGTTTTATCTGGGGTCACCTTTTTATCCAAACACACCCCTCGACCTTCCTCGAGGAGTCAAGGTGAAAGAGGAGGTCATGCAAAATTTGGTTGCACTGGTTCCTGGAGGGTATGGACACATAAACAAAGAAACAATTAAACAAACAAATAAACAAGAAGACATCATGCAAGAAGCACGATACTTGCAAAATCAGCCCCCTCCTCAAAAGTTTTCCATTGACACAGCAAATTGTCCATTTCATCAAGATTAAAATTGACAATCTTGGTCAAAGCTCGGGTCAACAGGATGAAAAGTGATGATTTTTCAGATGAAAAATGATGATTTTAGAAGTTTGACCTTGAGTTGACCTTTGACCTTTTACCTTTTGACCTCAAAAATAGTTGGCTTCCCAATTCAATGAGGCACTATACAAATGCTGTTCAATTTTCAAGTCAATTGGGCGAAAATTGATGGGTTTTCAGATGAAAATTCATGATTTTGGAAGTTTGACTGTGAGTTGACCTTTGACCTTTTTTCCTAAAAAACATAGTTGGTTTCCCAATTCAGTGAGGCAATATGCAAATGCTGTTCTATTTTCAAGTCAATCGGATGAAAATTGACGGTTTTTCAGATGAAAATTGATGATTTTGGAAGTTCGACCTTGAGTTGATCTTTAACCTTGTGACCTCAAAAATAGTATGTTTCCCAATTTAGTGACTCGATGTGCAAATTCTGTTCAATGTTCAAGTCAATCGGTTGAAAATAGACGGCTTTTCAGATGAAAATGGATTTTGAAAATTTGACCTTAAGTTGACCTTTGACCTTTTGACCTCAAAAATAGTTTATTTCCCAACTTAGTGACTCAATATACAAATGCTATTCAATTTTCAAGTAAATCAGATTTAAAATGGCGATTTTAGAAATTTGACCTCCAGATAACCTTTGACCTCAAAATCAATAGGCTTCTCAATTGCGACGACCTATACAGCTTGGTGAAGTTTCGTGACGATCGGTTTAGAATTGTGACCTGTAGGCCAGTGACAAACAAACAGACAGAACCACAAATGCAGCTGACCAATATACTTGAAAAATCTTCGATTTTGCAAATAACAACAAAGGCGTCGTGCAGAGCACAATACTTGTGAAATCCTTAAAATAGATTTGACCTTAAAATAACTGGTGGTTGAATTCAAAGACCAAATATGCAAATCCTCTTGAAATTTCAAGTCAATCGGATGAAAATGTACGATTTTATAAATTCGGCCTATTTTGACCTTTTGAGCTTTAGACCTCAAAATTATTTGGTGGTTGAATTCAGTGATCTGATATGCAAACCCTCTTCAAATTTCAAGTCAATTGGAGGAAAATTGAGGATTTTAGAAATTTCACCTAAGTTGTTGACCTTTGGCCTATGTTGACCTTTTTGCCTCAAAACCAATAGGCTTCTTCCTTATGACCAACTCTACCATTTGGTGATGTTTTGTGAATATCAGTTTAAAATTGTGACCAATCTTCGATTTTGCAAATAACATATATTGATATACAGACAGATAAACATACAGACAGCATGACACATGCGACCAACCAATATACTGTACTTGAAAAATCTTCGATTTTCGCAAGTAACAAGCAAATAAATAAAGAAACAAACAAACATTCTTCTTTATATTAGATGTATGACGAGGACATTAAATGACATCAGTGAACTTTTATTATAATAATTGGGTCATTAGTTGATCACAGACAAATCAACGTTGTTAAGTAAGTTGGATTTCAAACTGAGATCTGAATGTCATGAGCTACCTGCTCAGATGTGAAGAGCAAACAGGCCAACTCAAAGCTCACAGTGGCCAACAGGCCAACGCAAAGCTCACAGGCCAACCCAAAGCTCACACATAAGATATCATGACACGATTCTATGAATGACTCATTAAATACCCAGGATAAACTAGTGATCTATGGGGAAGCTCTTGACAAGATTATGCCTCTATCATATTGTGGATTAAAAGCCCAGCTTGTTCAGTAATGACCATTATGGAGGAGATATTCTGACTGCCCCACCTGGTGTAGTTTACCTCCTTGTTGTCGACTCTTAGATACTTTCACGTGGATGGATATTAAAATGCTTCTCAATGAGCAGTGTCTTATTAGCCTCCTAAATAATTTCATATTATCATAAACAAAATTAGGAAAGGAAAGGAGTCATGGTGAGCAGAATAAAGAGAGTAATGAGTTTTACTTGCAATAAAAATACGTTGTGACTGTTAAGCAAACGTAGTAGATTTCCTAATTTTTTTGCTAGTGTAAACCTTTTGTATAACATCAAAGGCCAATAAGCACAGGGCATGTTGCTTTCACATCCACAGGCATGTCAGTGTTCTCTCTGTTGTTTACTCTCTCTCTCTCTCTCTCTCTCTCTCCCTCTCTCTCTCTCTCTCTCTCTCTCTCTCTCCTCCCACTTTGCACAGCTGCCGCTCGCTTAGCACGCACGTGCGATTGCCAGGTCTGTTGCTCAGTCACTGGCGGTACGTGCTGTGTCTCGTGTTGCTTTTTCCTTTCTTCCTACCTTTTGGTCCTTTCTGCTGTCCGAGTGTCGGTGTCCCTTTCTATCGTCTTGTCTACTGAGCGAGAGAGGGAGAGACAGCGCGGTTAGAGTTAGCCACTTTAGGTGGTTAACGGGATTTATTTATTTATTTCCCAGTTATTGTTGTTGTTGTTTATTTTTCATTTATTTCGGCTTTATAAACCTTTGTACCATTTATTGGTTACTTTTTTTCGTTTAGTTACTTCAAATGGCTAGCAAGAATAGTCGAAGTAATGCCGGTCGTGACGCCGATGAGGGGTTAACAGATGAACACGGCATGTGTTTTGTCCCACCGGAAGATGTCTCGCTGGAGGAGACGCTCCTCGCAATCGGAGGATTGATCGGTTGTGAGAACATACGGGCAGCGTCCCGAATGCACCACAAGGTGGTTGTTTTCGTTTCACGTGTCCGTTTCGCGCGCATCGTCGTGCAGAACGGCCTCACCTTGGGCAATGACCAGTTTGTTCCGGTTTCGCCATGGAACACTCCGGCCTCGAAGGTAATACTATCAAACGTTCTACCGACGCTGTCTAATGAGGAAATTCTTCAGAAGCTCGGTCAGTACGGTACTGTGGTGTCGAGAATTATCCAAGCCTCCATTCGCACCACAGACGGGAAGCTTAAGCATATCGAAACGTTTAGACGGTTTTGTTATGTTGTTTTGAAGGATGGTTTGACGCAATTGAATGTCTCTCTCGTTTTTAAGTCGTCAAAACGTGAGCACAGGATTTTTGCGGCAACGGAGAGGTTGATTTGTTACGGGTGTGGTGTACATGGACACACTCGGCAGTATTGTCCTGATGGGGAGAAAACGTATGCCACAGCAGCCGGACCACCTCCCCCCGTGACCACTACGGAGGATTCTATAGATGTTTCGCCTTCAGTGCGGGAATCTACATCGGACCATCAAGGTACGGCTAAGAGTGGTGCTGATGAGACCCATACGGATGTGCTTCGTGTAAGCGATGAGTCATCCAGTACAGCTGGCCATCGTGCAAACGATGAGTCAGCAAATGTAAGGGAGAAGCCTCTACCTGTAGAGGGAATGTTTTGTGAGGAGCAGCAGATTGTAGATGCGGCGTCTCGGAAAAATTTGAAACGGTCACTTGTAAGTGCGAGGAATGAGGACAAAGGTGTTAAAGTGTTGGTGGTGCAGACAGAAAGCAGTTTAAACGATTCAGACAGTCCTCCACATGAAGATCAGCAAGGTGGTGAGACTATGGCTGACATGATACCACCTGCTCAGGATGAAGGGGAACTTTTTCCTGAAGGTTGTAAATCAACCTGCGAAACCGAACAGCCTACTGATGACCATATCAATTCTAATGGGGAATGCAAAATACCCATTACTACTAATAACGACTCCTCCCCCCCCATTGCAATGATGCATGAGGATGAAGAGGATGAAGAACCTAAGGTAGATGGGGATGGAACAGGTGTTTCTGTACAGGTTCAGGAGGAACTCGTTACTAGCGTCACGTAGGGAATTCTAACTACAGAGACACTGATCGGCCATGAGGAACCAGTGGCAATGGTTGACAGGGCTCCCCCCCCTCAGGAGGAAGAGCAGCCTTTGGAGATCTCAAAAGAAAATATTGTCAGATTTTTGAAGGAAACTTTCAGACAAAGGCATGTACGAATTAAGGATCATTTTCCTAATATCCAGGCCTTCCTTGCAGCCGCAAAACCTTTGCTGCAAAGGAGTGAGCATGTGGAAATCTCCGAACCTGAATTTCAGCGGCTGAGGAAATCCATCACGAAGGCAAACAAGGAATTAATTGAGGAAGAGGACTTCACCCCCTAGAAGAATCAACCATGGAACTAAATGTTGTATCCTTAAATATAAATGGGGGTCGTGCCCCCTTACGGAGGGTGCAAACCATTCAAGCGGTTGTAAAAGAAAAGGCTGACATTATTCTCTTACAAGAGACCCACGCTACTAGTGCTCAAGTAGCCGATTGGGGGAAACTTTTTAAAGGGCAATGGTGGCTAAGTGGGTTCCCTACACCTCGGGCCGGTGTTGCCATTTGCCTAAGTCACAAGATTTGTGCTCAACAGGTTTCATTTAAAGAAATCTATAAAGGGCATTTGATCTCCGTAGATTTTCTTTATAATACCCAAAAGATTATCGTAGTGAATGTTTATGCACCGTGTGACCCAATGGAGAGAAAAATTTTCTTTTCCACTCTGCGGGATTTTGTAAAAACTCTGGACCCAACAGCCTTTATCTGTATCGCGGGAGATTTTAATTGCACAATTTGTCCGTCAATTGATAGGAATGGTCATGAGCCTCATGTTGCCTCTACGAAAGCTCTAGAGGACACCATCAACATCTTTCGGTTTAAGGATGTGTGGAGATCACAACACCCACTCTCACGCTGTTATACATGGTGTAGATGCAATGATGGTATTATGTCAATGGCAAGGCTGGACAGATTCTATGTGAACAAGCCAATGTTGAATGTGGTGTCTGTCTCCAAAATTTTACCAACTGGATTCACAGACCACAGTTTAATCTCAATGTCCTTTAAGTTACCCTTTCCACCCGGTGGTAGTGCTTACTGGTCTTTGAATACTCGTCTCTTACATGACAAGGAATTTAATGAGGCCTTTCACGTCGTGTGGGAGAAAATTCGCTCCTCCAGACCTGAGTATGATAGTCTCCGGCTGTGGTGGGACATTGCAAAATCCCAAATTAAGAATTTCTGTCAACAATATAGTGCATACACCACCAAAATCCAATCAATATCAATAGATCAGTTAAAATCTGAAATTATATCGTTAGAACAGAATGTTGACGAGGTTGGGAGAGGTGCACGTGACCAACTAATATGGGCAAAGAAAGCAGTGCTGGAGGAAGCGGTACGGCAACGGGCGATGGGTGCCTTGGTCCGAATGCGAATGAGCTATTTAACTCTGGACATGCCAAACAAAGAGTTCTTTAAGTTAGAGTCTTCCCTCAAAAGGTCACAACAAATTCATACTTTACTCACTCCCAATGGGTCGCTGGTGACCTCTCAGCAGGCGATCAGGTGTACTCTGAAAGGGTTCTATTCTAACTTGTATTCTCCTCAGAACGTGGACAATGAGGTGATACGAGAGTTAACTGCTGGGCTTCCGAGTGTCGAGGAGGATGAGCGATGCATGCTCGATTCCCCAATTTCGGCTGTTGAACTTGAAGCAGCTGTGCGGAGCCTGAAAGATGGGAAAGCTTCTGGAATAGATGGCCTGCCCACAGAATTCTACAAGACCTTCTGGGCCCTTGTGGGACCTGACTTACTCGATGTACTCGATGAAAGCATATGTGTCGGAGAACTTCCAATGTCTTGTAGACGAGCAGTCGTTTGTTTGCTACCAAAAGCTGGGAATCTTCAACTGGTTGATAACTGGCGACCTGTCTCCTTATTGTGTGTTGATTACAAGATTTTCTCTAAAGTACTTGCTAATCGTATGAAGACTGTGATCAGTTCAGTTATACACCCGGACCAGACCTACTGTGTGCCTGGAAAATCTATTTATGATAATATTTTTTTGGTAAGAGATATTATTTCATGCAATAAGTTCCTGCGTGACGATTTTGGGTTGCTGTTTCTTGATCAAACTAAGGCCTTCGATCGTGTTGACCACAAGTACCTTTTTTCTGTCCTGAAAGGAATGGGGTTTGGTGAAACTTTCACCTCTTATGTGAAACTCCTGTATACTAATACTCAATGTATGATGAAGATCAACAATAGGTTATGCTCTCCCTTTCCTTTCCAACGGGGTATTCGCCAAGGTTGCCCCCTCTCTGGGCTTCTATATATAGTCGCCCTTGAACCACTCCTTCGGTCTATTAGACAGCAAATACCTCAGGGAATGAGAAGTATAGAAGGAGCAGAATTTGTGCAGACGGCTTATGCTGATGATGTCTGTGTTTTGATTAGAAGCTCCAATGATGTCTCTGCTTTACAACGTTGTATGCGAGATTTCTCTGCAGCCTCTTCCGGTGGGATCAATTGGAATAAAAGTACAGCATTATGGTGTGGCAAAGGCAATCTCTCTTGTGTATCACCACCCTCACTCCCACACAACCTGGTCTGGAGAACGGACGGGGTTAAATATCTTGGAGTGCATATCGGTAATCGTGAAACAGAAATGAAAAATTGGGAAGGAGTGTTGGAGCAAATTACGCACAGATTGAAAGCATGGGAAGGACTGCTGAGGTCCATCTCCTATCGAGGCCGTACCCTTGTCATAAACAATCTGGTTGCAACAAAATTATGGCACAGAATTATTGCTTTACAGCCATCAAACCAACTAATTATGGCTACTCAGCGAATGCTAGTAAATTTCTTTTGGAGTGGCTACCATTGGCTGAGGCCTGAGATATTGTACTACCCCCGGAAGGAAGGTGGCCAGGGCATTGTTGATATCTCTGGTCGGGTTGTGGCCTTTCGGCTGCAGTCTCTGCAGAGACTACTGTTCGCTGAACAGCTGCCCTGGCGGCCCTTTGCATTTTTTCTGTTACAACAGGCTGGTAGACTGAGATATGATCGGCAGCTTCTTTTGATAGACCTCGAGCATATAAATTTTGCCTCTCTTCCGAGATTCTATCAGAGTTTATTGGACACTTGGAAAAGGTTTGACGTCCACCGCTTCCTTGAGGGCTATAATTGTCGAATGTTCCTTCAAGAACCCCTTTTCTTCAATAACTTTTTTCCTGGTATCCCTCATAGCCATGCCCTGAGTAAAAAATTTATCCAAGGAGGGATTAACAAAGTATGTGATCTGAGAGATTCATCTGGAGTTAAGTGGAAACCTGCTGGTTTGGTGGCAACCTCAGTTGGATCTCGGTCTGTCCGACTTGTAGACCAAGTTGTACGTATAGTCATAAGAAAATTTAGACAGCTAAACATCGGCTGGGAAGGTGTTGGTAACATTGAGGACTTTCGGTTAGGTTTCCCTGAAATCAAAGTGCTCCTTTCGTCTTCTCTTCAGCCGGAGATTGAACATACCCCCCCTTTTCATCTTGTAACTAAGATTGGAATCCGTGATCTCTCTCGACAAAATAAGAATGTACCCCTCTCTGGGAGAACACGAGTAGCTTTGTGGTCAGAGCGGTTAGGGTTGGGGTCTCCCTCTACCCCCCTTTGGCCTCACATGTACACCTTACCAATACATGGTGTGTTAGCGGACATACAATGGAGGTTAGCACACTGGGCGCTTCCCTCCAATATTTTTGTCCACCGTATTAACAGCTCACTGCCGGAAACTTGTCCTTTCTGTGACCAGAAGGAGGATTTGTTTCATGCTTATGTACAGTGTCGTAGACTGACATCGCTTTTCTTGTTCCTTGAATATCTTTTTCACCAATTGTCCTTCCCCTTCAATATGCATATGTTTATATTTGGTGTGTCTTTCAGGCCCACATGTAGGGATGTGGGTGTTCTTCTCAATTTTTTGGTTGCTGTTGCAAAATATGCGATATATAAATCTCGGAAAATTAAAATAGATAACGGCTATGGCTCTGAGGCTATTTCTATTTTTAAAGGGTTTGTCTCAACACGACTCAAGCTAGAATTTGATTTCTTTGTCAGTAATGGAAACGTCCAACTTTTTGAGAGAAAGTGGTGTATTGGCAATGTTCTGTGCTCAGTCGATGATTCAAAAGTGGTAATTACGTTATAATTCCTGATTGATTTGACTTTTTTCTTTGGAACTGATTGCTTGCATATATGTTTCTTCCTGTGTCCTTGAATACATTTCTCTCTCTCTCCCTTAGTTTTTCGCTTAATTTGCTCAATATATATTTTTTGTATATTTGCTGGTTTCTTTTAAATACCCTTTGCTCTTTTTGTGGTGCTTTCATGATCCTCATGCAATTTCTTTAAACTAGTTGCTGTGTTTTTTTTTTACAACTGCTTTGTGAAATGTGTTTTTTTTTACAACTGCTTGTGAAATGGCTTTACATTGTTTATAATAAAAGGACATAAAAGTCAAGTCTCTCTCTCTCTCTCTCTCTCTCTCTCTCTCTCTCTCTCTTCCATCCTGTGTGCCTTGACATTTGTTTTCATCTGTTCTACACCTTTGCCTTCGAGAGAGAGAGAGGATTGAGAGCGGGCCCATTGTGGGTGCGGCCTACTGGCGTTGACGGCGCGTTGTAAGCCATTTCTGTGCTTATAATGCACGCTTATTATTTACTTTAGTTCGTTTATTTAGGTTTGATACCCTCTTGTCCGGCTCGGACAAGCGGGGGGAGGGGGGGGGGGGGTATTTTCGCCGGAATGGCGAATGCGCGCTCTCGTCGCGATGACTTTGAAGGCTTAACCAGGAAGCATGCGTTTGTGTGCGTGCCTCCGGATGGAGTCCCTGTCGAGGACATCATCCTCGCTGTGGGGAGCATTGTTGGGGATGAAAATATATGTGCAGCTTCGCGTATGAACCAGAAAGTGGTGGTGTTCGTTTCGGACGAGGAACTCGTCCATGACGTGGTAAGTGCGGGAATAACCACGGAAAGCGGTCACTTTATGATGGCGTCGCCGCTATTAACTCCCGCGACGAGAGTGGTTATTTCTAACGTACCACCATTTATCCCAAATGACAGGTTAATGACCGTGCTATCACGGTACGGTAAAATGGTATCGAGGATTTCAACAATCCCTCTTGGGTGTCGGAATGAACGTGTTAAGCATGTAATGAGCTTCCGCAGACAGGTGTATATGGTCCTTCCAGACCGTGGGGACGACACAGGCCTCAACATCACTTTCAAAATTAATTTTGAAGAGGCAAATTTCCAGCTATACGCATCGTCCACCACCTTAACATGCTTTCAGTGTGGAGCGTATGGACATTTAAAACGTTCTTGTCCCAAAGCCTCGTGTGTCAGGTGTGGCAAGACAGGTCACACTGCCATAGTTTGTAAGGAGGAGGTTGCTCTGCTAATGAATACGCCCAGTGGGAGGGAGGTTAACGCTGCTCCACTAATGAATACTCCCAGTGGGAGGGAGGTTAACGTTGCTCCACTAATTGAGATTCCCAGTGGGGGGGGGAGGTTAACGCATTGCCACCGCTTAAAATTCCTAATGAGGGTGAATCCAGTGTTCCAAGCGTGAACGTATTTATTCCTCCTCAGCAAAATGTTGAAATGGACACTGATAGTAAAGTGGGGACGAGTAAATGAAGGGCTCCGGATGATAGTGACTCATCTGGAGCAGGTAAAAAGGTTGTGCTCGATTTGCAGGCTGTTCGTGGAAAAACTCTTCAGGATGCACCTGGAATCTCTCTACAAAGCGTGGACCAAATAAATAAAGAGGAAAACCCAGAAAAGAGTATCAGGGTTCAGCCGCTAAAACAACGCGCTTCCATTACTCACACAGACGACGTTAATGATGTAAATAATTCAGGCCACTATACCATGAATGGTGCATCATTGATCCAAGCGAATGTCGCCGAACAGGCTGACATCCATAATAAATCTGCCAATATAGCAGATAAGGGTGGAAACATAAATCCACAGGAATGTGGGAATAATGATTTCATGCCTGGACGTGGTAAAGGTGGAAAGGACCTTGGAGAAGGAGGTGCTAAACGTCATCGCAACGTACTGCGAGGTCTTTCCCTCGCGGTCCCCATGTACTGTCTTTGTCTTTCCCTCGCGGTCCCCATGTGCTGATTTTGTCTTTCCCTCACGGTCCCCATGTACTGTCTTTGTCTTTCCCTCGCGGTCCCCATGTGCTGTCTTTGTCTTTCCCTCGCGGTCACCCTGTACTGTCTTTGTCTTTCCCTCGCGGTCCCCATGTGCTGTTTTTGTCTTTCCCTCGTGGTCCCACTGTACTGTCTTTGTCTTTCCCTCGCGGTCCCCATGTGCTGTTTTTGTCTTTCCCTCGTGGTCCCACTGTACTGTCTTTGTCTTTCCCTCGCGGTCCCCATGTGCTGTTTTTGTCTTTCCCTCGCGGTCCCCCTGTACTGTCTTTGTCTTTCCCTCGCGGTCCCCATGTGCTGATTTTGTCTTTCCCTCGCGGTCCCCATGTACTGTCTTTGTCTTTCCCTCGCGGTCCCCCTGTACTGTCTTTGTCTTTCCCTCGCGGTCCCCATGTGCTGTCTTTGTCTTTCCCTCGTGGTCCCCATGTGCTGTCTTTGTCTTTCCCTCGTGGTCCCCATGTGCTGTCTTTGTCTTTCCCTCGTGGTCCCACTATACTGTCTTTGTCTTTCCCTCGTGGTCCCCCAGTGCTGTCTTTGTCTTTCCCTCGTGGTCCCCATGTGCTGTCTTTGTCTTTCCCTCGTGGTCCCCATGTGCTGTCTTTGTCTTTCCCTCGTGGTCCCCATGTGCTGTCTTTGTCTTTCCCTCGTGGTCCCCATGTGCTGTCTTTGTCTTTCCCTCGTGGTCCCCATGTGCTGTCTTTTGTCTTTCCCTCGCGGTTGTCAGCTCTTTCACGAGCCTCGATTCAGTATAGAAAAAAAAAAAAAAAAAAAAAAAAAAAATGCCAATTGAGGAAATCAGTAATCAATGTGCTGATGTTTCCCAAACACAGCACTGCGTGGACCCCCCAGACAAGGGAAGGCTAGGTTGCATAGCAGGAGAAGAAAACGGTATTGACCCAGACCCCATTGGACCACTTTCTGATTTATCAGAATCGGAAGAGGAGGTGGAGGTAACAGCATTATCACAATTAATGGCAGATCAACCCCCAACCCCTCCCCATATTGTTCTCTCATTCCTCAATGAAACGTATAGACAGCGAAATGTCATCATTGGGGATCATTTCCCTGATTTGGCTCCCTTTATTCAGGCTGCAAAACTAGTCATAAAAAAATCTGAGGAACTAAACCTAACAAAATCGCAGTTTCATCGACTAAAGAAAATCATAACAAAGGCAAAGAGTGAGTACTCACAGTGTCAGACAAAATTTACTAATGAGTGATGAAGACGCTTAATCTTGCAACACTCAATATAAATGGCGGTGGGGCCAGTCACGTCCGCCAGATCCAAGTGAATAGTTTATTCAAACGGAAACAAGTTGTTGTAATATTACTGCAAGAAACTCATATTATTGAGAAGGTTGAACATGACTGGTGCAGCATGTTCAAAGGTAAATGTTTCTTCAGTAATATGTCATCTGTATCTGCTGGAGTTGGGTTTTTGTTAAAACCAGGACTTGTACCTGAATCTTGCCTCTTTCAGGAGGTGATTCGGGGACGTTTTGCCTCCCTAGAATTGGTGATCAATAGCCTGAAGCTTATTATTCTTAATGTATATGCACCAAGTGAGAGTACTGACCGTAAAGCCTTCTTTACTGAAGTGATAAACCATTTAAATTTGTTTGACCCAAATCAGTGCATATGCATGGGGGGAGATTTCAATTGTACGCTAGAGCCCAAAATAGACAGAAATTCACCGGAACCACATCCCGAGTCCCATGGTGACCTCTCCCAGTTTCTTTCAGGTGGGGCTTTTTTGGATGTATGGCGATTGATGCACCCAAATGACCGGCAGTTTACATGGTGTCGATGCTCCAATGGCCAAGTATCCTTAGCGAGGCTTGACCGCTGGTACATCACCCCACGATTAAGGAATATTGTAACCTCCTCAACTATTACCCCTTCCATCTTCTCTGACCACCACATGGTCACGATGGGCCTATCTTTCCCTCAATTCAAACGGAGGAGCGCCTATTGGAAATTCAATACAAGTCTTTTGGATGATACCCTGTTTAAGGAAGCCTTTCGCATCCTATGGATAGCTATAGTTGGAAAAAAGCCCCTCTTTGCTTCCACTAACCTTTGGTGGGATAATATGAAAACTCATATACGACTGTTTTGTCAACAGTTTAATTCCCACATCACTCATGAAAGTCAAATCACATTGGCACGGTTGGAAACCGAAATTCTAAAACTGCAAAACAAAATGGCAGAGCAAGAAAATGAGACAAATTATAAATTGCTCCTTGAAAAAAGGACCCAACTCCGGGAACTATTACAGGAGAAGGCTGCAGGACTACTAGTTAGACTGAGAGTAAAAAGCATTAAAGTATCGGATAGTCCTAGCAAAGCCTTCTTTCACTTAGAAGCTGAAACGAAGCCTCCCCGGCTTATTTTATCAGTTAAGGACCCCAGTGGGAATGAAATTACAAGTTCTGATGGGGTAAAAATCACTATTAGAAAGTATTATTCTGAACTATTTGCTAAAAAAGATATATATGAGGATAAAATAAAATGTTTTACCTCCCATCTCCCAACCCTAACTGAGACTCAACGCCTGGAGCTGGATGTGCCTTTAAGCCTTGATGAGTTACAGCGTGCCCTGGTTGGAATGGAATCTGGAAAGGCTCCGGGAATTGATGGCCTGCCAGCTGAGTTTTACATGGAATTTTGGGACATTTTGGGCCCGGAACTATTGATTGTATTCCAAGAATCCTTGCGAAAAGGTGTAATGCCACTAAGTCTAAGGAGAGCAGTGGTGAGTCTTCTCCCAAAGTCAGGAGATCTCCGGCGGATGGAGAATTGGAGACCGGTTTCAATAATGTGCACTGACTATAAAATGGTTTCGAAAGCAATGGCAAATCGTTTGAAAAAAGTCATTGGTGATCTGGTTTTACCTGATCAGACATTCTGCATCCCCAGTCGTTCGATTTACGACAACATTTTTTTCGTGCGGGATTTAATGTATGCTCGCCATGACCAAAATGATTTTGGAATATGTTTTCTAGACTTTGAAAAAGCCTTTGACAGCATTGACCATGTTTTCTTGTGCCATGTTCTTGAAGCATGTGGGTTTGGGGTAATTTTCAGGGCCTTTATAACTCTATTGTACACTGACATCTCCAGTGTAATTAAGGTGAACAATGAACTGGTTCCCCCCATAAAGGTTCAGAGGGGGGTAAGGCAGGGTTGCCCAGTCTCAGGTTTGCTTTTTGTGTTAGCAATGGAGCCATTACTTTGCACACTGAGAAAGAATATCTCTGGCCTGACCTGTTTTCCTGGAAGCCCACCAATGACTATATCGGCCTATGCAGATGATGTTTGCGTCATTATAAAAAACCACCAAGACATTGTTGCTCTTGTAAAGTCCTTAAGAACCTTTTACATGGCTTCATCTCTGAAGGTTAATTGGACGAAAAGCAAAGCTCTTTGGGTGCCATACCTTAATAGTTGCCTACCTGTCTCAACACATCTGCCTGCTCTTCCAGAAAACTTAGAGTGGAAAGCAGATGGTGTTGATTACCTTGGTGTGTCCCTGGGCTCTACACAATTTGAGAAAAGGAATTGGGAAGGTGTGACTGGAGAAATAGACAGGAGGCTGAACCTGTGGAAAAGAACCCTACCGCACCTCTCATTTAAGGGCCGAGTCTTAGTGGCAAACAACTTGGTTGCTACAACGTTGTGGCATCGCTTTATTTGCCTGCAACCACCAGAAGTGCTGCTGGACAGGATACAGGCCAAACTTGTGGACTTTTTTTGGGGAGGCCATCATTGGCTGCGGCCAAGCGTAATATGCCATACTTCATCTGAAGGTGGTCAGAGCCTTGTTCACGTGAGATCCCGTCTCATGGCTTTTCGCCTGTGCTCCATTCAACGCCTCCTATTTGGTGAAAACCTGCCAAACCATGCCTTGGCTTGCCATATTTTACAGCAGGCGGGTAGACTCGGCTATGGTCTCGAAGTATTCCTGACTCACCTTAAGTACGTGAATACATCAACGCTCCCCATATTTTACCAGAGCCTTCTCAGTGCCTGGGAAAGACTTTCCGTGAGCCGTAAAGCGGACACTTACTCCCCA
The DNA here is from genome assembly GCF_964187855.1 of Myxine glutinosa. NCBI lineage: Eukaryota > Metazoa > Chordata > Myxini > Myxiniformes > Myxinidae > Myxine > Myxine glutinosa. Next base: position 193,526,346 of record NC_136262.1, on the reverse strand, counting down.
GGGATGTTCGAGGTTGAACCCCTGTTCTTCAATCCTCTCTTCCCTGATGTCTCCAAGAGTCGTCATTTGTGCCAACGCTTTATTGAGGCAGGCATAAACAAAGTATGGTACCTTCGGCCAAACTCCGGTGTCGGGTGGAGGAATGTGGAGGAAATTTCAACCTTGACGGCGATTCGATCCAAGAGGACAATTGGAACGATTTTGAGGAAAGTTGTTCAAAAATGTCATCAGCTACAGAAACTTTGGACTTGGAATACTTTTGGACACCCCAACGAGTCCCCGTTTCCGAAACTGATTTTTGACTGCTTTCCCAAGGAACTTCCACCTGTTAGCACAGGGACAAGTGTATTGCACGCTGAGAGCAGCAAGAGCCTGTATAGGTGGTGGTTATCTCAAGTTCTTGGTATTCCGCCGCTAAATGGAGTAGCACGATGGAAGAGGCTACTCCCTGCCGGGCCCCCCAATGAACCTTTATGGGAATCAATGTATTGTAAGCTGATTAACAAAAGAACAGGTGATCTTCAGTGGCGCCTTGCCCACTGGATCATCCCATGCAATACATATGTATGGAATTTTGCCCCAATATCTGCATGTTGCCCCTTTTGTTCTGTAAATGAGGATGTTTTTCATTTTTTTATTGGTTGTGAAAGACTTTTTCCTTTATTTGAATGGTTAGACTTTGTGTCGTTCAAAATGAATTTCAGATTTACTTTTCGATCCTTTATTTTTGGGCTCAAAAAGAGACGGCAACACAACAAAGAATATGAACTGTTGTGCTTTTTTGTAGCTACAGCAAAGCTTGCTATTTACCTGTCCAGAAAGGAGAGCCGGATTGGTAAGCCCATTCATCAATGCAATGTCATGACGTTTTTCAATGCACTGTGTGCTGCAAGGCTAAAACATGAGTTTGAGTTTTCCAAGATCATGGGTGAAATTGATGGATTTGTAGAAAAATGGTGTTTGAAAAGTGTCTGTGAAGTCCGCCAAAACGAGTTGGTATTATTTTTCTCTTGATTGTTCATAATTTCTACACTTCATAGTATTGCTGCAGAAGATTGCATTTGTTTTCGGTAAAATTTGAACTGATCAGCGCATGTATCTGTATTGTTTCCTCGCTTCATCGTTTTCTCTTGTTTTTGGCTTTGTTGATTTTATACACTGTACATCCATGCACTTTATATTTTTTGGAATAAAAGGACGTCAAAAGTCAAGTCTCTCTCTCTCTCTCTCTCTCTCTCTCTCTCTGTCGCCACCTATCGGCTGTCGGTGCGTTGGGTGTGGCGTCATGGCGGCTGTGAGCAACTGCTCTGTGCTTTGGTGAGCCCGTTGCGTTTTCCCCTCCCCTCCCCTGCCTCCCTCTCCTTCTCCATCCTGTGTGCTTCGGCATTGTGTTTTCATCCGTTCTGCACCCTTGTCTTCGAGAGAGAGAGGATTGAGAGCGGGCCCTTGTTGGGTGCGGCCTACTGGCTTTGACGGCGCTTTGTAAGCCATTTTTGTGCTTAGAACGCACGTTTTTTATTTACTTTAGCTCGATTATTTAGGTTTAATACCTTCTTGTCCGGTCCGGACAAGGGGGGGGGGGGGGGGGGGAATTTGATCTGTTTGTTGGTGTTCGACAAACATTGGGTTCTCTCGGTTCTTGGCTACGAACTTTTCTTTGGTCGAGTTAGAATGGCGGGCGAACGTGTCCGCATTGATACGTACGAATCGCTAACTCGTAAACACGGGCTAGCTTGTGTTCCTCCCAACGAGGTGGAAATTAACGATGTGCTTTCCGCCATTGGAAACATCGTTGGTGCAAGCAGTATTCGCGCTGCCTCTCGTATGAATAAGAAATTTGTCGTTTTTTTGTCCGAGGAGCACATGGTAGCGAGTGTAGTCGAACAAGGCTTGTTCATTGAACCGAACACGTTCCTCTCTGTGTTCGCTTTACAAGCCCCGACGGTAAAGATTAACATCAGTAATATCCCGCCATTTATTAGAAATGAGGAGTTACGTGAACAATTAAACAAGTTCGGTAAGGTCGTATCGAGGATTTCGATGGTGCCGATGCGAAATGTTTGCGATCGATTCAAACATGTCATGTCCTTTAAGAGAGTGGTGTACATGATACTGCCTGCAAATGTAAAAACGCTCAATGTCGTGTTGAGTGTGAAAATCAACGGCTTTGAATACAAAATGTATGCCTCCTCGGAGGCTATGACGTGTTTCGAGTGTGGGGCTTACGGGCATGTGAGGAGTGCCTGTCCCAATGCGGTTAAACCGCAGGAACGCGGAGGATTGGTGAGGAGTGACTCCTCTTCACCGCACCATGAAGGGGAGGAGGCGGATCGAGTGGTTAATCCACCCACCGCACCGACTGCGGTGAGTGAAGCGCCAGACCCGTCCCCCCCGACCGGGGGAGTGGGGGAGGGAGTGATAGACTTAGAACGTGAGGTGACTAACCCTGCCCCTCCACCTAAGGTGGGAATAAAAGTGGTTGAACCCTCTCTCATTTCGTCCACGGTACACGACAGTGCGGACGATACCATGGAAGTATCCGTAGTGGACACCAGGAAAAAAAGTCAGAAGCGTTCAAGTGATGAATCCTGTGATTCCGAAGAAAAACAAAATAAGATTCAGATCGTGTCAGGTTCGCAGGACCTCCAGGGTGAGGCCTACACCGGAAACTCCTTGGCGGTAATGGAGATGGTACAGGAAGTGTGTGTACATGAGGAAGATTCGCTGGCACCACTTGCTGAGATTGAGTATGACCCGGAAAATAGTCGATCCTCTCAGGATGTGGTAAGTCCTTGTCCTGATAACCAAACTCGCTCAGACGAGTTAGCAGCTGGATCTGCTAGTGAGGAAAAAATAGATAAAGGGGAAAGTCCTTGCGACTGTGAGGATAACGTTAACCCTTCCCTGACAGATAAAAATGAAAGGGATGATGAGGTGGGGGACATACTTACAGCCACAGAGGATATGGTAAATTTGGAAGGGTCTGCAAAGAGTGCGGAGGTCCTTGACCCTGTAGAATTGCTGTTTCCAAAACTAAGTGTTCAGCAAATAGTAGGAAAAGATGCAGATCAAGATGAAGCACTTGATTCTGATGAAACCTCTTCTACTCCACTCTTTAGTGCTTCAAGTGCTCAAGAGAGTGAGGCGTGTGATGACAATACCATCACCATGGTTTCTCAATAAAATGTTATCAAGTTCCTTGAAGAAACGTTCAGGAAAAGACATGTAAAAATCAAAGACTACTTTCCGAATCTGCATGATTTTATTTTGACTGCAAAGAACATGATTCGTGAACCTTATCAGGTTAACATGTCAGAACCTCAATTCCAGAGGCTAAGAAAATGTGTAACTCGAGCGGGCAAGGAACTTTATGAATAGTTAACAGAGTGGAGATAAAAGTAGCATCCTTAAACATCAACGGTGGTCGCAGTTGTGTGCGTCGCCTCCAGGTGTTTCAAATGTTTCAGAATGAAAAAATTGATGTGCTGATGTTACAAGAGACGCATGCAAATCAGTCTTCTGAGGTTGAGTGGCGTAATATCTTTAAAGGTTGTCACTTTTTCTCCAGTGCTTTCATTGATGCCAAGGCTGGTGTTGCAGTAGTCTTACATCCTAGACTCCAGCCGTTGGAGATCAGATGTAGAGAAATTTGCAAGGGCCATTTACTATCTGTGGAGTTTGTCAGCGGTAACCAAAAGATTTGCACGACTAATGTATACTGCCCTAGTGCGAACTCTGCAAGAAGTGCTTTTCTTCACAAGTTAGCAGGTTTTTTAAGCACTATTGACCTGTCCATGTTGGTTTGCTTGGGGGGAGACTACAACTGTACCCTCAACCCACAACTTGATAGAAACACTCCTGAGCCTCATCCACCGAGTGCAAAGCCTTTGGCACAGCTCATTAAAAAATTTCAACTTGTGGATGTGTGGCGGGTACAGAACCCTAATACCCGGCAGTACACGTGGGTTTGTGCCGCAAGAAATCTTTTGACAATGGCTCGTTTGGATAGAATTTATGTTAACCATGATAAGGTAAATCTTGTCAAGAATTCATATATAAGGCCATCTGGTTTTTCTGATCATCACATGGTTGTTGTTGTATGTGGCCTACCTCATCACGTGTGTAGAAGTGCATATTGGACTTTCAATGTCAAACTTTTACAAAGTGAGCATTTCAAAGAAGCAGTCAGAATGGTATGGAAGGAATGTGAAATGCAAAAGTTTTCCTACCTAAATTTAAGGCAATGGTGGGATTGCACAAAATCCCAAATTAAGTGTTTTTGCCAGCAATACTGTCGTTATAATACCTATAACACACTCTGTGTGATAACTGCCTTAAAAAACGATATACTTTATTGTGAGCAGAAATCTGGAATGTCCAACGAAAATGTCCAGCAGTTGTCAGAGAAAAGAACACTACTGGCTGAAATGGTGAGAGAGCGTGCATCTGGTGCTTTCGTCCGACTGCGAATGGACAATATCCAACTTGACAAACCAAACAAAGACTTTTTCAACATGGAAAAGACAGCCAAGATCCCTCAACAAATTCACGCTTTGCACTCTTCTGCCGGTGCGCTTCTGTCTTCTCAAAGTGACATCAAAGATGAATTACGAAACTTTTATTCAAAGCTGTTTGCCTTGAGAACTGTGAACCAGGAAAACAGAAACGAGATGTTTGAACTGCTCCCATCTTTGTCTGAAGACCAGCGACAACAACTGGAGCCTGGCATCTCTCTCGGAGAACTTACTGTTGCTCTTAAAGGAATTCAAGATGGGAAAGCCCCTGGACTTGACGGCCTCCCAGTTGAATTTTACAAGGCCTTTTGGGACATCCTAGGCCCTACTCTACTTGACATCTTTCATGATAGCCTTGAACAAGGTGAATTGCCACTAAGTTGCCGGAGGTCAGTTTTGTGTCTCCTTCCAAAAAAAGGGAACTTGCAAGACGCCACAAATTGGCGGCCTGTGTCACTCCTAAATACGGACTATAAAATATTGTCGAAGGCGCTCGCGATACGTCTAAAGGAAGTCATCCCCCTTTTGATTGATATTGATCAGTCTTATTGTGTTCCTGAGCATTCTATTTACGATAACATTTTTTTGGTGAGAGACTTGATCAGTCTCGGTCGTACTACATCTCATGGTTTTGGTTTGGTTCTTTTAGATCAAGAAAAAGCTTTTGACAGTGTTGACCATTCTTTTTTGTTTGCTGTACTACAGAGAGCTGGTTTTGGACAAAATTTTGTTTCCTATGTTAAGTTGTTGTATGAAAATGCATCCTGTCTGTTGAAGGTAAACAACAGCTTATGTTGCCCTTTTCCCTTTCAGCAAGGCATCCGTCAGGGCTGCCCGCTTTCAGGAATGCTATACAGTCTCTCGGTCGAACCTTTACTAGCTTTGCTCCGAAACTCAGTGGAAGGAGTCTCCTTAACAAAAAACCACAAAATGGTTACTTCAGCTTATGCGGATGACATTTGTGTTGCTGTTTCCAGCCAAAATGATGTGGGTGAGGTCTTTCGATGTCTGTCCCAGTTTGAGCTCGCCTCCACGGCAAAAGTAAATTGGAACAAAAGTGTTGCCTTAAGGGTGGGCCCCAGTCCACCTTCCTCAGCTCTGCCTGTGTTACCAGGAGGAATGCAGTGGAACAAAGAGGGGTTTAAATATTTAGGGTTATTTCTCGGAGTCCAAGCATATGAACAAAAAAATTGGGAGGGTTTCTTGGAAAGAATTAAGCAGAAACTGGCTAGATGGAAACGGTTGCACCACCTTCTATCGCTTAAGGCAAGGGTGACAATAATAAATAACCTGGTGGTTCCTTTTATTTGGCATAAAGTTATCCCCCTCCAACCTCCGAGATACTTGGTCACAGGCATTCAGAGGGTTCTAACTCCGTTTTTCTGGGGAGGCCACCATTGGCTTGGACCAGACACGGTGTGCAGACCCCGAAATGCAGGTGGCCAAAGCTTGATACATGTTCCGAGTCGGATAATGGCTTTCCGCATGTGGACGATAAAGCGTTTATTGTATGGTGAGTGTGTCCCGTGGCGGCCTCTCACAAACGCTTGGCTGCAGGAAGCAGATGGGTTGAAGTATGACCGAGAGCTCTTCCTCATGGACCTGCAGCATGTCAACACGACTCTGCTCCCCGAGTTTCATCAGAGTGCCTGGCATGTCCTTGGAATACAACGATTAGAGGTGTCCTACGATGCAAAATAATATATGCATGAGCCATTGGTTCTGAATCCTTTATTCCCTGAAATTTCAACCTCCAGGTCATTTATGCATTGCTTCACCTGTAATGGAATAAACAGAGTGCGAGACCTGATGAAGCCTTCCCTAAATGGATGGTTATCCACCGGTTCTCTCACATCAAAAGTGGGGGTTCGGTCATCTAGAATGGTGGACAAAGTTTTGAGAGTTGTGATTAAAACTTTCAGGGAATTAAATATCGGGTGGACTGGGGCAGATGAAGTGGTGGACCCTCGTCTCTATTTCCCCGAGCTCCAATTCACCTCAAAAAAACAACAGGGTGTCTTCTCAAAGTCAGATGGTTGCGGTGTGTTCCATGTGATGGAAAAAAAAGTTATTTATGGGATATGCCAAGAGGTGCTTATACCGGGTTTCACAAAACCTTTAAAAAATCGGTGGGATGAGATCATTCCGGCTAATTCGTTCCTATCTCCAGTGTGGAAAGAGATGTATAGGTCTCCAACCTTAGGTCGAACCGGAGACTTAAATTGGAGACTAGTTCATCAGGCCCTGGTCACCAAATACTTACTTAATAAGTTTGATCCTTCTGTACTGAATGTTTGTCCTTTTTGTGAAGAGGCTGAAAATGTGACCCATGCTTTTGTGAAATGTAAGAGATTGGTACCCCTTTTTTGTTTCCTCCAACAGCTCTTTTATAAATTTCAGTTTGTTTTTTTCTGTTGCAATTTTTGTGTATGGCATTGAAAGGAGCACCAAGAACAAGACAGCGGTCCCTTTCTTGAATTTTCTGTGCGGAATTGCTAAACTCGCAATATATAAAACTAGAAAGATCAAATTGAGTGGCAGAGATGAAAATGTGCTGTTTTGCTTCAAAGGAATAGTGTCGGCCCGGATAAGTTTCGGCAGTGTGAACGACGATTGTTTTACAGATGAGGTGTTGAGTTTGTTTTTGTAAATTATACTTACGCTCAATGTCCACATATACATGTATATACATTCTTTTTGCTTGTACAACTTTCTTTTTCTTGTAAAAATTTTGCGGTGTTCTTCCATGTGTGTTTTGATACTTTTATAATAAAAGCACATAAAAGTCAAGTCTCTTTTTTTTTCTCACCCTTTATTTATTTAATTTACGTTCGCTATGGCAAACGATTGTTTGAGGAATAGCATGTACGAGTTGCTCACTCGCAAGCATGGACTGGTGTGCGACCCTCCGAGTGAGGTAAAGATGGAGCAAGTGCTTCTAGCAATTGGAAAAAGCGTCGGCTCACATAATATCCATGCAGCCTCTCGAATGAACAAGAAAGTTGTTGTGTTTGTATCGGAGGTGCACATGGTGAACTCCGTTGTGGAGCAAGGCCTTCTCATAGAACCCGACATGTTTCTAGTGGTTTCCCCATTAGATACACCTGCGGTGAGGGTCAATGTGTCTAATGCCCCTCCCTTTGTTAAAGGTGAGGACTTGTGTGCTCAATTGAGCAAGTTCGGTACGATCGTATCAAAAGTGACAATGGTGCCGATACACTCGGCAAGGGGTGAATTTCGACACGTGATGACTTTTAAAAGGGTCGTTTACATATTGCCCGAAAATGTGCAAAAGCTCAATGTAGTTTTGCATGCAAAGATTAATGGCCATACTTATAGAATGTATGCCTCCACGGACGTCATGACGTGCTATGGGTGTGGAGCTTACGGACACGTAAAGAGTTCCTGTCCCGGTTTGGTGAGACCATTAGAAAATCGAGACCAGGTGATTGCAGATTCTCCTCCCTCCCCATCTAATGTGGCGGATGATATGGTAGACTCCTCCCCACGACCTAATGGTGATCGGGAAACAGTTGACTCCTCCCCCTCACCTACTGAGATACGTGGAATGGTAGACCCCTCCCCACAACCAATTGGTGAACAGGAAACAGTAGACCACTCCTCCCTACCTGCTGGTGTGACAAACGTGGTTGATCCCTCTCCTACTGTACAGGACTGTACGGATGACAATATGGAAGGGTTCGTAACAGTGGTTCGTAAAAAAGGACATAAACGTTCATGTCCCGTCGTGAAGGATGCAAGCACAGTGCAAAGTAAGGTACTTGTTGTGTCAAACGTGTCGCCGAGCTTGCAAGATGGAGCTTGTGTAGAGAATACCTGTGTGGGATTGCAAACTGAACCGGCACCTGGTTTAAATCTAAGCAATTCGTTTGCACCACTTGCCGAACTGTTTGAGGGTTCTGAGTGTGATATAGACATCGAGAATCCTCGCGCATCTCAGGAGGACACAAGTGGTGATATTGATAACCCTGATGTCTTACATGACATTAATGTAATGGTCACAGAGGTGGGCGCAGGGATGGCCAGGTGTAATGATAAAACAGATAAGTTGGACAGCCCCTCAGAGGAAACCTGTAAGCCTACACGTTTCGAACAAAATAAAAGGGATGATAAGAAGGAAGCTGCATATGACGATGAGCAGCTAAACATGAATGAAAACGATATCCATGTTTCTGATCCTGGGGAGATTTGTGCCTCAGAAATAAGTTTGCATCAGGAAGAGAATGACAAAGATGATGCGTTTGATTTTGATGAACCCTACTCTACCTCGTCAGGTAGTGGGTTTTGTGCCCAAGAGGATGGGGATGGGGACACTGTAGTTACAGAAGATGAAGTTAAAAAATTCCTCGATGAATCCTTCAGGAAAAGGAATGTCAGAATTCAGGATTATTTCCCAAACCTACATGCTTTTCTAAAAACTACTAGAAACATGATTCGTGAACCCCAGCAAGTTGGGATATCAGAACCTCAATTTCAGCGGTTGAGGAAGTGTGCCACTAAGGCAGGAAAAGAACTCCAAGAGGAGGAAAATTAATAAAGAATAAATGAAGGTAACGTCTCTCAACATAAATGGAGGCCGCAGCTGTATGCGGCGTCTGGAGGTGTTACAACTATTTGAGAAAGAAAAGATTGATATTTTCATGTTACAAGAGACACACATTAACGAATCTTGTGAAGAGGAGTGGCGCAGAATGTTTAAAGGGTGCCATGTTTTCTCCAGTGCGGTTGAAGAAGCTAAAGCGGGGGTGGCAATAATCTTGCATCCTCGCCTTCAACCATCCGAGATTCACTATAGAGAGATTTGTAAGGGTTTCTTGATGGTGGTGGATTTTATTAGCAGCAATCAAAATGTTAGCATTATTAATGTGTATTGCCCCAGTGACAGCGCTGAAAGGGCTCTATTTCTTCCAAAATTAGCGGATTGTTTAAGCACTGTTGATTTGACTTGTTTAATTTGTATGGGGGGAGACTATAATTGCACACTCAACCCTCGACTGGACAGGAACACTCCTGAGCCACATCCACCCAGTGCAAAGTCCTTGGCACAACTTGTGAAAAAATACAAACTTAGAGATGTATGGCGATTACAAAATCCAAACACCCGTCAATATACATGGGTGTGCTGTGCAAAAAACCAGTTAACCATGGGTCGACTGGACAGATTGTACGTGAACCAAGGAATGGTGAATCTGGTTAAGAGAACATGTATAACTCCATCTGGCTTTTCTGATCACCATATGATTGCAATGGATTGTATGTTACCTGGTCATTGCTGTAAGAGTGCACACTGGAATTTCAATGTAAAATTGTTACAAGATGAACATTTTAAAAATGCCTTCAGACTGGTATGGGAAGGATTAGAAAAGAAAAAGTGTTCCTATGTCAATATGCGACAGTGGTGGGACTGTACCAAGTCACAAATTCGGATTTTCTGCCAACAATATTGCTCGTATGCCACTAGTAATACGTCTGGGTTGATAAGTGCTCTAAAAGCAGATGTACTTAAATATGAACAAGAAGCTGGAACATCTTGGGGAAGTGACCAATATCAGCAGCTGATAGAAAAAAAGACCCTGCTGGCCGAACTGGTCAAAGAGCGTGCGGCGGGAGCAATGATTCACCTGCGGATGAGCATAATACACCTCGAGACTCCAAACAAAGATTTCTTCAAAATGCAGAAGGCTGCCAACACTTCTCGGCAGATTCAGAGTCTACGCTCTCCCGACGGTGTTCTGACTCGCCAAAGTGACATTAAACATACACTGCAAGAGTTTTACTCAAACTTGTTTACTCCAAGAACGGTGGATAAAATGATGGCAAATGAGATAATTGAATTTCTCCCATCTCTTTCTGAAGAGCAGCAACTCCAACTGGAATGTGACATTTCTCTGGAGGAGCTCACAACAGCAGTGAAACAACTCGAAGACGGCAAGGCCCCCGGAATTGACGGACTTCCTGCTGAATTTTACAAAGTTTTTTGGAATGTTCTGGGTCCTGCTTTAATTGAGATTTTTCACGAGAGCCTAAATCAGGGGGAATTGCCCTTGAGCTGCAGAAGAGCTGTCTTATGTCTTCTTCCCAAGAAAGGGGATTTGCAGCAGATTACAAACTGGCGGCCTGTGTCATTGTTAAATACTGATTACAAGATTGTGTCAAAAATGCTTGCAATGCGTCTTAAAAAGGTCATCTCGTTCTTAGTTGGGAATGACCAAACGTATTGCATACCTGAACGATCCATGTATGACAGTATTTTCTTGGTTCGAGACTTGATTACTATCGGTCAAACTGCGTCGCATGCTTTTGGGTTATTACTCCTTGACCAGGAGAAAGCTTTTGACAGTGTGGATCACTCTTTTCTGTTTGCAGTTCTTATGAAAGCAGGATTTGGAGAAAAATTCATTTCTTGCATAAAACTTTTATACAACAATGTATCATGCCTGCTAAAAGTAAATAATAGTCTGTGTCGTCCTTTCCCCTTTCAGCGTGGCATCCGCAAGGGCTGTCCACTGTCAGGCATGTTGTACACACTGTCCATCGAACCCTTACTGGCTCTCCTTCGTACCACTTTATCTGGTTTGTCCTTGTCAAACAAAATTGTTACATCAGCATATGCAGACGACCTGTGTGTTGTGGTTAAAAACCAGGAAGATGTTTTTGAGCTATCCTGGTGTTTTGCCAAATTTGAACTTGCTTCATCAGCAAGAGTAAATTGGAACAAAAGTGTAGCTCTTTCTCTGTACCCAGATACCCTATCGGGGTCACAGGCTTCACATATGGTTCCCCCAACTCTTCCAGGAGGAATGTTATGGAAAACGGATGGGTTTAAATACTTAGGCATCCATTTGGGAACTGCAAGCTATATGAAGAAAAACTGGGATGGTTTCTTAGATAACATTAAGCAGAAACTATCAAAGTGGAAAGGGATGCTCCATATCTTGTCACTTAAGGCACGGGTAATGATAATAAACAACCTGGTGCTTCCAATCGTATGGCATAACATCATAGCACTCCAGCCTCCTCAAGCTCTGATCACCAACATTCAGAGGGGACTAGTTCACTTCTTCTGGGGAAGCCACCACTGGCTTAAGCTAGATGTGTTGTGCAAACCACATAATTCAGGTGGTCAAAACCTGGTGCACATCCCTAGTCGAATGGCTTTTCGGCTAATGACAATAAAACGTCTGCTGTACAGCGAGGTTGTGCCCTGGCGTCCTCTCACGAATACGTTGCTCAGGCAAGTAGGTGGAATGGACTATGACCGGGAACTTTTCCTTATGGACTTGAAACAGGTCGACAGAGCTCGGCTCCCTGCATTTCATCGGTCTCTCCTGAACGCCTGGCAAGCTCTAGGAGTGCAGCGGTTGGAGATCTCTTATGATCCCAGGAGGTTTGTGCATGAGCCATTGTTCCAAAACTCACTATTCGCTGAAGTATCTACCAGCCGAGCTTTTCTGGAACATTTTACGAACAATGGGATTAATAAAGTGCGAGATCTTATGGAGCTATCCTTAAAGCGATGGTTGTCTGCCAGCACTGTTTCTGGAAAAATTGGCTTGCGTTCAATTAGAATAGTGAGCAGGGTCATAAAGATTGTATCCCAGACTTTTTTAGATTTAAACATTGGGTGGAATGGGGTAAATGAAGAAGTAGACTTTCGTTTAACCTTCCCTGAACTCTCAGTCACTGCCCAGGAACAACATGGTGTGTTTTCCTCTCACAGCGAAGAATCCAGTGTGTTCCACATCATGGGAAAAAGGGCAATGTATAGAATTTGTCTAGAGGTGTGCTTACCGGGCTGTGCAGCACCCTTAAGGAACAAGTGGAAAGAGTCTTTACCTGCAGGAGCATTTCTCACTCCAAATTGGGATGAAATGTACAGGAGTCCTACTGTTGGACGTACAGGAGACCTAAATTGGAGACTGGTCCATCACGCCCTGGCCACACAGGTGTTAGTTCAGAAGTTTAACCCTGCTGTGTCTAATTTATGTCCTTTTTGTGGTAATGTTGAACATTTGTATCATGTGTTTATTGAGTGCAAGAGATTGTCATCTCTGTTTCTGTATCTGAGCCGAATCTTTTGTAAATTCAAAATTGTTTTTTCTGTTACAATCTTTGTTTATGGACTTGCATGTAATACTAGGAAAAACTCTGTGATTTTTCTTTTGAATTTTTTGCTTGGAATTGCTAAGCTTGCAATTTATAAAACCAGAAAAGCCAGATTAGGTAGTGGAAAAAATGAAAATGCACTTTTTGGTTTCATCGGGATGGTGTCAGCACGTATAAAGCTCGAACATGCTTATCATGTAAACATGGGGAACCTTCTTGTGTTTGAAGAGTTATGGGGCATGGGGGGTGTTTTGTGCAAATGCATTGGAAATGAGGTTGTGATTTGTATGTGAAGTGGAGTTGGAATACTTTGGTTTTATACTTTTATAATAAAAGGACAAAAGAGTCTCTCTCTCTCTCTCTCTCTCTCTCTCTCTCTCTCTCTCTCTCTCTCCCTCTCTCTCCCTCTCTCTCCCTCTCTCTCCCTCTCTCTCCCTCTCTCTCCCTCTCTCTCCGTCTCTTTCCCTCTCTCTCCCTCTCTCTCCCTCTCTCTCCCTCTCTCTCCCTCTCTCTCGCTCTCTCTCCCTCTCTCTCCCTCTCTCTCGCTCTCTCTCCCTCTCTCTCCCTCTCTCTCCCTCTCTCTCTTTCCCTCTCTTTCCCTCTCTTTCCCTCTCTCTCCCTCTCTTTCCCTCTCTTTCCCTCTCTCTCCCTCTCTCTCCCTCTCTCTCTCTCCCGTTTGTATGCTGGTTGTACTGTCATGGCGTCTGCTTGTGGAGACCTGTGAGTGCTCTGTGTTGTTGCTCCATTCCCCCCCCCCCCCCCCCGTTTTCCCCCCTCTGTGTCCTTGTGCCTGTTCGTGGAGTCTTCCTGGTGATTCCCATATACGTTGAGACGGGAGAGAGAGCCGGAGAGCACAGGGTGATCGCTGGTAAGGGTTCGCCGTTTTTGGGCGTCGCCCGATCGGTGTTTGCTCCTTCATCTTAAACCTCTATTTCCTTTTTTTCCTTTCGTTTATCTTTCCTTCAGTTTGTTTTGTTGCCTCCCTTTTCCGAAGTTAGGGAAATCGGAGAGGTCTGATTGCTTCCCATTCCCGGAGTTCGGGTAGGGAAGATTGTATTATATATTCACCCTCCCCGAGTTGGGGAGGGGTTGTAGGTGCAGCTGTTCCAGCATGGCAGCTGCACTATCTCGATTTACGGCCTTTCAGAGCCTGACCCGTAAGCACGGGTTCTTTTGTGTACCTCCGGAACGTGAGGTTAGTGTCGAGGACGTTGTCCTCGCAACCGGTCATGTTGTCGGGATCGACAAGGTTGTTGCCGCTTCGCGGATGAACAAGCGGCTCGTTATTTTTTTGTCCGACGTGGATTGTGTCCCACAAATTGTCGAACAGGGTTTGACAATCGATCCAGATTTATTTGTAATGATTTCCCCACTAGATAGCCCAGCGATAAAAGTCGTGATATCAAATTGCCCCCCATTTGTATCCGACGATGTACTAATTAAAGAATTGTCCCGATACGGTACCATCGTGTCTCGTATCTCCATGATTCCCTTCGGGTCACGAAACAACGATTTAAGGCATGTGGTTTCATTCCGGCGGCAAGTGTTTATGATTTTAAAAAATTCCCAGAAGGATTTAAACCTTATAATAAAATTAAAACATCAACAGAACGAATATACAGTGTACGTGTCCACCAACGTTCTAAAATGTTTTGGCTGCGGACAATTTGGGCATGTTAAGCATGACTGCCCCCGAAAAGAGAATTCTCCACAAGTACAACCTCCCCTCCGAACCGGGAATAAGCAACCCCCCCACCTTCCCACCACCGATCCAAACCCTTCCACCACTGACCCAAGCCTTCCCACCACCGACCCAAGCCTTCCCACCACCGAACCAAACCTTCCCACCACCGAACCAAGCCTTCCCGCCGCCGAACCAAGCCCTCCCACCACCGACCCGAACCTTCCCACCATCGACCCAAGCCTTACCACCACTGATCCCAATCTGTCCACCACCGACCCAAGCCCTCTTACCACCAATCCAAACCCCCACGCCATACCCCCTTCCCCTCCCCTTGAAACAGGGGCCCCTCCCTCTACTGAAGGATCTAATTGCAGCCATCTCCTGTTAACGATAGATCTCACCCCCCAGGCGACATCGTCCAATCACAGCTTGTTGCCTGCTATAACTGATCCTACCTCTCTCGCCGTGGTAGCCGATGGGAATCCCCTCCCGATGATCATGTCCTCCCTCCCCCCCCTCCCCCCAAACCCTTGCAATCTCTTCCCACTAACCAGGACGAGTTTCAATTAGTCTGCCCAAAAGGAAAAAGACATCTGCAAACAACAGATGAAAACGGTCATCTCTTTTAAAAACCTACAACTGAAAACCGACAGCCCCTCCTCTCTGGCCTAGATTTGTCCCTCGTCACAGAAAATCGTTTCTCGGTATTGGAGGACATAGATGTGGATGAATCCTCGCCCTTGTCTACTGACCTAGAAACTGATATGGGTGAACCGCAAAAATTAGTACCCCCCCCTCCCCCCCCCCCCTCCCCTGAAGATGGCTCATTTCTCTCCCTCCCCGTCCCCTCCCTCTATGGACTATGCCCCATCCGATAACATGGAGGGATGTGATGACGGTGAGGAGATAAGTGATGAAAACCAGTGTGACACACCATCTGAGCCATCTGATATAGATGACTCTGTTAGTGAATGTGGTAGCCTTAAGGAAGAAGAAATCCCTCCAATCCCTCCCTCCGAGATAAAAAGGTTACTAAAGGACACATTCCGAAAAAGGAATGTTGTTATAGAAACCTTTTTTCCGGAGCTACCTGATTTTATACATTCCGCTAGACTGATGGTAAAACGGCTCCACGTTTTTAATTTCAATTCCTTCCAACGTCACCGTTTAAAGAAGTGGTTGCAAAAAGCTAAGAATGAACTGCTATCAAAAAATTGAGTGGTGGTCACTCCTCCTTATAGCTGTAATGAGTTTTTCCATTTGTAGCTTGAATATTAACGGAGGATGTAGCTCTGTCCGTAAAGTTCAAGTAAGGGATTTTTTATTACAGAAGAAAGTTGACATTGCCCTCTTACAAGAGACCCATGCCAACGACTGCTGTGTCGCAGAGTGGTGTAGGCTCTTCCCCGGCCTGTCCTTCTTTAGTAACGGTGACTCCCGCAAAGGCGGTGTCGCAATAATTCTTAGCCCCTCCTTTTCGCCTTCATCGCTTAAATTCGACGAAATACACAAGGGATCCCTAGCATCCCTAGAATTCCACTACTGTGGAAAATTCTATACTATTTTTAATATTTATGCTCCAAGTACGCCTGTAGCTCGGCGAGTTTTTTTTAATGACCTTGGGACACACCTAACGTCCCTCGACAGCCAAAACGCCCTAAAAAACCAAGACAATCATGTTTGTATTGGTGGAGATTTTAACTGCACCCTCCAACCCCAACTAGACAGGAACAGTGAAGAGCCCCATCCTGCCTCCACAATCCCTCTCACCAAATTTTTAAAACAAATGAATTTGACAGATATATGGCGGGTACAGCACCCATCAATCAGGCAATACACATGGTGTCGATGCATTCAGGGTAATATTGTACTTGCTCGCTTGGACAAGTTTTATATTAATCCTCCACTTGAACGCCTCGTTCTGTCATCCAAAATTTGCCCATCAGGATTCTCGGACCACAGCGCAACATTTCTCAAAATTTCTGCCCCCTGCCCGAAACACAAGAGTGCTTTTTGGAAATTTTATAACAACTTACTTGATGATAGTACCTTTAAGGACATTTTTCCGGAAATCTGGAATATTCTGGTTGCCTCCCAAGGGAATTTCTCAAACCTCAGACAATGGTGGGATAATGCCAAAACGCACATCAGACTGTTCTGCCAACAATATCGTGCGTATGGTGTTCAAGAGGAAAGAAAAACCACAACCTTACTACTTGAAGATGAAATCCTGGAATTACAGGAACAGCTTCAGGGAACTGCAAGTGTGAGCTACCAGGAAATGAGGCAACAAATCCATGGAAAAACGGCCTTACTGAATTCCATATCCGAAAGGCGAGCACAAAATGCTTTATTGCGCCTGAAGATGAGGTACATACACGACCTTGATGCTCCAACCAAATTCTTCTTCAGCCTTAAAAGGGGGGCCTCTTCGTCAATGATTACACGCTTGCTCCATGATGGGGAACTCCTTTATGAAGATGGCAGAATCAGGGAATGTGCCCGGAAACATTTTAAACAACGGTTTATGCGGCATGACATTAACCAGGATGCAATATCGGAACTTGTTTCTAACCTTCCAACATTGGCGGAGGATCAGAAGCAGCAGTTAGAGGATCCTCTTAGGTTACCTGAGCTCACCGCTGCCTTGAAGGCCTTGGAACCTGATAAAGCCCCTGGACTGGATGGGCTGACTAGTGAATTTTTCCAGTTTTTTTGGGACGCCATTGGACCTCACCTACTGCGGGTATTGAATGAATGTTTAGAGGATGGACAACTGCCGTGGAGTTGCCGGAGAGCAGTCACCACCTTAATTCCTAACAAAGCGGACACTCAACTTATAGAGAACTGGCGTCCTATTTCTGTTTTATGTACGGATTATAAAATTTTAGCCAAAGCCTTGTCTAATCGAATGAAACCTTTTATGAATGTACTAATAGGAGAACATCAATCCTTTTGTATTCCTGGACGTACTATTTTTAATAATATCTTTCTTATCCGTGATACCATTCGGTTTTGTAACAATTTTAATTTGAATGTTGGTCTGTTTTTTATTGACCAAGGAAAAGCCTTTGACTGTATTGACCACATGTACCTTTTTAGAGTTTTAGAGAATTTTGGGTTTGGACCTATTTTTATCTCGTACGTTAAACTTTTGTATTGTAATATATTCAGTGTTCTTAAAATTAATCAAGTATTGTGTAGCCCCATTCCTGTACAACGGGGAGTACGGCAAGGTTGCCCGCTATCTGGACTTTTATACTCTCTTGCCATCGAACCTCTTCTGCTCCAATTACGTACGCACATTTCTGGCTTCACTGGATCAATTCTTACCACACCGCTAAAAGTCTCTGCCTATGCAGATGATGTCTGTATTTATATAAAAAAAATAGTGCTGACGTCACTGCGGTGGCTCAGGCACTAAAAACATATTGTCAGGCTTGTTCAGGCCAGGTAAACTGGAAGGAGAGTGAAGCCCTTTGGATAGGACCTGGAGATTGCCCGCCAATTGTCCTACCAGGAGGAGTGAACTGGCAGAAAAGTGGCATTAAATACTTCGGTATTTTCCTCGGAGACAACACCTTTGAGCAGCAGAACTGGGTGGGATTACTGGACAAGGTAATGGCAAAACTGGCCCGCTGGAAAGGACTTCTTTTTCAACTTTCGTACCGCGGAAGAACTCTCGTCATTAACAATCTTGTCGCCTCTATGCTATGGCATAAGATGATATGCCTACAACCGCCCGGGAGCCTTCTTATTACACTGCAAAAGAGCATTGTCGACTTTTTCTGGAGCGGGAAACACTGGCTCCAACCCCCCATGGCATACTTACCACTCACTGAAGGTGGCCAAGGTCTTATTGATATCCGCAGCCGGATTATGGTCTTCCGGCTTCATATCGTGCGCCAACTTGTATATGGAGATGAAGCCCTACTCTGGAGGCCTCTGGCTAACTGCATATTGCAGCTTACATGCAAGCTGGGTTACGACCGATAACTTTTCTTGATGAACCCTCATCAAATCGATTCATCCTTGCTGCCCACCTTTTACCAAGGGGTGATGAATGCCTGGCAAGCCCTGTCCTTTTCCCGTGAAATGGCAACATACAACATGGAAATGTTGTTGAATGAGCCCCTATGCTACAACCCCTTCCTGGAAAACAGCTTGAATAATAGGGGACTCGTTCAACGTTTTGTTGATGCCAAGCTGCTGCGAGTGAAAGACCTCATGACAGAGTCTGGGAGCTGCCGGCTGAGTGCTGCCGCTGTGGCACAAAAAACCGGAATAAAATCTGTCAGGATCATCTCTCGGTTCCTTCAAGGGATATCCACAACGTATCGTAACACCTGCGAGGAACTTGGCCCTTCCCCCGAGGAAACAGCGGGTGACTTCCCCAAACTCCTAGTCTTCAGCCCGCCACTTAATCTGTCCCCTGGCCTGAACAGCCCTGATGATACTGCATTATCCCTTCCCGCCTTTCCAAAGAAAACTTTGTACAACGCGTACGTTGAAATTTTATACGCAAAAACATTTTCTGAGCACCCGAGGCTTCGATGGCGGGATGTTTTACCCCCAATACCACCCAATTGCCCCAATTGGCGAAGTTTTTATCTCTTGCCTACTCCAAAGTATGTTGGAGATATTCAATGGAAACTTGTACACTGGATTTTACCTTATAATGTTTTACTGAACCGGTTTTCTACTGCTAACTCTAATCTATGCCCTTTCTGTGCATCCATTGAAACCCTACCGCATATATACCTTGAGTGTGAACGATTGCAACCTCTTTTTACATTCCTTCAGGAACGCTTTGTGAAGCTTGGTTCCCTCTTCAATCACAATGTTTTTATTTATGGTGTTTTAGGACCGTCTTCCCTTAGAAATGTGGTTTTAATGAATTTTTTAATTGGCCAGGCCAAGTTTGCAATTTATAAATCCAGGAAGAAAAAAATGGGAAACGCTTCTGACTCGTCATATGATGTACTGCTCACCTTTAAGGCTCTTGTAAATGCAAGACTAAAGCTAGAGTACCGGTTTTTTAAAATGAACAAGAATTTAACATGTTTTAAAGAAAAGTGGGTTTTTAATGATGTCATATGCACACTTGATGATGATGATTTGATAATAACTTTTCCTTGAGGCCATTTTTATTGTGTTTTGTTTCTTTATGACTGAACATAACTGATTTTCTGTACTCTTGTAATAAAAGGAAGAAACAGTCACTCTCTCTCTCTCTCTCTCTCTCTCTCTCTCTCTCTCTCTCTCTCTCTCTCTCTCTCTCTCTCAGCCCACCCCTAACTCTTCCCAGCAGCTCCACCAGGATGCATTGGTTCTTCCAATAAGCAGATCCTGGTTAAACGCCCACAATCCAGGCTTACCACACAGCTCCACTCTTTTGTTCTTTTCTCTCATTTGTGGAATTGCCTTCAACGCTTGAACAATTCAATCACGCGCTCTTTCCCCCAGGGCTTAGGAAAGCGGTACTACACCACCATTTCATGTCATTCCCTATACCCGCAATGTTCTCTACAGCAAACCCCATTAACCCTACAAAATGCAACCATCTTACTTGCAGGTTATTGTGTTTCCTCCCCTCTCCTCTTGTTCATTATTTCCCTTCCTTGATGAGCTCACTGTCAGTATGTTGCCATTTTACCCTCCATCAACTTGGCATTCCATGAGCGGATATTTTGAATACAAAAATACATTTTTTTGAAGAGGACTAATAACATTACTTGCCTCGCCTGTCACCCACCGTTTCAATTTACTCATTTTAAGGATTATAAATAACAGAGGTAACCAATAAATTTGCCTAAAAGGTCATTTAATGATGAGCATGGATACATCACTTGCCATGAGGCAAGCAAGTCAAGGTATGTTTAAAAAAAAAACAAATAAAAAACCATCAAGATAGCAGTTCTGCAATTCATCACTGACACTGTTTCTTTGTAGAAGGGTTGTTTGCATTCAAGCTACAGCAGCAAACCGTCTGTTGAGGCTGCCCATTGTCAAGGTAACATGGTCACCCATCTGGAAACGCAGCACCTACTGTAGCTCTGATGTAAAATCTCCGGTCAAGATTTGTAAATTGTATTTTAATCGATATTCATTAGATTTATTTACATATTAATTGTACATCGAGCAAACTCGTGATATAGCAATTTAGTTGAACCCTTCACAAGCTAAGTCTAAATCTCAGTCCTGAATATCCAACATTCAAATACAATGTGACCTTTTGTTTGGGTAAAAAAAAATCTTTCATGGAGATTTATAGGGCAGTTGTAAAAAAGGAAAATATTTTACTAAAGCTAAATGGTCAACTCTATGCTTTCACTTGGGTATTTAACAAATAAATAAATAAAATAAAAATTAAGAATGGCAGGATAGCTCATTTGGTTGATAACATGCTCACCTCCAAGTTGTCTGGTCAAGCAGTTGTTCACCTGTGAAATCGACTCCGACTATAACTGTTGTTATGGTGCATAAACTCATACCAAAGACTTCAACAATGGTACGCACTGCCTCCTTGCCTGGCGCTCAGCATTTAAAAGTTGACAACAAAACCCTTCGATTGCCATTCATTGGGGAGGAGGAAATGCATCCTTGATTCGAAATTTCGAAATTTCGGCCTATGTGGACCTTTTGGCCGATGTTGACCTCAAAAATAATTGGTGGTTGACTTCAGTGTCCAGATATGCAATATGCAAATTTATCCAGATATGCAATATTCAAATTTAAAGTCAATTGGATGAAAATTGACAATTTTAGAAACTTGGCCAATGTTGACCTCAAACATAATTGGGTCGTTTAATTCAGTGAGTTGATATGCAAATTGCAAATCCTCCTCACATCAAGTCAATCAGATGAAAATTGACAAATTTAAAAATTTGGCCTACGTTGACCATTTAGCCTATACACAACAACAACAACAACAACAACAACAACAGGCATTTTAAGGCCATTTTCCCTGCTAGAGCGGGGGATAGCCTTGCGGTCCCCATGACAATCTTCTTCATTTTGCCCTATTTTCTGCATCTCCCCTTGTTAACCCCCCTGCCCGCATTTCTTCTTCAACCATCTTTAGCCAAGTCTTTCTCAGCCTTCCCCGTCCTCTACTTCCTTCTACATTCATTTCCATCACTCTTCTCAACCAGTCACTTTCATCCTTCCTCAACACATGACCAAACCATCTCAAACTGTTTCTCTCTCACAGCATCCATCACAGGCTCTATGACCTTTTAGTCTATGTTGACCTCAAATATAATTGGTGGTCGAATTCAGTGAGCTGATATGAAAATCCTGTTCAAATTTCTAGTCAATCGGATGAAAAATGACAATTTTGGAAATTTCTGCATATGTTGACCTTTTGGCCGATTTTGACCTTTTGGCTGATGTTGACCTCAAATATAATTGGTGGTCGAATTCAGTGAGCCGATATGAAAATCCTGTTCAAATTTCTAGTCAATCGGATGAAAAATGACAACTTTGGAAATTTCTGCTTATGTTGACCTTTTGGCCTATGTTGACCTTTTGGCCGATGTTGACCTCAAATGGGTGACCACTATACCAAATGGTCATGTAACATGTGGTAAAGTTTCAATTTCCTCCACTGAACGGTTTTCAATGTACACTCTTAAAAGAATGCAAACACGTACATACGACATACGTACGTAATTATGTATGTATGCTACTGACCGCTTAACCACACTTTTCACTTTGCGAGCGCAGGGTAATAAAAGCATTACAGTATATAAACAAGAAAGAGCAATCCGAGATTGCAAACCTCGCCAGGATATATTTTCAGTGGTTTTTAAGGCTTTTGTGTTAAAACAAATATGGCGGCCGAAACATGTGACCGATGACGTCATCATTAATTTTTCTCTCCACCAATTTATGCCTACATGACGCTCAAGAAATTTCATCTTGATTAGATGAAGTTTTGTACTTGTCGAATTATGACGTCATAGTGGAGGCAGCTATGACATCATCATTAACATATTTTATTCCCCATGGAGAGTTCTTTACAATGAGCCATGTCTCAATTTTTTCTTTGCAGCGCTTTCAGAGATATAGAGGTGCAAAGTGTTCGGTTTTTCCAAGATGGCGGCCGAACCACGTGATCTATGACATCATCATTATTTTGTTTCTCCACCAATTTATGCCTACATGACGCTCAATAAATTTCACCTTGATCGGATGAAGTTTTGTACTTGTCGAATTATGACGTCATAATGGAGGTACCTATGACATCATCATTAACATATTTTATTCCCCATGGAGAGTTCTTTACAAAGAGCCATGTCTCAATTTTTTCTATTCAGCGCTTTCAGAGATATAGAGGTGCAAAATCCAGCTTAACGTCCATCCGAGGGACGGCATACACATTGATTAACCCTATCTGTGAAACAACAGCCACAGTACGACAGAGCTGGACAGAGATTTTAACCTAGGTGAGAATAATAACTAGAGAGCATCTGGAAATGCAAAGCCTGTCCGCATCCGCTTCCCATTTAGACCTCTTCTTCTTCTTCTGAATGGTAAACATGATCAAATCAGCTAAAAATATATAAAAAGATTGATGATTTTAGGCGACCTAGACCTTTTGACCTCCAAAGCAATTAGCTTCCATGTCCCAATATGCAAAGCCTGCTCAAATGAAGTCAATCAGATGGAAATTGTCCATTTTGTGGCCTTCACCTTTGACCTTTTGTCTTCAAAACAATCAGCTAATAGCTTTTGATTGGTAAACCAATTCAGTGACCCAATATTCAAATTCTTTAAATTTCAGGTCAATTGGATGAAAATTGACGTTTTTATGTGAAGTTGACATTTGACCTTTTGACCAAATTATTAATTTGTTTTCTCCATATCTTACTATAATTCACCAAATGTCTGTCCGTCTGTCTGTCTGTCTGTCTGTTCCCAGGTACCGCAAAAACGACTGAACCGATCGCAACGAAATTTTGGGTGGATAAGCCTGGGGCTCCCTGTAGTAAAATAGGCTATATTGTTTTCCCAATTTTTCAGTTTTTCCAAACACGATGGAATAATATTTACCGATATGAACAGTGATGTGGCTTTTATTGAAATTCTACAAATACTGTTTAGATTTTGATGATTTGCGTGTGATATGATTTAACGGATGTTTATATAAATAGTTTAAAATAAAAAAAGCCTTCAATTTCTGATATTTTGCCTTATCATTTGGGCCTCCCAATTGAAGCCCCGCCCGTAGGGTGGGTACCGTTGCTCGTTCTCATAATAAAGCTTTGCTGGAAATTTGATGGCAAAACTCAAATTGTACAAAAACGTTACGGACCGGATAGACAAACAGACACACACAAAAGTCATTGCAAAACCACATCTCCCACTGCACGAGGAACCGACTGATAATAATAATAGCATTACTCCGACATGGCTCCATGCCACGCTTAACTTTCACAAGGATGTTAACCTGATTAATATAATATTCCATTCTAAACCTGTGGGCTCAAGATGCAGTGAATCCAAGTTCAAATCCCATATACTATATCCTTGTTTATGGTATAGTAATGTTCTACTATTCAATGTACTGTAAAAGTACACTATCTACCTGTTTTTTTAAGTTACCCATGCAGACAAGTACAGTTCAAAATACGAGTGTGCACAAGTGTGGACACAAGACTCATATTCTAGAGGTTTGTCAGGAGAGAGAAGAGCGGAAAAAGAGGTTTGAGAATCCAAAATTCCATTATTTTTGCATGCATAAATAAAGCCTTGTCTAATGGCAGCCATTGAATGAAAATTTAAGACCTCTTCTTCTTCCGTTCTGAAAGACAATATATACAATTAGGCCCTGCTTTACGTCGCCCCTTCATATGCTGTTTCGTTTATACGTCACTCATGAATACCCCATTATAGGTCATCAAAAATTTGCACATATGTCGTTCATAAAGAGCGAAGGACGGGAAGACTAGTTTGAGTAGCGTATGTTGGTTGGTGTTATTGCCACGTATCTCGACATCCTTCTTCCTTATAATCGCTCAGTCTGCCTTTGTACCGTCATCTTTGCTGACATTGTTTGAACATTGTGACTTGCAATATGTATTTTCAGCTTGTCTGGAATTTGAATTCCAGATAAGGTCCAGTCGTGACCAAAAATATTGGCACCCTTGCACTTTTTTCAAATAATGCACCATTTCTTCCAGAAAATTGTTGAAATAAAAAAAAACTTTTGGTATCCACACGTATTTCTTTGGTTTGCAGTGGGGAAAAAAAAGAAGCTGAAAAAACTACTAAATCCTAGCTTATTCCACACAGAAATCCTAAAATGGACAATATTATTGGCACCTTTTAGAAGTTTTTTTTTTGTTTGTTTTTTTTGTATACTGAATCGAGGCTCGTGAAAGAGGTGCCTGCAATATAAAAATCACTCATTCAACCAGTTTGAATAGAGAAAAGGAGTCATTCTGCTGTTTTGTGTCACTGTGTGTACAGCAATGAGCATGGAGAAAAGAAAGAAAACCAGAGAATTGTCTGAGGAGGTCAGACACGAGATTGTAGCGAAGCATGGACAATCTCAAGGCCACACGTCCATCTCCAGATACCTTGATGTTCCTGTGTCCACCGTACGCAATGTTATCAGGAAGTTTAAGGCCCATGGCACTGTTGCCAACCTCCCTGTGTGTGGCCGCAAGAGAAAACCTTTATTGAAGATTGCAGCGAAGGATTGTTCGAATGGTGGACAAAGCACCTCGATCAACTGCCAAACAGATTCAAGCTGACTTTCAGACACAAGGTGCGACAGTTTCAACTCACACCATCCATCACCAACTCAATGAAAGGGGGTTCTATGGTCGGACCCCGCTGCTGAGAGTGAGACATAAGAAGGCCCGACTGGAGTTTTCTAAAACACACCTGAACAAACCAAAATCCTTCTGGGTGAATGTCCTGTGGACAGATGAGACCAAATTAGAGCTTTTTGGGAAAGAACATCATCTCTATGTTTACAGAAAACAAAATGAAGCCTTCAAAGAAAAGAACACCTTCCCTACAGTCAAACATGGAGGAGGTTCAGTGATGTTTTGGGGTTGCTGTGCTGCCTCTGGCACTGGGTTCCTTGAATGTGTGCATGGCATCATGAAATCAGGAGATTACCAAGGTGTTTTGGAGCGCAATGTTCAACCTTATAATTGTAGTCTACATTGGCAAATGATGTGCGGACAAACAGACAGACAAACAAACAGAGACAACTATCACGGACGCCTCTTCGCGTAGGTTGTACCCCCCAATGCAAGCCGGAGGCCAAATCTTCCCCATTCTTCTCTGCTGCAGGAATTCGTCCCCATGGACTGGTCCTTTCCCTTGTGTCTGTCTCTTTTCGCTTTCTCTCTTTCTCTCTCTCTTTCCCTCCCCTCTCCCTCTCCCTCTAGCTAACTCTCTCATGGCCCTGACTTCGTGAAGGCAGGGATACACCATCCTGGATGTGGTGGATCTCTGGGTCGCTCCTGGGAGATCAATCGGCTGTCACTATGCTGTGGGCTTGTTCGAGAGAACTGTTCAACAACAACAACAATAACAACAGACAAACAAACGAACCCAAATGCAATACCCTCTCCTCTGGTGAGGGAAATATAAGAACCTGGGGCCTTTCAGTCTGAAAGAAAAACTCACAATCTATTTATCATATGTGGTACACTAATTCTGGTTTATTGACTGTTTTGGAACGATTGGAGAAGAGCAGGTGATTTAAATTAAGTCATATGATTTTCAGCAGGAATGAAAAATCAATCAATGCATATAATGACCTGCTACTGGATTTACTGGATTTTGAGACACTAGCAACGGCCCTACGGGTGGGGCTTCAATTGGGAGGCCCAAATGAAAAGGTAAAATATCAGAAATTGAAGGCTTTTTTATTTTAAACGATTCATATAAACATCCGTTAAATCATATCACACGCAAATCATCAAAATCTAAACAGTATCTTACTATAATTCACCAAATGTCCCCCAGTGATTGATACACTATGATCGTGATGATCGTGATCGATAATCGTGTTCACAATCGCTGTGTCGTATGTACTCCTGATACGTGTTGCCTTCAGTTGAAATGGGTTAGAATTCTCTCAAGCAGGGATTCAACCCGTGTCCTTATAAAAGGTCTTTGTCTGAGGTCAACGAGTTCGATCGGTGCAGCTGTGCAGCGATCGGTGCAGCCGTTTGTGCGGCACCCGGGAAAACAACATCGTCACAATGAAAGCATCGTCCCAATGAACATTATGCGAACACGAATGTTATGCGGGAGTCCAAACCTGAGAATGCTGGAGACCAAAGCTGAAATTGGGAAAACTAAATAGCCTATTTTACTAGTGGAGATCCCAGGATTACCCACCCAAAATATCGTTGCGATCGGTTCAGCAGTTTGTACGGTACCTTCGAACGGACAGACAGACAGACGGACGGACATTTGGTGAATTATAGTAAGATAAAGCATAGCTTGTGCCTTTCTTCACAGTCTTAAACTCCAATATGTGGGTTAAACTTCAAGGAATGGTCCGACCAATGCTTCTCAAGTACAGACTTAAACTGATTTAACGTGCCAGACTCAATCACATGACTAGAAAGAGAATTCCAATTATTTATACAATGGACAGAAAAGGCACACTCTCTGGTTTTTGTCTTAAAATGAAACTTTTTCAGCTTGAGTGAATGCCCTCTTGTCCTGATCGAATAATAAAATAATTATGTAAGAAATCAAGCAACACCACTCCCCATGCCATATCCCATCTCTTATGTTCTCCCCCCCCCTTCCCTCCCTCTCCACCTCAGGCAGACAGTTTGGATCGTCTGTGAATCAGGCGTTTCCCAAAAACATAAAATACTAGCAATATTAACCTGAGATCCCTACACATACGTGAAAAGGGATAATCAACCAAGTACCAAAATACTCCTGTGGGTGGGCAAGAGGGGAAAAAAATTTGCACCCACGAAAAACAAAAAACGCGAATACGCAGGACACAGGGTCGCGAATGTGGAAGCAGGTCACATTTTATCAACCGCGAATATGCGGAACCCGCGAAAGTTGGGACCGCAAATGTCAGTCTGACTGTATGTCATACGTTTTACTTGGTATTTATTTACGCAGTATTGATAATCCCCTCCAACTATTGTCCATCGTGCTTTCATCATATGCAAGTGCATCATGTCAATTGGATGTTGGAGTTATGGTTCGTGTTGCACAGGCTAATCGGCTATTTATACTCACACAACTAAACAGCTGTTAATCTCCCTTGTCAATTGCTATTTAAATGGCTAATGAGCTGTGCACATACAAAGACGTTTTTATCATCGTTTAAGGGTGAGGCATGTTAGCAAGATGCTTGCTAAATGCCTTTCGTAAATTCCGCTCTTAAAGTTGATTTTGTTATCAACTTTTTGCCACACCCGTTCTTGAAGGAGAGGAGAGGCTGTTGTAATCCGCCTGTGTCAGTGATTTTATGTAAGTGTGTCTGCACAAAGAACTACATTAATTAATATACATGGTTCATTCTCAGATCTACTGTTATCTACATATCACGACTCTGCTTTATCAAATGTTCAGTCTTATTATTTTGTTACATAACTTTTAGAAGTCATGTGAACTCCTTCAAAAACAAATACAGTGCCTTCATAATGTAGCCATACCACTTGACTTTTTTCACATTGTGTTATGTTACAGCCTGAATTTAAAATAGATATAATTGAATTTTTTTGTCACTCATCTATCTATAATTCCAGTAATCTCTGTCTGTCTGTCTGTACGTTTGTCTGTGACCGCTGTTTCTCGACAACCACGGGTCCGATATACTTTTAACTTGCCAGGTATATTGCTGGGGACCCGAGGATGTGCCTTTTCAAGGTTTCATATTAATCGGACAATTACTTACCGAGCTATGTCCAAAAAACGATTCAACCAATCAGAGAGCAGCGAACGATCGCGTGTGCCGAACGTGGCGGACACACTCTGCCTCGGATGGCACATTTGAGAGCGTATTCATTTATTTCACGTTTGCAAACTATGTTGGCGTTAAACTATGTTTTACAACTAATAAAAACGAATTTGCGATTCATTCGCTTTCCTGCGCGTTTGTGCACGCGATGGCGATTTCTTTACCAAACTCCGGAAGCCGTTCGCTTTGGACCAAACCATTGCATGTAAATAGAGGGGGGGGATTGTCACCGTACTCGCAAGCCGTTCGCTTTGGACCAAACCATTTCATGTAAATAGAGGGGGGGGGATATAATTTTAGATATAGATATAGTACGGGCATGCCCTAGTACCCATAATGTCAAAGTGGAATTGTTTTTTTTTCGAAATTTTTACAAAATAATTAAAAATGAAAAGCTGAAATGTCTTGAATCAATACGTATTCAACGCCTTTGCGATGAAACTTCAAATTGAGCTCAGGTGCATCCAATTTCCTTTGATCATCATTGAGATGTCTCGACAATCTGATTGGAGTCACACCAAGAAACACACCTTTCTTTATAAGGTCCCACCGTTTCAGAGCAGAAGCTCGACCATTAATTCCAAGGAACTGTCTGTCCGTAGAACTCTGAGATAGAATTATGAGGAGGCATAGATATGGGGAAAAGTATAAAATAATTTCCAGAGTGAAAAGTTCCCAAGAACACAGTGAGCTCCATCATAAGGAAATGGAAAGAATATGTAACTACCCAGACTCTTCCTAGGGCTGGCTGTCCAACCAAACTGAGCAGCCTTGGCAAGAATGACCTTGATAAGCGAGGTGACCAAGAACCCAATGACCACTCTGACAGAACTACAGAGTTCCTTGGTTGAGATGGGAGAATCTTCCAGAAGGAAAACACTTCACAAATCTCTGCAGCACTTAACAAATCTAGGCTTTAAGAGGACAGACAGAAGCCACTCCTGAGAAAAAGGCACATGATAGCACACCTGGAGTTTGCAAAATGCATGTGAAAGACTCAGAGCACGAGGCAAAAGATTATATTGTCTGATGAGACGAAAATTGAACTCTTTGGCCTGAATGCAAAGCGCTAAGTCTGGCAGCACAGTTCATCACCCATCCAACACAATCTCTGCCGTGAAGCATGGTGGTAGCAGCATCATGCTATGGGGATGCTTTTCAGTGGCATGGACTGGGAGACTTATAAGGCTAGAGGGAAGAATGAATGGAGCAAAATACAGGCAAATCCTTGAGGAGAACCTGCTTCAGAGTAAAAGACCTTAGACTGCGGCAAAGATTTACATTCCAACCGGACAATGACCCCAAGCATACAGCCAAAGCAACACCGGAATACCTTCAGAACAAGAACGTGAAAGTTTGTGAGTGGCCCAGCCAAAGCCCAGACTTGAATCCCATTGAGAGTCTGTGGAAAGGCTTGAAGATTGATGTTCACCGACGCTCCCCATCCGACTTGACAGAACTTCAGCAAATCTGCAAGGAAGAAAGGGAGAAACTCCCCTAATCCAGATGTGCAAAGCTGATATAGACATACCCAAGAAGACGCAGAACTGTAATTGCTGACAAAGGTGCTTCTACAAAGTATGGACTCAGGGGATTGAATAATTATGTAAATTAGGTATTTCTGTATTTTATTTAGGTTTATTTTGTAAACATTTCTAAAAAAAAAAATTCCACATTGACATTATGGGGTATCTATCATATGTAGATCAGCGACAAAAAAAACTCAATTTGATCTATTTTCAATTCAGGTTGCAACAACAAAATGTGAAAAAGTCACGAGGTGTGAATACTTTCTGAAGGCACTTTATATATTCCTTATTGAAGATGTTTAATTTATCCAACCTATGATGCATTTAATTATTATGTACACATGCAGCACGTAATCATTTAATGCCTCATTAACTGCAGCTAACTCTTCCTCACCCTATCCCCTCCTCACCCTCTCCAATCCCTCAAACTCCATCAAACTCAAGTCCTGCAGAGCTTTTAAGGCTTTGAAATTGGGTGTTCATGCGCTTTTCTATAATGAAAGGTATCAATTAAATGACATAAAACTAGAATGGCATTCGGTGGAGCGCATTCCTCCTCACAGGCTGAACAGTTTATGTTTCACATCCAACTGATAGACCAAATCTGGATTCGGACCTGAACCAACATTTCATTAGCTTGTTCCTGTCGACTAACCAACTCATTTGCCTAGGTTTGTCATTATTTGTCCGCAACTTTTTGAAATTATTAATATATCGTGCTGTATATAGTTTTTAGCCCCATATTTCAATGGTGAAGAATCACTTAAGAAAATTTAAAAACTTCTCGTATCTGGATCCAGATCTTCACCAAAATGGAATCGATTCGTCCTTGTCACACACACAACCTGTCCATCAAAGTTTCAAATGAATCAGTCCATAACTTTTTGAGATATCCCGCTCACAGAAAAACAGACAGACATGGGTGAAAACATAACCTCTGCCCACCCTCACTGATCCTAATTACAAAATAAAAACAAATATTTCCACTGAAGCAAACATCACACCCAATCATGATTGGGAGACTTGATGGGCATTGAGCTTATCACCAGATACATTGTTCACAAATTTGCATGCAAAAGGAAATATTAAGATATCCCAGCATTTTATTTTTTAAAAATATCCAATCAAAGTATCTCCATCATATTCTTACTCTAATCCGATCCTGTCCCTTTTTATGCCCCCGCCGACAAAGTCGCCGGGTTGTCCATCCGTCCGTCCATACGGGCTGAACCTCGTTTTTCTCAGCAACCATATGCCTGATTGAGACGAAACTTTCAGGGAAGGAGTGACACCCATGCAGAATGATTTTATGATAATTGTGACTTCATTTTATCACGTGGTATGGCAGCCATCTTGGATTAAAAGCAAATAATTTAAAAAATATTTTTCGGAAACCGCTGAATGGAAAAATTTGAAACTTGGCACATTGTCAAGTACTCCCAATGGGGGAACAAAAACATGATAATGATGACATCAGAGGTGAAGTGGTATACCAGGAAAAAATGTTTTAATCGAATTCCTTATCCTAAAAATCGGAAATTGCATGCACATGATCTATGACCCATTTGTATTGATATGTTAAATTTATGACATCATAGGTCACATGGTTTGGCAGCCATATTGCATTGAAGGAAAATATAAAATAATTATATCTCTGAAACCACTTACCCTGTCGATGCAAAATTTTACAAATATCATCTAACAGCACTGTTGCATATAGTTTGAAAATGATGATGTCATATGTCACGTGGTTTGTCAGCCATCTTGGATAGAAAAACGAACCTTATCCGATCAACAGGAAACTTCACAAACGTGATCCCCGACCCATACATTTGCAGATCGATGGCATCTACTCGTTGTGGGACTATGCGGAGGCATATTGGCAACAGTCGCATTGTTGTCGTTCTCTTTATCTTTTATACCCTCGTAATAAACTGTGTCTACACCTGTGGTTATATGGGGGTAGATTTGTAACACTTTGCTATATTCCATGGCTTGCGGGTTTTATTTTAATTACCACAATTGCTCCAACGAACCTTTATTACAAAGATCTATATTCAGCTTGACGGGTACGAATCATTTGTTTAAATGTAATCACAGTAACATCCTTTTTCATACTGCCAGCATCCAGAGCAGCTTCATGAGTTTCTGATTTGTCCACCAATAATGGAAGGCTCCAGGCTGGAGTGAAAGCCCTAATCTCATAACTCTCCCAATGCATTAAAAATGGAAACGGATGTCGTTTTTAAAATTTGCATCAAGCGGGTATTCCATCCGGTAATATTTCTATATACGCGGATGCGTCATTCCTTTGAAAGCCGAGCAGACGCAAGGTCAGCGAGAAATGCTCCATTGTCAGTTTGACAGCTCCTTGCATAATAGCGTGGCAATAACAATAAAAGCATGAGATCCAGCAAACAAATGTCGAAAAGAATAACGATAGAAAATATCAAAAGAAAATGTAAATTTAGCATTATTTTATGCTTTGCGATTTGGAATGAAGCTCCATGGAACAGGATAATTTATTATGCTATGGATGCTTGCCTTGTATGCCACGTTCGCATGGGCACATCATGCCATGACACAGGTCTTGCCATACTATAGGCATGTGAATGTCAGGATGACACATGCATTTAAGTGTCTACATCATACCGACACACGAACCTTTGACAGTAATTACACGTGAAAATGTAACCGCAAAGAAGGCAGCATGTTGCCCTTCATCCAAATAGAAGCCAACTACAGAATCTAAATATCTATAAAGCTCAGTTGACTTTTTGCTCCACCAAATAACAGCGAAACGGAGTTGAGTAAAAGGGTGAAAATTCTACAGATGCTGTTGTGGCGGGCACATGGGGCAATAATTCCACGCACCAGTGGGTGGCGCGAGCGCCCAGGCGGGGACCGATGGCACATGCCCCGCCCTTCGACCGAGCGGCCACGCCCGGGGACTAGGCGTGGCCTCGGCACATATATGCGGGCTCTAAGCTCGAGCCCGCCCAGTGCTGCAGTTCGAGCTTTCGAAATAAAGACTTTTGGTTTTAACAAACGCGTTGTGGCCTACCTCTTTGGCAAGCAAGTTGTGTGCGCAGCACCACACTTCACTGTGATAAATAACTACCTCTGTCGGTTAATCGGTTTGAATGTTTGAAAGAGAATAGACGTCTGGATCAATTTTTAAATGAAATTTAAATCCCGATTTATATATATTGTTGGGGATATGGGAATTGTGTGTGTAATTTGATGTAAATTTTCCCCTTTTGTATGCTGTCGGGCCGGGGACCGCAAGGTGCCGCGCCGAGATGGTGCGTGGAATCTTGGCCCGACCAAACCGCCTCCCTTGCACCAAATGCCGGACGGATTCAACCTGCAGGCGACCAAACCACCCGAATTCATTGCTCGGCTTTGCGAAGCCGAGTTTTAATGAGGTAACGATGCACCGAGGCTCGAGTTAAAGCACATTTGTAGGGATAGGGAATTTGTGATTGGAAAATTTTGATTGGTTGAAATTTGAGAGCAAAATTTATAGTGAAAGGTACCCGATGTGATGGGATGGCAACTCTGTCATCTCTCATAAACGGGGGCAAAGGAGCTATAGTTTATGGGGTTTGGCAGTGAAAGCTCGCCGAGGGAGGGTTTGGATAATGTATAGACCTAGAGATTGACCATAGGTAACGGTAAGGTTAAGTAGCAAGATTGGACAGGTAGTGGGGACATAGAGAGGGTAGTTGGATTATAATGACGAGGGAGCGCAATAATGTAAGGGGCGACTGGGAAGCGCGAGTTTCAGAGGGGAGTAATTAGATCAGATGATGCCGAGTGTTTGAGGATCGGAAGTGTATTGAGCAGTGTATGAGTGAGTAATGGTGATTGAGTGTTGTGTTGAGCAAATGGTCCTGGAGGAAGGAGGGTGCAGGAAGCACCAGGTGTGATGGCACAGGTGTGCAGATACAGGTGTATGGAGAATGGTTGTGGGGAATACATGGTCTGGAATACATGGAGTATGGAATGGATGGTGTGGAGTGAGTAAGGTGGAAACTGTGGAGTGGAGTGGATGGTGCGAACGTGTGGATGGGGGGGATGGATCCCATCACGAATACCCAGGGAGGGTAGTTTAAGCGTTAGGTAGAGGGTACAAGTAAATTGTGGTTGGATATTGGCATCTGTGGTGCGTGGTGGAAGAATGGTGCTTGGATGGGTGCATTAGTGACGTGGAAATGGCTGGGCGTGTGGCCTGTTAGTGTGTGTAGTTGAATGGGCACTCCGCCACTGTTGGGATGTCGGCCAGGTGAGGCCGCAGGTGGGCTCTGGGAGCCGGTAGAGTTGTTGTGGATGGGGCCTGAGGATCGGGAGGATGGACCCGGGTAGCCCAGTGCCAGAGAGGGCACCGGGTGGGGAGAGCGCCAGAGGGCCTTCCCCAGTTAGATAGGTTAGGTTAAGGAGCAGGTAAGCTTGGAGGCAACTGCAGTGGTGGAGGTGTGCAGGTGGGTAGACCTGCTGGGAGAGCCACACGACCCAGTCCTGAAATTGTGCAAGGGCACAGGGAGTTGAATCGGGGGAGTGAGACCCCAAATTGATGAAGCACCACAGTTTGGTCAATGGGAATTTGGTTCTTAAAACCGCACAGGGTAAAATGGCCAATGGATTGGCAGGGAAGACCCCGGGTAGTGTAAAGTGTATTAAAGTCATTTAGAGGATAGTTAGGATTGAAATGTCCTCGCACCATCTACATCCACTCACCTGAGGTGACAAACCTCCACACCATGCCATGTTTTGTTATTTTTCTGTGCAAATGTTGGGAATGTGAGACGCATCATGACTGGGTGTGACATTGTGTGATGTTCCATCTATCGCTCCTTATGAGGATTGATGATGAATTTGAATGATGGCAAATTTTGGTTAGAGGGATTGTGGTGACGAATTTGGTATAGGGGAAAGATGGGGA
Organism: Myxine glutinosa; assembly: GCF_964187855.1. Taxonomy (NCBI): domain Eukaryota; kingdom Metazoa; phylum Chordata; class Myxini; order Myxiniformes; family Myxinidae; genus Myxine; species Myxine glutinosa. Next base: position 193,491,578 of record NC_136262.1, on the reverse strand, counting down.
TGACGTGACAGTAGTGACGAATTTGTAAATGTGTAGATTTTTGTAAATATGCAGTAAGGGCAAGGGTAGAGTAGGTAACAAGGGGGGGGGGGGGGAGTGACGTACGGTAGGGATGAGCTTTTCTCCGCTCAGTCTCCAAACGCACCTCACCTTGCATTGCCTTGTTTGATGTGTACCCTTGTGACCTTACCCCTCACTCACCTGTCTTCTGTTCCCCTGTCTCCCACCCGAGGACTGTGCTCTCTGGGCACCGAGGGGAGCGTGCGGGAGTCCGCCATGGTGTGCCAGAACTCCCGCAACCAGCATGCATTGCATTGATGCACCACTTATGGACCGCCATCTTGCGGCCAAGCACCACTTTATGGACCCCACGTTTTGGGGCCTGGCACCTCTGCTGGAGCCGGCCACACGGTGGCCCAGGGTCTTGCTTGCGGACCTCGGCAAGGTGGCACCTATGCCACACAGGTGGACCACCCTTAGTTGGCCCCTGTGGCCCTAAATAAAAATGGACATGTTTTGTGCACTTCATTTTTATTTCCAAATAGGCGGCATGAAGAAAAGAATGAAAAGACGACATCAGGAAGAACATCGGCCCAGCAGGGAAGAGGAAGACCAACCACCACCATTTGTTGTCTTGTGTGTTATTATGATGAACTGGTGACTGTTGCACCGAATGGTGCTTTGGGTGCTTTTGGTGATTGGTGCTTTGGTGTATTGGTGCTGGTGCGTCGATGCAATGCGTGCTGTCTCCTCCCTCCCAACAGGAATTTCTTTTTGTTTCCCCAAAAGAAAAATCACAGGTCCTGGGTTGCGTTTTGTAAATAGTCAAATAACGTCAATGTAAATAATGCTCCCCCATCGTAAATGTTTAGTTTGAAAATAATTCCGCAATTCGGTTAGCTGTGGGTGTGAAACTGTTAGGCAGGGTGCAACGCAATTAGCGGGACATATTTATTTGTGTTTTAAAATTGTCGCACTCAGGGTCAGGTTAATTGTAGAGGGAATTATACCTACGTGTCACACTAAGGGTAAAATTTTCGGGCCGGGACGTCCCGAAAGGAAGGAGGGTGCTGTATTGGGGATATGGGAATTGTGTGTGTAATTTGATGTAAATTTTCCCCTTTTGTATGCTGTAAATCTTGTAAATATCACCCTCCAATTGTAAAGATCCAAGGTCACCCTTAGTTAATCCATCGCACACACGTAGCAAATCATAGATTCCCTCAGTAGTTATGTCCTTAGTAAATGTCAGTATAAGGCTCTGTGGTCCACTAATTCATTGCGTTGCATCAATTAAATAAGATAGATCCCCTTTCATTCCCATTCCAAAAACCTCCATTTCCAACTGCGTCATTGCCATTCGCCTTGCCAACTGCATTTGCCGCCATTAAGGCGAGGTAATCTCGGAGAAGAAAGGCGTGTCCCCACCTCGTCATAGAGGGGAGGAGTGAGCCAGCCCTTGCCGACCAACCAAGAACGAGGGGTTTGGCTTTGAGAGGGCGTGGAGAGAACGCTCGGGGAGGTTCGCGAAGGTTCGGGGGTGTGGTCAATATAACCCGTGGCGGGACGCCCCCACCAGAGAGGAGATGAGACATGGAGCAGATGAGATACGAGAGCTGAGCTTTGGGTCCAAAACGCAGCTTTGAATCCACCACGCAGCGTTGACTCCCCCACGCAGCTTTGCTACCGCCGCAGTTCGAACCGTAGCAGCTTGCACGACCGCAGCTTGGGCTTTGACGGTGGTGCCGACGTGGCCGCGAAGGAACGGCGGCTGCCCGCTCCCGGCCCGACCGTGCTTCGGTCCGAGCTGGACCTTCCTCTCCCTCCAGCCAATCAATCTGCAATTTCCCCATCGTGTGAGTCTGCTCGTTTGTCCGTCTTTCATGTTGTCTTGGGGTTTATAGGTAAGACTGTATAGTTAAGCTAATAATTTGCACGGTGTCTCCTGCTCCTTCCATTGCCTTGTAAATCGTATTTCATTTCTTTTCTGCTTTAGTTGTGTGTAAATAATAATAAATATCTGTTCTTCCTATCTTGTCTTCTTCTTCACATTCGGTCGCTTTAGAGGTTTCCATATTGAGGGTACGTGGCGCGATTCGGCCAACGAATATAAATCGGGTCTAGTCTTGGTAAACGGCTCACGCCGCAGTTCGCTTCGCTCGGCGCAAATCATCCATTACGCTGCGGCCGTGAGCGGGGAGTATTTCCTTGCGTACCGGGAGGAGCTGGTATTTAGGTCATAGGACGGTTGGGCCTAATACCCTACCCAGCACCGACCGGGCATGACGTCATACCCCCGGGACCACGTCGGTCAGTCATCAGCGAGGGGATTAATCCCCCCTCCTTAAAGGGAAAGGCCGACGCTGGGATCCGTAACAATTGGTGTCAGGAGTGGGATTCGGACCTGAAGCGCGAATAGCATGCTCATAATTTCGAGCGGCCAAAATTTTAGTTTATATCCAAATTTGAAATCGCGCCATGGATGATCAAGGTGACCGGATGCCGGTGGGGGAATTAGAAGAGGGGTTAGGGGTAACCCAGGACCAGAGGGAGGAAATGGAGGAGGAGAGCAATCAAGATGTGGTTGCGGGGGTATCAGGTGCACAAGATGGCGCCCTCGCGCACGTGGTTGCAGAGGCACAAAATGGCGTCTCGCACGAGCGCGCGGTAGCCGCGCCCGCTGCGCAAATAGGGGGAATTGATGTGCGGGACCTCATGGCGCAGATTAATGCAGCCATACTAATGGGGAATATAGGATTGGAAAACAGAATGGGGGAGCGACTAGGAAGCCAAATTGGATGGCTCGACGGCAAAATCGGGGGGCTAGAAGCCAAATTTGAGGGTTTAGACAATAAATTTGAGGGTTTAGACAGCAAAATTGAGGGTTTAGGCAATAAATTTGCGGGGCTAGACAATAAATTCGAAGGGATAGACAACAGGTTGGAAGGGCTAGCAGGTAAATTGGGGGGCATAATTGGCCAAGCCAAATAAATTAATGAGGGGTTGGCGAGGGGGCAGGCCGCATATGAAGGAAGGGAAGCGGAGAGGGACAGGGACCGCAGGTTGGGCGAGCAGGTCCCACGGGTGCACGAGGAGGTAATGCGGGTCGAGGAGCACAGGTTGGGCGAAGTGGAGAAAAGCGCGGGTAAAATGATGGGTATAGAGATCGCGACCCGGGGTATGGGGCAGCCGGCGACCGCTGAAGTAGAAGGAATTTTAATAATGCCAGCGGTCGTTAAAGAAAAGGTAGTGGGAATTGAAATTGTAGAGACCGGGGACTTAGAAGAGCAACAATGGGAGGAAGGAATGGAAATTGCTCAAAGTCTGAATACACATCCTGATGCCGTACTTGCTAATCCTTATAAAGATTTGCAGGTGCGCGTGGAGAAAAGGATCCCAAAGGTGAGTCGTGCTGTGTATGGCGCTAAGAGGTTTTTCGGCAGAGTGTTTGCCGCGAAGAGAATTGTCGCGCGATTGGGATCGATATGGCACCCGGGCGTTGGTGAATGGTCCCGTGTGAGTGGAAATGGTGCGCGTGTGAGGAAAAGGTGTGCGTCAAAGAGTGAGCATGTTATAAAGTGTGGGAGTGATACCGAGTGCGAGCGAGAATGCACTTTGGAGTGTACGGAGTGTGACACGGAGAGTGAGTTGGTGGTGGAGCGGGTGCGAGAATGCACACCTGGAATGGACGGCGAGAGTGTGTGAGGGAGCACACCTGAGTTGGTTGTGGCGCGTGTGCGGCAGGGCACATCGGAGCGCGTGAGTGGGTGGATGCGAGAGTGCACGCCCATGGTGAGTGGTACAGAGTACGTACCGAAGGAGAGTGCGCAAGACGGTGCGCGAGGTGTGTTAAGGAAGTGTGCGAATGGCGAGTGTGTGCAAGAGGTGTGGTGTGTAACAGGGAGTGCGGTGGTGGAATGGACGGAGTGTGCGGGATGTATGAGCAACAAACGGAACGAGGGGTGTGAGCATGCAGAGGAGGCATCGACGTTGACCGGGGCAGCGTTTAGGGCAACGGTTAGCCGACGCGAGCACTCGGGGCGCGGTGCGCTTTGTTGGATGCTAGGCCCGGCGCAGATCGGTGCTGCATCGCTTCGCTTCGAAGCATCGTTGCCGATTCGGGCCTGGCCCGGCCCTGCACGGCCGAGTCCGGGCCTTGTCGGGCAACGCGACTGGTCTGGTTCAAGGGCAAGTAGGAGGAAGCGGAGCGGTGCCCCCTGGCGGGGGCGAGGTTCCGACCGGGCGAGAGTGAGCCATCGGGCCGGGGACCGCAAGGTGCCGCGCCGAGATGGTGCGTGGAATCTCGGCCCGACCAAACCGCCTCCCTTGCACCAAATGCCGGACGGATTCAACCTGCAGGCGACCAAACCACCCAAATTCATTGCTCGGCTTTGCGAAGCCGAGTTTTAATGAGGTAACGATGCACCGAGGCTCGAGTTAAAGGACATTTGTAGGGATAGGGAATTTGTGATTGGAAAATTTTGATTGGTTGAAATTTGAGAGCAAAATTTATAGTGAAAGGTACCCGATGTGATGGGATGGCAACTCTGTCATCTCTCACAAACGGGGGCAAAGGAGCTATAGTTTATGGGGTTTGGCAGTGAAAGCTCGCCGAGGGAGGGTTTGGATAATGTATAGACCTAGAGATTGACCATAGGTAACGGTAAGGTTAAGTAGCAAGATTGGACAGGTAGTGGGGACATAGAGAGGGTAGTTGGATTATAATGACGAGGGAGCGCAATAATGTAAGGGGCGACTGGGAAGCACGAGTTTCAGAGGGGAGTAATTAGATCAGATGATGCCGAGTGTTTGAGGATCGGAAGTGTATTGAGCAGTGTATGAGTGAGTAATGGTGATTGAGTGTTGTGTTGAGCAAATGGTCCTGGAGGAAGGAGGGTGCAGGAAGCACCAGGTGTGATGGCACAGGTGTGCAGATACAGGTGTATGGAGAATGGTTGTGGGGAATACATGGTCTGGAATACATGGAGTATGGAATGGATGGTGTGGAGTGAGTAAGGTGGAAACTGTGGAGTGGAGTGGATGGTGCGAACGTGTGGATGGGGGGGATGGACCCCATCACGAATACCCGGGGAGGGTAGTTTAAGCGTTAGGTAGAGGGTACAGGTAAATTGTGGTTGGATATTGGCATCTGTGGTGCGTGGTGGAAGAATGGTGTTTGGATGGGTGCATTAGTGACGTGGAAATGGCTGGGTGTGTGGCCTGTTAGTGTGTGTAGTTGAATGGGCACTCCGCCACTGTTGGGATGTCGGCCAGGTGAGGCCGCAGGTGGGCTCTGGGAGCCGGTAGAGTTGTTGTGGATGGGGCCCGAGGATCTGGAGGATGGACCCGGGTCGCCCAGTGCCAGAGAGGGCACCGGGTGGGGAGAGCGCCAGAGGGCCTTCCCCAGTTAGATAGGTTAGGTTAAGGAGCAGGTAAGCTCGGAGGCAACTGCAGTGGTGGAGGTGTGCAGGTGGGTAGACCTGCTGGGAGAGCCACACAACCCAGTCCTGAAATTGTGCAAGGGCACAGGGAGTTGAATCGGGGGAGTGAGACCCCAAATTGATGAAGCACCACAGTTTGGTCAATGGGAATTTGGTTCTTAAAACCGCATAGGGTAAAATGGCCAATGGATTGGCAGGGAAGACCCCGGGTAGTGTAAAGTGTATTAAAGTCATTTAGAGGATAGTTAGGATTGAAATCTCCTCGCACCATCTCCATCCACTCACCTGAGGTGACAAAACTCCACACCATGCCATGTTTTGTTATTTTTCTGTGCAAATGTTGGGAATGTGAGACGCATCATGACGTGGGTGTGACATTGTGTGATGTTCCATCTATCGCTCCTTATGAGGATTGATGATGAATTTGAATGATGGCAAATTTTGGTTAGAGGGATTGTGGTGACGAATTTGGTATAGGGGAAAGATGGGGAAGACGTGACAGTAGTGACAAATTTGTAAATGTGTAGATTTTTGTAAATATGGGGTAAGGGCAAGGGTAGAGTAGGTAACAAGGGGGAAGGGGGGGGGGGTGACGTACGGTAGGGACGAGCTTTTCTCCGCTCAGTCTCCAAACGCACCTCACCTTGCATTGCCTTGTTTGATGTGTACCCTTGTGACCTTACCCCTCACTCACCTGTCTTCTGTTCCCCTGTCTCCCACCCGAGGACTGTGCTCTCTGGGCACCGAGGGGAGCGTGCGGGAGTCCGCCATGGTGTGCCAGAACTCCCGCAACCAGCATGCATTGCATTGATGCACCACTTATGGACCGCCATCTTGCGGCCAAGCACCACTTTATGGACCCCACGTTTTGGGGCCTGGCACCTCTGCTGGAGCCGGCCACGGTGGCCCAGTGTCTTGCTTGCGGACCTCGGCAAGGTGGCACCTATGCCACACAGGTGGACCACCCTTAGTTGGCCCCTGTGGCCCTAAATAAAAATTGACATGTTTTGTGCACTTCATTTTTATTTCCAAATAGGCGGCATGAAGAAAAGAATGAAAAGACGACATCAGGAAGAACATCGGCCCAGCAGGGAAGAGGAAGACCACCACCATTTGTTGTCTTGTGTGTTATTATGATGAACTGGTGACTGTTGCACCGAATGGTGCTTTGGGTGCTTTTGGTGATTGGTGCTTTGGTGTATTGGTGCTGGTGCGTCGATGCAATGCATGCTGTCTCCTCCCTCCCAACAGGAATTTCTTTTTGTTTCCCCAAAAGAAAAATCACAGGTCCTGGGTTGCGTTTTGTAAATAGTCAAATAACGTCAATGTAAATAATGCTCCCTCACCGTAAATGTTTAGTTTGAAAATAATTCCGCAATTCGGTTAGCTGTGGGTGTGAAACTGTTAGGCAGGGTGCAACGCAATTAGCGGGACATATTTATTTGTGTTTTAAAATTGTCGCACTCAGGGTCAGTGTTACGTGGTCCTCCCGGTGACTACCTGGTCTCGGTGACCCCCGGACCGTGAGAGGAACTCCGCCAGAAAGATTTATTTTGTATGCGCTTTAGTAACGCAATCAATATGAATTCCAACCAAGAAAAAACCCCACACCAAGGATCCGGAATAATCAATGATATATTCCCCGAGCAATCAACCATCAACAATCCGCAATCAATAGTACAAAGATGTACACTCATCTACATTAACTCTAAGATGGCCATCTTATACATTCCTCACGTGAGCCCCACTCCCGAATCCCTCTGTGGTCAATGTCTCTCACAATGTCTCCGTACTCCGGTAGTTCGATCTCCGCACGTGGGCGGTTAAATGGACCCTTCCTGACGTGCTTTCACCGGGCACGTCCCGTACCGGGAACAACGGCTGCAGCGCGCACCTCCTGGCCAAGCAAAGCGGGTAATGTAAAGCAGGCAATGCAACACGCGGCTTGCCCAGCGCGCGCGGCCCAAGGTGCGACCCGTACGCGGCCTTGTAGACGACGAGGCGAACTGTGCCAGCTGCTTGGTTCCGTGCACGAACCCACAGTGACTTGACGTGTCAAAGGGTAGTTACACGTCCCGGTAACTCCTCTCGCCAGACGGGCTTTGAAACGCCGATTCTCTGACGTTGCTCAATCGTTACCGCCCGCGTCCGAGCTCGGCGAGGAAGAAGAAGAATCGTCCCGTCTCCAGGACCTCGTGTCTTTCCTTCTTCCGTTTCCGGTCTCCTTTTTCTCAGAAGGGCTCCTGACCCTTTAATCACAACAACCTTTAATCGACTACACATTGATAAGCCAAGCCCTGAATAGTAATTCACATACATTCTAGTCTAGTAGGAAGACTAGGTCCCCCTGCACCCCCCGGTGATATACTTCTAATCAGTGTTTCTAGATTGGAAAAAATGTGTAGAAAATGACTAGCTATGGCCCCAAGCTGAAAACATGTCCCACATACCATTTGTATGCAAATTACTGCTGCCATTATCAAAAAAACGATTTTTGACATATCTCAGCCAATATTGCAGATAATTGAAAAATGAAGGTGTCTAGACCCATGTTTTGAAGGGCATAGATCATGATAGAACTATTCATAACATGATTACATGTGTCTATGGTATACTAGTATGCTAATTAGTGCTTTATTTACAAAATAATCACAGTTTTACGAAATAATAGACTCATATTAAGGTCCGTCTACACAGACGTTAACACAAAGTTTTATTTTTCTAAATATTACAACTGTCAAAATAGTCCTAGCACTCAATGTGACCACTCTTCTCTTGCTTGTTTTAGATAAACATCATTAGCATTAGTGATTCTACACTGAGTCAGTCATCATCATTTTCATCGAAATCGTCAGAGTCAAACTCTTCTTCTCCTTCCTCTTCCTCCTCCTCTTCGTGCTCTCCTGTGTTCAGAAGATCCACCAGTGAGGTTGGTAGGATGGGACCACTGGACCACATTGGTTTCAACAGTCCTTCATCAGTCCTTATCCATCCTTGCTCCTCATAAGGTTTTGGCTTTTCGATGATAGGTTGATCGGCTCTTTTGTACAATGCTACGCGGTGGTTCACACGCTGGATGTGCGGCTTCAGGGCAGACTGGCATGGAGGAAGGCGAGCCAGATCAACCTTGGACTTGGATGTGAGGGTCTTGTCCTCTCCCACCATTTTTCGTAGCAGCTTGGCACGGACAATGTCCACTGATGACTCGCGACTCTGGCCGTACATCACACAGGTGAATTTTTCTAACTGCCTCTCCACCTCAGGGTTGGCATCCCAGTTGTCACCCAGTTCACCGAATGCCCTGTGAAACCTGGGATTCTTCTCCAGCTTTTTCAAGGGCCCGACTTTTCCCTTCCCTTTGAAGGCACTGGTGCAGTCTTCTCCGCTGAACACATAGTACCCCAGGAGAGTGGCACAGTAGTCCTCTCCCAGGGATTCTGCCAGCTCAGAGACGTTGACAAGTTGGCGATGCTTCCCTGACCCTGTATCCAGGTACACCGTCAGCTTGATGTTGTGGGCATGGTGGAGCAGGATCAGGAGGATGTCTGTGTCCGGTGTTCTGACTACAGCGTTCTTGTATCCGATGGTAGCAGCATGATGGAGGTACAGAACCACCCTGGTATCAGTCTCTTCCTGGTTGCTGTAGATCGTTGCTCCTGCACCATGATTCCTCCAGCACTGTTTACAATGTTGCTGCCGTGCACACTGGTAGTGGTTTTATTCAAGTTGTCCCACTCACAGTGGAATACAAGGTTGCCCTCTCCTGTCACAATTTGTGGTGTACGATAAGTTGAGACTTCATCCAGGACCTTGGCGAGAGCAGTTTCCAACTCCAAGGCGAAATCGTAGCTCTCAGAGTGTCCAAGCCTGTGTAGTATTGTGGTGAGCTGTTTGCTTCGGAACAGGTGCCTTACAGTCACACAGAGGAGAATGTGCTTTGGTAACTTCCATTTTCCATCTGACACTGCACGGCACAGATCTTGTCCAATGGAGAAGACCAGACGCTTCACCTTTTCTGTCTCGATGCCCTCCTTGCCAGTCATTAGCACGCTGAGAAAGCGGACAAGGTCTGGAGGTAGGATGTCTTCAGGATTGAGCTCCATGTCTTCAGCTGTTGGTGGCCATGGTTGGTCTTTACACTCTCTGAAAGCCTGTAGAATACCCTGGCGAAGTTGGAGGGCAACATTTTGGTTCTTGTTTGTGCTTCCGAGTGTGAATGCTCGTGCGAGAGCATTGGAAACTGTTATGTTTGAGCTGTGCACAAGCCAGAAAGAAATGACATCACATTTGTCATGATCAACCTTCGTGAAGTGGATATGCTCCTTGATTGGGTCATTCTGTAGGCGTTTCAGTAGTTTCTCTGACCGATAATTTGAGTTCTCATATCCATTCAGTTTCAGTTCCTCGACATAGAGCAAGCGCAAGGAAGAAAGCTGTAGAACTTTATTCTGCTGGATGACCTGGGTTTGAATGTGTTCCAGTACTGAGTTGAATGCCTTTTCATGGGCGGCTGACATGCAAGCCTGCTCCTTTGGTGCTTCGGCTCTGTGAATCGCACGCTCATAGTTGTAGAATGCTGTGCGGAAAGCTTTAAAACATGACGGATGGTGTTTGGCCTCACATGCAAAGAGGTCTTTGTTTTTCACCTTTCGATGGAGTCGATAGAGACCCATTTTCTCAGCCCGTGTTTCGATTTGCTCCCATGCATTTTCTTTGTTTTTAAAGGATGGGAAGGTTGTAGGCCTCTCAGTATTGCGATGAGCATCTTTGGTCTCAACTTTCTCACAAAATATACACTCTGGCGGGAAGATGGGTTCAGCAGAACCTCCTGGTTTACGAGGAGAGTGATGCCATGATGAGGTTGATGGCCCTGGTTCTGTATCATCTCCCAGACGATGAAAGTGGCGGACAAAGTGCTTATAACACTTGCTGTGATATCCTACTCTTTCTAGGTCATCAGGAAGAGTTGCCGGGATCTGATCACATACTGATTGCATACGACATGGGGAGTCATGCGGTTGGTTGAGACGTCTATCCCGGATCTTTTGAAGCAGTTGCAGTTTTTCTGAAGCAGATCCTTTAATTTTACGGAGTTACACCGTAAGTTTAAGTTACACGGAGTTTTACGGAGTTTAAGTTACACCGACATTAGGAACATACTGTACATAGATGAGGCTAGCTTTAACGTTAGCTAACATGGTGCTAGCTGGCTCAGCTGTTATTCTGCCTGTTTATGATTTCATGCAGAAACTGAAGTCAAGAGTGTGAGTAACATTATAGTTAGCATCTTACCTGGCTAGATTGGAGGATGAATACCAAGAACAACACACAGATGGAATGGAAGACTGAACTTTCAACTGAGGTATTCAATAACATCAACGTTACCAATTGATACGAGCGCGCGACATTACCAATTGATACGAGCGCGCGAGCGCGCATGTTACATGGATGGAAATGTAAAATGGCAGCTATAGCAGCACTAATTTGGATCTCTAGTCTGTCATTTCTGCACTGTGATTGGATAACATAAAAAAATATGTTTGGGAGTTAACAGCAGGAGTTGGTAGATTTTACGTGGGCTGGGTGAGAAACCTTTAAATAAGCAAGTGAAAATCTCTCGCAATACAAAGTCAATGGTGGGAAGAAAAGTTGAGTGGTACCAATGTTACTGCCAATGTCCCGCCCCTATGCAAGACTCAGGAGCATCTTGTTGACATTTAACCTTGAAAATACCTGGGTTTAGACCCCTTATGTACCATGTTAAGTTATCTGCAGTATTAACGTATCCTTATCATTTGTAAAACTGATTATTTTGTAATTACAGCATTAATATGCATACTAGTATACCATAGACACATGTAATCATGTTATGAATAGTTCTATCATGATCTATGCCCTTCAAAACATGGGTCTAGACACCTTCATTTTTCAATTATCTGCAATATTGGCTGAGATATGTCAAAAATCGTTTTTTGATAATGGCAGCAGTAATTTGCATAAAAATGGTATGTGGGACATTTTTTCAGCTTGGGGCCATAGCTAGTCATTTTCTACACATTGTTTCCAATCTAGAAACACTGATTAGAAGTATATCTCCGGGGGGTGCAGGGGGACCTAGTCTTCCTACTAGACTATTCACATAAATATGTAACAGTCAGGTTAATTGTAGAGGGAATTACACCTACGTGTCACACTAAGGGTAAAATTTTCGGGCCAGGACGTCCCGTAAGGAAGGAGGGTGCTGTGTTGGGGATATGGGAATTGTGTGTGTAATTTGATGTAAATTTTCCCCTTTTGTATGCTGTAAATCTTGTAAACATCACCCTCCAATTGTAAAGATCCAAGGTCGCCCTTAGTTAATCCATCGCACACACGTAGCAAATCATAGATTCCCTCAGTAGTTATGTCCTTAGTAAATGTCAGTATAAGGCTCTGTGGTCCACTAATTCATTGCGTTGCATCAATTAAATAAGATAGGTCCCCTTTCATTCCCATTCCAAAAACCTCCATTTCCAACTGCGTCATTGCCATTCGCCTTGCCAACTACATTTGCCGCCATTAAGGCGAGGTAATCTCGGAGAAGAAAGGCGTGTCTCCACCTCGTCATAGAGGGGAGGAGTGAGCCAGCCCTTGCCGACCAACCAAGAACGAGGGGTTTGGCTTTGAGAGGGCATGGAGAGAACGCTCGGGGAGGTTCGCGAAGGTTCGGGGGTGTGGTCAATATAACCCACGGCGGGACGCCCCCACCAGAGAGGAGATGAGACACGGAGCAGATGAGATATGAGAGCTGAGCTTTGGGTCCACCACGCAGCTTTGAATCCACCACGCAGCTTTGACTCCGCTACCCAGCTTTGCCACCGCCGCAGTTCGAACCGTAGCAGCTTGCACGACCGCACCTTGGGCTTTGACGGTGGTGCCGACGTGGCCGCGAAGGAACGGCGGCTGCCCGCTCCCGGCCCGACCATGCTTCGGTCTGAGCTGGACCTTCCTCTCCCTCCAGCCAATCCATCTGCAATTTCCCCATCGTGTGAGTGTGCTCGTTTGTCCGTCTTTCATGTTGTCTTGGGGTTTATAGGTAAGACTGTATAGTTAAGCTAATAATTTGCACTGTGTCTCCTGCTCCTTCCATTGCCTTGTAAATCGTATTTCATTTCTTTTCTGCTTTAGTTGTGTGTAAATAATAATAAATATCTGTTCTTCCTACCTTGTCTTCTTCTTCTTCACATTCGGTCGCTTTAGAGGTTTCCATATTGAGGGTACGTGGCACGATTCGACCAACGAATATAAATCGGGTCTATTCTTGGTAAACGGCTCACGCCGCAGTTCGCTTCGCTCGGCGCAAATCATCCATTACGCTGCGGCCGTGAGCGGGGAGTATTTCCTTGCGTACCGGGAGGCGCTGGTATTTAGGTCATAGGACGGTTGGGCCTAATACCCTACCCAGCGCCGACCGGGCGTGACGTCATACCCCCGGGACCACGTCGGTCAGTCATCAGCGAGGGGATTAATCCCCCCTCCTTAAAGGTAAAGGCCGACGCTGGGATCCGTAACAATATATATAAACGTGAGTTGTCTGTGTGTGTGTGTGTCTGCGTTTTATTCAGAGATGGCTGAACGGATCTTCATCAAACTTTCAGAGGTTCATGAGTGAGTGCCTGGGAGTGTTTTAGGCAAAAATAAAATTGGAAAAAAAAAAGTTCGTTTTTTTGGAGTTAAAAAAAAAATCACTCGATAGTGCCGAAGCCTTTTTAAATGAATGACAGTTATATACAAGTACACATTCGCATAAATAAATACAAAACAATTACCAGACATTTGAATACAAATAAATCAAACAATTCCGGAAGTGTACGAATTTGGAAGTATGGCTTCTTCTTCTTCATGATCGGCATCACACTTAACTCAGAAACGTGAGCCACATTCACTCAGAAAGGTGAGCCACTCCCCTTCCTCTCCTGCCTCCCCCTTCCCCTTCCCTGCCCCCCACCCTTCCCCTTCCCCCCCTCCTTCCCCCCCTCCCCTTACTCCTCCACTTCTCCCTCTAGGTGGGCTCTCTGGGTTGCTCCTGCGAGATTGATCGGCTGTCTCCCTGCCGTGGGCTTGTTTGAGAGAAATGTCTAGGGCGATACAACAACAACAACAACAACAACAACAACCAACCTCCAGATTCATTATCTCAGCACTTGTCCAGCTTTAATCGTTATCATCTCCAGCACTTGCCTGCCTACGGTTTGAAACAAATCTGTTCCATATCAGTTATTTGTGTTCCACCATTTGGACAGTAACGATTTCGACTTCAAATCATTCGGATGAGACGTGTCATTTGCAAGGAGGTTGTCACAGCACTATGCAATTCCATTTCAATTCATTTCCATTCACAGCACTATGCAAAATCCTCATAACCTCTCAGTCAAGATAAGAACATCACTGCCGAAAACTTGCAAATTATTACAGAATTTTTTTTTTTTTTGTATACAAGATCGAGGCTCATGTAAGAGCTAACATTAATCACAAAAAGACAAACTGACACATGCAACATAGGATAAAGGGAGCGGGAGACAAGATGGGGAGAGAGAGGGGAGAAAACAAGTAGAACATTTGAGAGCAGGGACATCGGGAGATCTGTGGGAGGGAGAGGGCTTGGGGGGAGGAGGCGTGGGAAGGGGGGGGGGGGGGGGGGACACATGGACACTGATAGGACTTCCAGGAAAGAAGTCGGTATTTCAGAAAAGTGGATCTGGGGGTGAATTAACGGGGGTAGAAAAGACCAAGGTTTGGGATGGGGAAAGATAAGAGATGGTGGTGAACAGCTGTTTTAAAGACCTGGAGGGTGGAGTGGGATTGAAGAGAGTGAGGGAGTTTGTTCCAGAGGCGGGAGAAAAGAGGAATGAAGGAGTGAAGGTGAGCAGAGAGTCTTGATTTTGGCAGTTTAACCATAAGAGGGTTGCAGGCAGATCTTGTGCGACCTGTAGGAATATTTGGGGGAGCAACAATAGTTGATCAACAACAGTAGAATGATCCTGAAAACCGTCGATTTTCTTTCACAACCACCGACATTCATTTTTAACGTGATAATAATTTGTGAAATTCCCTGGTTGAACGATTAGGACGATTTGTCTTTCAACCTGGATCTTTAGTGCTCACAAAGCCCTGTGAAATCTGCACTTTTAGCAACAAAACAAAAACTCAATTTCAGGACCGGAAAGCTCCCTTAAAAGTTACTGACCACTTTGACTGCATTTCCACTAACATAATACAGGGTGCTCCAAGAGTCTGGAGTCATTGGGATATTTATTTTAAATTGTATTACAGTAATTGCTCAAATTGCGAGCGACTGACATGCATGCGCATATCAATTGTTGTATGTAGGTTTCTTTGAACGTTTTTCTGAGCATTGACACGTGGATTTTAAAAGATTCGTTCGTGATTTCATTATCTAGATTTGGCATCGGGAAACCTCTGGCCCACGGCATGATTTGATCAAGCCCGCGTGGTGACATTTTGTTCTGTATTTTAAGTAACTATTACGTAGGAAGGACTGGCAGGATAACGTGAAGATGTGCAGACTTGCTTCTGAGCTGTCCAGCATGGGTTTGAATGTCGACCCAGTTAGAGCCAACTGGACTGCCTCTGCAGCCCTGTGCACCTAATGAAGCAAGGATGAAAGAAAATAATAATAATATTTATATTGGAATATTAAAAGTCACACAAAATTAATTTCCCAAGAAATGTTATAACTTATTTAATCCTCATAAGTTGTATATAACCATATGCACTGCAACAAGTGATAGCGTCATTCTTGGCAGGAAGCTGTGAAGAAGAAGGACACACGTGCTCTGTACCTTAGTACATATTATTGCAGATGTACAACCTTAAAGTTGGAGATAAAAGCGAGTACGACTACAAATTATATTGTATTACCATTACGTTTTAAAACCTAGACGGTGTTCATGGAATGCTTACCCCGCACAGTCAACTTGGTGCGAGCCAACTCTTCTGTTTTTGAAGTTTTTTTTTTCTTTCATCCAACATGGCTGCCAGACCACGTGAGCGATGACATCATAAATCTATATTCTCTAATATAATTGTTGCATAGATCACGATCAATAAATTTCAAAATGATCGGACTAAGCGTCGTCCCTGTCGAATTATGATGTCATAATTAAGGGAATTATGATGCCATCGTTAACAACACTTATTCCCCCTGCAGAGTTCTTTACATTGAGCCACGTTTCAATTGTTTCCATGGAATGGTTTAAGAGATTATAGAGGTGCAACGGTTTTCGGTTTTTCCAAGATGGCGCCTGTACCACGAGACATATGACGTCATAATTATCATTAAAAAGTTCCACAGGAGGAGGTGCTCCTATGGTGAAACTTCCACGTCCATCGGACCAACAGTTTCAGAGAAATTTTTTTTTATACTGATCGTATTTATACTTTTTACTTCGCGAGCGCAGGGTAAAAAGTCTGAGCAGTTTGATATAAAAATCGGTGAAATGGCGAGTGAACATTTTGTTTTATCATTGACCATTGTTGATAAAATGGCGAGCGGAAAGTTGACTCAGAGTACCATGCTTTTCAAGAAAGGTGGTAAAGTGTGTACCTTGTACCTGTGAAAGATGATCCTGTTTCCCTGATATGTTCAAAGTCAGTGTTTGATCTTAAATAATACAACCTCAAAGAGACATTACTCCTCAAAGCATGCAAGCTATGAACATCACAAAGATCAAGCCAGGACGAATGAAATTGAAGCACTGAAGAATGGTCTTTTTGCACAACAAACTTTTTTACAAACTAAAAATTGTACGTGTTACTTGTGTACTAAGTTTGAAGACGGCACTAAAAGTGAAACAATTTTTATTTTACATATGTACACAAACATTGCACACACACACACACACACACACACACACACACACACACACACACACACACGTGGATATTTTGAAACCTGGGAGGGCAACGCTCCACCTCCTGAAACCCGCAAATGGAGATAACAACCAACGAGATGACATATTACAAATGCTGAAATGTGCTATGGACAAGCTTTCATTGCATTTTGAGAAGCGATGTGGTGTTTCAACTGTTTGCACACTATGGGAGACAGTTAGGTTTGATAGCTCGAATAAAAAAAGAAACGACATCCCGAAACATTGATACATCTCAGATAGTTACATTCCGCTGTAGTACACTGTACATCAGCAGTCTGTGTTCAAAATATATCAAAATTAAACAGATAATATCCTCAGTTGTTTCATGAATTAATTTTATTATAGCTCGAGGACTTAATCGTCGACAATTTCGAGCATTTCTGAGGATCTGAAGACCTGACCTACTACTGTGGGTCACTACTACCTACTGTGTCAGGTCACTACTACCGACTACCTACTGTGTCAGGTCGCTACTACCTACTACCTACTGTGCCCACTACCTACTGTGCCTACTACCTACTGTGCCTACTACCTACTGTGTCAGGTCACTACTACCTACTACCTACTGTGCCCACTACCTACTGTGCCTACTACCTACTGTGCCTACTACCTACTGTGTCAGGTCACTACTACCTACTGTGCCCACTACCTACTGTGCCTACTACCTACTGTGCCTACTACCTACTGTGGGTCACCGACTGTGGATCTGCAGGGCTTTTACACGTTGGCTTTGCAAGGGAAATATGCTGAAAAGCTTTTACGATTTGAAAGGCTTGTGTTCATGGAAATTAAGGGAAAATCAGTGCCAGAATTGAAAAGTGATCGGTGGCATTCTTATAGTAAGGGCATTTTATGAGATATTTCACAAATCTGTTAACTAAATTGTTACCAAAAAATTTCTTCGCCAATATGTTTGTAAAGGTGTGTAATAACATGTGTTAAAATGTTGAAGTTCAACTCCCGTGGGAAACCCAGAAAAAAAGCTGTTGAATTCGGGTACCGAAAAATTATTTTCGAGAATTTTTATTTTTTTAAATCGGCCCTTAAGTAACTTATGAGGGGTCAAATAAGGGTTTTTCATGATTCTGAGTTGATTGTTAACATTTATATTTTCACTTTTACATTTACACACAAAGTAGCTCACTGAGGGTGAGCACCCAGCATTTGTGGCCAGAAAAACTGTTTCTCATTCTTCCTCTGCTCAGTCCACCTTGTGACTTGGCTGCCTTCATTAATGTCTGCTCAATGCAAATGTCACACCATGTGCCGGACCACTCATGACTTGAGTAACGGACAACGTGGTTCCCGTTGGCAGTGAGACGTTCTAAGGTGTCTTTGTAAGCAGGCAAAGTTTCTAGTTCCTTCATGAGTTGACAGTACAGCCGTGCGCCCTTGGCATACTGATGATGGCCTGCAGCGGCAAAGATGTGAAGCATCTTGGTAACAATGCAGGACAGATGCCCATTGTGGTCTGCAAGTCGCTCGGTTCTGATAAAGACCTTGATCACATCTACCATGTGGTGGTACTCCACCCAGAGTGCAGGTGTTCTTCCTCCTTTTGCGAGTCGTTTGAAGGTTTCTTCAAACCTTTGCTCAAACACTGGCACTACTGGGTCTGAGTGTCTGGCTCCCATCTTCCCATCAGCCACCTTCTCCATGAAGGTCTTCATGTCACCACGCTCCTCCTCAGTGAAGGCAAGTTTCATGATGTGTTGATAGATGGCTGCATCGATGAGGAGGTGAACACGGATTGCCTTGTCAAAACATCCTCCATCCATGATGTGGTTGGCTGTCGTACTTCCAGGATAGATCAACTGGATCACATCTAGTAGTCCAGAATCTTCCATGATGTTACCCATTGATCCAAGATAAGACTTCAGCAGGTGAAAACCACCCAACCTTGGAATGACGGGTAGATTTGCCTGCTTTATTATATTCACAGCCTTCAGCCAAATCGGAAGATCAAAGGTCACTATAGCGACCCCAGCGCGCCGTATGCACTCTTTCAGAGTGGTGAAGATGGTGTTGAGGTCATTAGGGTCTCCTTCAATAACTGGGAGGAACTCGATCTGTGTGCTCTGCTTTGCATCATTAGCATGGATTCTCTTCATCCAGCCATTCCAGTTGGAGTGTGGGAACTCAGGATCGTTGGCTTTGATCACCCACCCCGCTGCCCAGAGTGTGTCACCTGGAGTGAGGAGTGGCTGATCATGAGCCAGGGAGGAGGAAAGCTCAGCGAGGGGGAGAAACATGATCGCGTTCGTTCCTATCTGTTTCCTGTTCGTAAATGGAATAATCTTTACTTCAGTTCCTCTCAGGATCTTAGCTTTGTCGAGTGCCTTCAACTTCACCCGGGGGAAAGCTGCTGTTGTCTGTGGATCTGGCAAAGGTGGTGCCGGAGAGGTGACTTCGATCCAACCCATTGAGTGAAAGGGAGTGTTTCCGTGAATAGAGACAATGTTTAAATCTATATTGTCTCCAACAAACTGAGTGACTGCATTGTTTGTTTCCCCAACCTCCATAAAGACCACCTGATCATTACTTGACAATTCACTTTCACTGGCTGGCACTTTGGCTGTCATCACTGATTGATCCTCAAGCGCAGCATCAACCGCAACCTCATCATTGATCTGTTCATCGGTTTCCTCCACAATGGTGTCAAGAGTGCCAGAAGTATCTGGAACATCATCTCCACTCCTACTATTAAGGAAGCAGTATTTGTAGTTTTATGTCTCCGTGTAAGACTCAGTGTATCCCAGCCGGTGGAACTTGTTGAGCATCCATTTTGACCCAAATCTATGATCAAGTTGTATGGCAAGCCCCATTTGGTGTGGCAATACTCCAGACCGAGGTCGACAGGCCTTAATAAAATTCTGCCCCCAAACGGCAACTCTTTCGTCTGTCTTGACAATCGGTCTCAAGAACATCTGAAGGCTTGCAGGAACAAGTGTCAGCTGACTATCGATGTCAGTCATACTGTGTGTGGTGGGGTATGACTTTGGACCTAAATCAATGAAGGCAATATCATTGGATATGAACTTGAGTGCCGTCTTTATGATCTGAGTCTTCTCATCTCCATGGTCAAGATTAGCATGATGCTCTCGCAGAATATTGTCGGTGCCATCTTTGAGACAGAGTACATCTGCCCTTCTTTCCTGTGTTGTGAAATACAAGGTGTCTTCGTATTTCTCTAGAAGTTTTATCTTTAGCCAATGCTTCGAATAAGAAAGGCTCTTCTCTGGTGACTGATCAAACTCCTGCAGCTTTTCATGGACTTGGTCCATGTTCATTACCCCATGCTCTAATTCTGAGTCTAACCATTCGCAGAATTCAATAAAAACTGCCTCTCGCTCCTCATCAATACTCCTCTGTCCTCTCTTCCTTTTCCCTTCCTCATCAGTCTTGGACAAACTGTCACCTCTCGCAAACATAAGTTTGCATCGCAAATGGTACAGTGTTTCTTCTGCTACCAAGTCTTTGATCCCTTCCAGGCGTCCAGTGACTTCAGTGCCCCAGTCATCCCCGCGACTCCGTGCTGTCTTCAGCAAGCTTGCCTTCAGTGTATCTGCAGTCAAATTATCTGGCACTCTGTATTTCTTTCTAGCTTGTGCTGGATTATTTTTGTCGAGCTGGGCTGGTTGGTTGCAAAGAATGCATACATCCTTATACAGGAGGTCAACTGACTGTGATCTTCTAGAACTGCAGCCAGTTGATGAACTGAACTCACAAGTAGTGCGTCTTCTCTTCAACTTTGATGACTCTTTCTCTGCCTTTGATGCTTGAGCTGACTTCTTGGTGGTTGCAACAAAGTTGTTGTACAGATCATTTTTACACTTCTGGTGGTACCTCAGTTTTCCTTCCTTTTGAGCCTCCTTCATACGTTCCACAACAGTAACATTTTCGACAGTTTCTGCTTGTTTCAATAAAGTTGAGTATCCCTTTGGAGTTGCCTGTATGAGCCTTTCAGCTGGTGTATCCGAGCGTGCACAGATGAAGCAATTGAGCACAGGTGGAGTAACGTCTTCATCCATATTGCTAGACTCCATGTCCTGCAAAGTAGAAAATGAGATATATTTAGAAATTATTTTTCCACAAAGGAGTGTCTGTGGTGAAATATAAATGTTAACAATCAACTCAGAATCATGAAAAACCCTTATTTGACCCCTCATAAGTTACTTAAGGGCCGATTTAAAAAAATATAAATTCTCGAAAATAATTTTTCGGTACCCGAATTCAACAGCTTTTTTTCTGGGTTTCCCACGGGAGTTGACCTTCAACATTTTAACGCATGTTATTACACACCTTTACAAACATATTGGTGAAGAAATTTTTTGGTAACAATTTAGTTAACAGATTTTCATATGTTTCTCTTGCTATTAGTAGACATTAAAAGCCACTTGAACAAACTCAATGCAAACTAACAAGTTCAAGGTAAATTAATTGCACAGTCATGTAATTTCAAGCTAAACTTTGTTTGTAGAAAAGTGAGTTAAGATAAAGCAACACCTATGATTTCAATACTCTTGTCTAACCAACCATTGTGAGAGGTTGGACAAGGTGTCTTATGCAGAAGAGTTGTCATCATCGAGAATCACTTTTTACCTCCGCCACCAAAGGTGGATGGAGGTCATGTTTTCACCCCTGTCTGTCTGTCTGTGCGATTGTGAACAAGATATCTCAAAAAGTTGTGGACGGATACAGACGAAATTTGGCAAAGATGTAGCGTATGTGACAAGGACGAAATGATTAGATTTTGGTGAAGACCCGGATTCGGATCTGGCTACTCGAATTTTTTTAAACTGATTCTTCACCATTGGGAGATATGCCAAAAACTATGCATAGCAGGATATCTCAAAAAGTTGTGGACGAATTTGGATGAAACTTGGTGGACCCATTGTGTGTCTGACAAGGTCGATTCGATTCGATTTTGGTGAAGATCTGAATATGGATTCGGATATGAATTTTTTTTTTTTTAGTGTTTCTTCAACATTGGGAGATCGGGCCAAAAACGATACATAGAAGGGTATCTCAAAAAGTTATGGATTAATATGGACGAAACTTGGTGGACAAGTTGTGTGTGTGACAAGGAAGAATCGATTCAATTTCGGTGATGATCTGGATCCAACTAGTAGTTTAGAAGAGATTCGCTGACTTTAGTGCTCAGGAATCAAGTACAATATACAGATTTTTGCTCCATCATTCTCTGCTGTTGTCGACTTTGTTCCCGAATTCTTGCAAATGGAAATTATTTACCTTCAAGAAAATGGTGAACGCAAGCTTAAGTTTAGCAAAATGAACACAGTTGAATTTTACAAGGCTCCCCTGTTTAGAGAAGACTTCCTGCAGCCGTTAGCCTATGCGAGGAAGGTTGCTTCACTTCTTCGGAGCACTTACCAAGTCGTGAGCAGTTTTCCTCTCACTTAAAGATCACGAAGTCGAACATGCTTTCCTATGCTACTTTTGTTTAATTTTTCATCAGGATGTTCAATTGCATTATGATAATTTTTGTATGTTCAGTAACAAGTCAGAATGATCAATTCCTCATCTGCATATTGCTACGTGCTCCTCCCCAAACCCCGGTCACGGTGTACCTCCGAGCCCCGAAAGGACTCACGGCAGAAAGATGTGTTATAATGTGTGTCAATGACCAATGGTGAAACCACACCAACCAATTGTTACCAAAAACAAGCATTGTATTAAGGTCACACAAGTATAACAGCACAAGTACAATATGTTTCAATTGCACCAGAAAAATACCATATAATTCCTATGATGGTACGTACCATCAGTTTTTTATTCAATAACTCACTGTGCTCCAAGTGAGCGAAAAGAACATTCCCAAAGTCACTGTCCCGGCACCAAGCCAAAGTCGATCCACGCTCCGGTGATCGCAAGAAAAATGTCGAATCAAAACCAGAATCCAAGTCGGCTGACAGTCAACGCTGCCAAAGAGGCGCAAAGGTGCACCCAAAAGGCGACTGGGAAATCACACCTTCGGGTATTAACGTTCAGCAGCTCCCAAACGGAGAACCACAAATTCCCAATCGAATCCACGTTACACTCGCAAACCAGGCTAACGGCTGGGTGCGGTGAAATGGCTGGAGCGAGGTGAAAAGGCTGGACCGATGCGAAATGGCGGGAGCGAGGCGAAATGGCGGGCGGGCCCGTACTGGAGGCGTACCTGCTCTCCAACGATTCTCTTCGGAATCAACCGCAAAACCCGACACGCAGGTTTATCTGTCACAGCAATAACCACTCTGTCACAGGAATCCCTTTCCCAGGAAACCCAAAGTTTGCTCGTGACCCCCATTTGCCAGCGTCTCCTCGAGACCTCAAAGCAGCTCAGCTTTTCTCTTCCCCAACTCACTTGCTCCGCTTTTCGCTTCCTCCTCTTCTTCTTCCGGTTTCTCCCGATCCGGTTTCCGGTTTCTTTTAAAACACTAATTTTTTACCTTTTGAAAACAGTTATCTCCATTTCACTTAAACGATAACAATAATAGTACATGGAACCAAAAATGCTTACAGTGGATGAAAACCACAACGACGGAAGTGACGAATCCGTAACAATATGTGCTCTTTAAATTACTAACAAATCACTAAGCATATATCCAGCCCACAACAAGTTTAACAATAGTTGTTATGGCCCTCAGACTAGGAAAGTTTTCCACCTATGCTTTAGAGGTTCAACATCATGTGGTCCCCTGGTGTAAACCACTGATTTCAGGCATCCCCAAAGAAAAAAGGTGAAGGCATTAAATCTGGACTACATGGGGGCCATTATAATCGGCCCATGATGTCTTATCCAATTCAAAGAAATCGTTTCCAAAAAAATAAATAAATAAACTTCCTATGATTCCGGACTTTTGAAACACCTCAAAAATACTCATAAAAAAAAAGCAACACAAAGTTTTGAGCCCTGCAATTCTTCTTCGTGTTCTTAATTTGGTTGAAGAGGCCCAGCCAAATGATATGTACACTCCCAAAACAAACATGACGTCAGTGGAAGCCAACGTTAAGTTGTTATGCGAACATATGGTTGTCTGAAATGAGCATGCAAATTGGCAACGACGACAGTCTAAAATTATCAGAGAAAGGTTACATTTGCAGAAATGGTTTTAATAACGTTTGTGACCACCTTTAAACCCCAAACCAAGCTTTTACACATCTTGTCATCAACCAAATCAGATGATCCTAACCCCAACCCTAACCCTAACCCAAACCCTAATAACAACCCTAACCCTAACCCTAATAACAACTCTAACCCTAACCCTAACAACAACCCTAACCCTAACAACAACTTGTCATCAACCAACTCTCGCTGTTGGATGTCGTGCCATTCTTCAACCAGGGTCCAGTTGATAAAGAACAAACACACATCCGTTGAATGTCCCAAGCTTGTTCAATCAAAATTCTATCCAGAAATCCTGCAATTCAGTCCATGCAAGTGATGTTGTAGTCCTGTAGTGGAACAATAACAAGTGAATGGGGTGGAAAGCATCATCATCATCATCATCATCATCATCATCATAAAGTTGGGACTTTGCTTTCGGGTCATAAGGATGACGATCTGAGCTCAGCCCTGTATCTGACATGAGTCAGACGCACCCCTCTTAATGAAGACAAGATCAGTTCTTCAGCCAACTTGAACTTGAACACCAGCCCTGCTATATCAACCCCAACAAATCGATCATGCAATGTTTGCACACAAGTAAGTAGGAAATTTCTGAGCAAAAAAATTGAATCGACAGTTTATTTAACAGCTAGTTAAAGAATTGGTAAATTTTTTTGAAGAATTACAGCATAAGCATATAATTAATGTATCGTCTGCACTCTAACGAATTGTACACCAAGGATGCAGGGCAAAGAATCGCTAATCATTTCCGCGAACACTGATTGTAAGAAGTAACAGCGCAGATGTCATGACAATTCAACACTTCAATCTCACCAACCACTTAACCCAACATACATGACGGTGGAATTTATCATCTATGACCCAAAGAACAAAAATATATTTTCAACGTCGGCACATTAGCACCAAACTTGTATTAAAAACATTTTTCATTTAGTGAATTATATTCCAAGGAAGGCATTTTTTATCACTAACTTTTTTCCCCTGTTTTTTTTTATATCACATTTTTCCTTCTTTCATCTTTTCTCTCTCTTCTCTGCTTATTTTTCTTTTACCTACCTGCATTTATTCTCTTCTCTTCTCTTTTCTTCTATAGGTATAATCCAATATCAATGGTGCAACTCTCTTTTACCCCTTGATCTTTCCAGTCTTTAACCCTTTCATTTTCAACCTTTATGCAAAACTATGCAAATCCTCCCTCCAACCACATTTGATCATTGTTCCAATAATTGATCTTTGACCTCTGACCTTTAATTTAGTCCCTTGCTTTAAAACTACTCCCTCCACCCACATTTCCTAATTTTGCTCTAACAAAGGGCAAGCACTCCAAACATCAACCATACCTATTTCTCCAGGATGGTTCATAAAGTCTTATCAACCTTTAGTTGATAATATATATTGTATATCCTATTAATTTATAGCCTGGTGTTGGCTTAGCGGTTAGGGTGCCGGCTTGGGATCCGAGGGTGCCGGCTTGGGATTCTAGGGTGCCGGCTTGGGATTCTAGGGTGCCGGCTTGGAATTCTAGGGTGCCGGCTTGGGATTCTAGGGTGCCGGCTTGGGATTCTAGGGTGCCGGCTTGGGATTCTAGGGTGCCGGCTTGGGATTCTAGGGTGCCGGCTTGGGATTCTAGGGTGCCGGGCTTGGGATTCTAGGGTGCCGGCTTGGGATTCTAGGGTGCCGGCTTGGGATTCTAGGGTGCCGGCTTGGGATTCTAGGGTGCCGGCTTGGGATTCTAGGGTGCCGGCTTGGGATTCTAGGGTGCCGGCTTGGGATTCGAGGGTGCCGGCTTGGGATTCTAGGGTGCCGGCTTGGGATTCTAGGGTGCCGGCTTGGGATTCTAGGGTGCCGGCTTGGGATTCTAGGGTGCCGGTTGGGATTCTAGGGTGCCGGCTTGGGATTCTAGGGTGCCGGCTTGGGATTCTGGGGTGCCGGCTTGGGATTCTAGGGTGCCGGCTTGGGATTCTAGGGTGCCGGTTGGGATTCTAGGGTGCCGGCTTGGGATTCTAGGGTGCCGGCTTGGGATTCTGGGGTGCCGGCTTGGGATTCTAGGGTGCCGGCTGGGGATTCTAGGGTGCCAGCTTGGGATTCTAGGGTGCCGGCTTGGGATTCGAGGGTGCTGGCTTGGGATCCTAGGATCCTGGGTTCGAATCCCAGTCAATCGCTGAATTAGTGCCAGGGGGGTTTACTCAGCCTGTCATCCTTCTGAGGTCGGCAAATTGAGTACCAGTTCACTGGTAATTCCCTGCTGTCGGAAGAGGTGACTAACAGGGTTGGCGGCAGGAAGGGCATCCGGCCATAAAACATTGCTTCAAAAAGGGGACCACGGTGCCTGAAAAAGGCCAACCCCTCCTCTGTGAGGAAAAATGGCCTCTAAAGGTTGTTCATATCCTATTAATTTATCCAACATTGCAGAGTGTAAGTAAATGATTATTTAAGCGTATATATGTACCTATTCAGGATTTAATTTCCCAAAACTAAGAGAAAATTACATTTTGGTGGAATTGTTTCACTTACCAAGGAAGCTTAAGATCATGCATACAGGCCACATGAGATAAAGGCAGCTTGACTAGATTTCTTAGGAATGTGACATCGTTATTAGAAATAACTCTTTGTAAGAGGATTTCGCTACACTGGAATTGAGTGTCATTTCAGCTTATCTCAGCTGTCATTCAGTCTCGATTAGAGTACCTTGTGCAGGATTTAATGTGGCACTATATATACAGAGGATATGCATACATTTAAAGGCCCCAAAGGGAAAAGCTCAAAAAGAAAGGCTGCAGTTCTTCATTAGATATGCAACACACATGTAGAAATGCAATTTTATAATAATTTAACTGTAATCGTGTTCCCTTGGACTGTGACATCACCATGGGGCACGTATATGAAATTTCTCTGCATGGTTCATGGATCACTTACTGCTAATTGCACTTTATCAAACGTGATGAAAATTGGAGATATATTTATTCATCATGCAGTGTTTTCCTGTGGTTGATAAGAAATATACAAACAAATAACAATTCAAGGTAATCTTGTCTAGACAGAAATCCTCAATGAAAAACTGAAAAACAGAAACATGTGCGCAAGACTGATGCTTAAAATGCAAGCTCACACACTTATCTTTAGGCCTAATGTCTTTGGGAATAAACAGAAAGTTCTCTCTGCTTCGTATTATTGCATTGGATTCCTAGGAAGAAAATAGTTATGAAATGTCTATGACAAACCCATCAATATTGTAGGACGAAAAGACATATTGTGACAAAGAAACCTTTCTCATCTCCCATGATCACAAAGGCTCAATCAGCCTGATATGGTGTATACATACAATCTTCGTGGAAGACGAAAAGCAAACGACAGGTCCCAGCTTGACTTTTACTTTCCCACAATGTCAAAGATGTGACCGTCGTGTTACACAGTTGTGAGCGATGATACACAATAGCTCACACTGCTCTGGCTTGTATCAGCTTCCACCTTGCCAAATTATAAGAGCGACATCAGCTCTACGTCGATGTTCCATGTGAAAGACAGCAAGCATTTCTGACACAACCTCAAGTCTGCAACTCTTCTGATAGTGCACTGGTGCCTGTGCCATCAGTGTGATTGGGCTGAAGTCAAAATCATGATGCACCCTGCATTGTGACGTACCACGGTGCCTTCAGAAAGCATTCACACCCTTTTTTTTTCACAAAGCACTTTTTCACATTTTGTTGACATGCCTTTCTCCCACAGCCTCAATTTAAAATGGATTATATGAAGATTTTTTTGTCACTGGCTGACACATGCCACCACCTAATGGCAAAGTGGAATTGTTTTTTGAAAGTTTACAAAATGATTCATGGAAGGCTAAAAGATTTAATTTTTTTTTTTTGTGGATACAACATCGAGGCTCGTCACTCACACAAAAAAACGGACACACAAAGCATACAATAAAGGGAGTGGGAGACAAGAAGGGGAGAGAGAGAGAGGGAAGCACACAAGTACAACAGCAGAGAACAGGGACAACGGAAGATCTGTAGGAGGGAGAGGGCTTGGGGGGAGGAGGCATCGAAAGGCGGGGGATGGGAAAGTATAAAACAGATGGACACTGCTGGAACTTCCAGGAAAGAAAAAAGTCGGTATTTCAAAAAAAAACTGGATTTGGGGTGATTTAATGGGGGTAGAAGAGATCAAGGTTTTGGATGGGGGAAGATAAGAGATGGTGGTGAACAACTGTTTTAAAGACCTGGGGGGAGGAGTGGGATTGTAGAGAGTGGGGGAGTTTGTTCCAGAGGTGGGAGAAAAGGGGAATGAAGGAGTGAAGGTGAGCAGAGAGTCTTGATTTTGGCAGTTTCACCAGAAGAGGGTTGCTGGCAGATCTTGTGTGACCTGTAGGAGTATTTGGGGGACAGAGCACAGATAGAGCTGTGGGAGCAAGTCCGGATAGGAGTCGGTAGAAGACAGAAAGACCACCAACCTGCCTGCGGTCAGTGAGTGAAAGGCCCTCGGAGTTAGCTTCATCGCGGGAGATTCCAATGATTCTGAACGCTTTGGTTTCAACAGCGAGAAGCCGAGCTAGGTGTGAGGCAGGAGCACCAGCCCAAAAGGGAGAGCAGTATTCCATTGAGCTGCGGATGAAAGCCTTGTATGTGGTGAGGAGATCAGGTGTGCCAAGGAAGGACTTCGCACGACGGAGAATGCCCAGTCAGTGAATGGCTTTGGAGGCCAGCTTGGAAATGTGGTTTTCCCAGGAAAGATCATGGCAGATTGTGAGACCCAAGAGATTGAGTGACAGAACTTCTTGGAGAGGATTGTTCAGAAAGTGGATGGGAGGGTTGTCCATTCGGTCTTTTCGGAGAGACATAGTAAGTGTGTGGGATTTGTCAGGGTTGAAAGACATGTTCCACTTGTTTGACCAGTCTGTGATTTTGTCCAGGTCTGCAGAGAGTGAGGAGGCTGCAGACGGCCGATCTGAGGTATGAGGAATGGAGCGGCAGAGAGTGTAGTCATCAGCAAAGAGATAGGGAGGATTTTCAAGAGAGTCAGTGAGATCATTGATGAAGACCAGAAAAAGCACAGGGCCCAGAACACTACCTTGGGGAACTCTAGCCTGAACAGGAAGGGGAGATGAGAGAAACCTGAAAATGAAAGAAATAGAAAAATGAAATTCATAAATATCTAATTTACATAAGTATTCAACCTTCTGTGTCAATACTTTGTAGAAGTTCCTTTGGCAGCAATAAAGATTCGAGTCTTCTTGAGTATGTCTGTGTCAGGTTTGCACTTCTGGATTTGGGGAGTTTCTCCCATTATTCCTTGGTGATTTGCTCATGCTCTTTCAAGATGAATGTGGAGGGTCAGTGAACAGCAATTATCAAGTCTTTCCACAAATTCACTTTGGGATACAAGTTTTGGCTTTCGCTGGGCCATTCAAGGACGTTCATGTCCTTGTTCTGAAGCCAATCCAGTGTTGCATTGGCTGTATGCTTGGAGTCATTGGTCTGTTTGAGCTTAAATCTTCACCACAATCAAATGTCTTTTACACTTTGAATTAGGTTCTCCTCAAGGATTTGCCTCCGTTCAATGTTCCTTCTATCCTCACAAGTCTCCCACTCCCTGCCGCTGAGAAGCGTCCCCATACCATGATGCTGCCACCACCATGCTTCACAGTAGGGATGGTGTTAGATGGTGATGAGCTATTAAATAGGTGATGAGATAAGCTTTACGGAAGGTGAGTTGTGCTTAGTATACGCCAGATGTAGCGCTTTGCATTCAGGCCAAAGAGTTCAATTTTCATCTCATCAGACCACAGAATCTTTTGTCTGATGCTCTCAGTCTTTCCCATGCCTTTTTACAAACTTCAGGTGTGCTGTCATGTGCCTTTTTCTCAGGAGAAGCTTCCGTCTGGCCACTCTCCCATAAAGCCTAGATTTGTTAAGTGCTGCAGAGACTATTGTCCTTCAGGCAGGTTCTCCCATCTCAGCCAAGGAACTCTGTAGGTCTGTCACAGTGGTCATTGGGTTCTTGGGCACCTCCCTGACCAAAGTCATTCTTGCCAAGGTTGCTCAGTTTGGTCGGACAGTCAGCTCTAGGAAGAGTTTGGGTAGTTTCACATTCTTTCAATTTCCCAATGATGGAGCTCACTGTGCTCTTGGGAACTTTCAACACTCCAGAAATTATTTATACCCTTCCCCAGACCTAAGCCTCCTCACAATTCTATCTCGGAGTTCTACTGACAGTTCCTTGGACTTAATGGTGGAATTTCTGCTTTGACATGCTCTGCCGACTGTGGGGCCTTTTATAGAAAGGTGTGTTTCTTTCTAAATCATGTGGGTCGTGTACGAGCTTTCATTTACTTGGCAACAACAACGTTATCAATTAAATTGGCCACAGATGGGCTCCAATCAAGTTGTGAAGACTTCTCAAGGATGATCAAAGGAAATTGGATCCACCTGACCTCAATTTTGAGTGTCATAGCAAAGGGGTTGAATATTTATTGACTCAAGACATTTCAGCTTTTCATTTGTAATTAATTTGCCTGGTGTCTGGTGCCTGGTTTTGCCTGGTAAAGCCTGGTGTTGGCTTAGCGGTTAGGGTGCCGGCTTGGGATCCTAGGATCCTGGGTTCGAATCCTGGTCGATCGCTGAATTAATACCAGGGGGTTGACTCAGCCTGTCATCCTTCCGAGGTCGACAAATTGAGTACCAGTTCACTGGTAATTCGCTGCATGTCGCAAAAGGTGACTAACAGGGCTGGCGGCAGGAAGGGCATTGGATATAAAACATTGCTTCAAAAAAGGGGACCACAGTGCCTGAAAAAGGCCAACCCCTGCCCTGCGGGGAAAAATGTCCTCGAAAGGTGGCATTTGTAATTAATTTGTACAAATTTCTTATTTTAAAAAATTCCACATTGACATTATGGAGTATTATGTGTGGATCAGTGACAAAAAATGTTTTAAATTTAAGCCATTTTAAATTCTGGCTGGAACACAACAAAATATGAAAAAGTCAAGGTGTGTGAATTCTTTCTGAAGGAACTGTGTGTGCAGCAGATCTCATATTCCCTGCTTTCCATCTCTTGAAGGTTTTATTAAGAGCACATACTGACTGATAGAGCAAATGGATCAAGTGCAGTGTGCCAGGATGTACCTACGTTACGTGCTGGCTTTTCTTATGAGCTACATCAAGTTGTCCTGAGACTCAGATGTTAATATAAATATTAAGTCTTAAGTATCAAACTCAGATGAGTGTTTCAGCTTCAGGACTCAATCATGAACTTGGGAAAATTCCATGGGAATTGTTCTGTAAACGCAGTGGAAAATAGAATCGCAGAATGAGGTCATGCATGTGCCGCTGGTAATAACAAACAGCCAGATGCCTGCAAGGAACGAGGTTTTGCCTTCCAGGATTGCTCCATATGCTTTTGGGATCAGCCAAGTTATGGATCCTAATGAAAGTTCTCCCAGTGATATATTGCACATCCAAACTGTTTGGTTGGACCACTTCCCCAGCATCCCAGGGGCTGTGGTTCCCATGGTGATGTCCGAGAATTTCACTCGGTCTTAACACCCAGAACTCATGAGTGTTCAGGCCTTTTGCACTGGTACAGTGAACTGTACACATAACTTGATGTAACTCCTCATGAGTGAACGGTTTTTAGTAAAACTGTCACCAATTTTGAATAAAATGGTTCATACACTTGGTGACTATTTGACAACCTTTCATGTTATATGCCAAAATAATGCCAGAAGGGCATTTTGTTTTGACATATGTCACACAAATCAGGTTATCATTTTCTCCCAGCTCTTATCTCTTGCTTCACCATGACAGTTCAACCAATCAAAAGGCTGTACAGGCTGCAGCTGCACCCAAAGATGCTGAACTATGGGGGAAAGCTGATATTTATCAAAGCTGCCTGTATTTGAAAGTCTCAGTTTCAAACATATGCCATTGGAATATTTAAAGCAAAGTGGAAATCAGGCCACAAAGTCATACCTCAGTCAAGAGTACCGTATACACTTTGCAAGCTGTATGCACCAGGTGCTTGGGAGGAGTGCACCATTAGTAGAGGATAAATGTTGGTTCTGGCTCACATAAAATTTAACATTGAAATCAATGGGAAAAATTAAGGAAACTTATTGACGATCACTCGAGCGCACCAAAAATTTCCGAAAATTCCTCCCTCTCCCATCTTAGCAATAACTTCATTATACTCATACAGAGACCCAACGAACACTTGTTTCATTTTGGGGAATAGCTTAATTTTATTTTGGCATTCATTACCATCCAAAATATTCACAAACATTACATTAGATTTTAACTCGTGGCTTCGGTATTGCTGTTGAGCCAATATGAAATGATAAACCTCTCTTTATGATCTCGTCTGACCCCCTCCCGAACCACATATCATTTTAAGATTATAGTAAATTATTTTTTCATTGATTTCTTGGCAACACTTACTTTTTTGCCTAATAAATACAATGTATCAAAACACAAAAGACAAATTTCAATCAATCTCCTCATTTTAAAAGGATACTGAAATACCGTATATTGCACTGATGTAAAATTGAACAAAGATGATTTCAATAACTTTTGGATTAAACCTATTATGAAGGATAATATTAGCTACTCAATCCCTTTTAAAGGAACGGCATTCTCTGTCTTTGGGAAGCCATCAATGAAAGTAATTATAACAAAAATTTCCCCACTATTTATGGAGATCAATAGCAAACTAGAGGAGGTAATGAAAGATGTAAAAGTATCAAAAAAGAAAACTCTTTTTACTGAAGCTACCGAAATTGAGGATGAAACTATTAGCTCTAAACACGGTGAAATTTAAATATTCTTCAAAACCCCAAAGATGTAAAACTTGATGAAATGAGAGATGTTAATATAACGGGTGAAATGTCATTTCGTTTAGTAGTAGTTAGGAATCATTTTTAAATTACATTTGACATTAGAAATATAGTAGTTGAATCTGTTAATGAAAAAAAGTATATGGATATAGATGGTAATGTTTTTTCTACTAATTAAATATGAGGCATTATTCAAGTAAAGACTTTTATATTTTTTTTGGTAAACAAGATCAAGGCTCGTGTAAGAGCTAACATTGATCACAAAAAGACAAACTGACTGTTACTTGCTCCTCCCCAAACCCCGGTCACGGTGTATCTCCCAGCCTCGAGAGGAGTCACGGCAGAAAGATGTGTTATTCTGTATGTCAAAGATCAATGGTGAAACCACACCAATTGTTACCAACAAACAAGTATTGTATTAAGGTCACACAAGAATAACAGTACAATAACAATATTAATCAGTTATACAACCAATATATCATTCCTATGATGGTACCATCAGTTTCGTACAATATAACTCACTGTGCTCCAAGTGAGCGAAAATAACATTCCCAATGTCTCTGTCCCAGCTTCAAACCAAAGTCGATCCACGCTCCAGTGATTGTCAGAACGATGTTGTATTGAGACCAGAATCCCGTTCGGTTGACAGTCACACTGCCAAAGATAGGCATAAGTGTCCTCAAGAGGCGGCTGGGAAATCACACCTTCGGGTATGGACGTTCAACGGCTCCCAATCGGCGAACCGCAATTTCCCAATCAAAATCCACGTTACACACACACACCAGGTTAACGGCTGGATCCGTTGAAATGGTTGAAGCGAGGGGAAAAACCTGGAGCGATGCGAAATCAGGCGTGAGGTAAAATGGCCAACAGTCCGTTCTCGAGATGTAACGGCACTCCAATGATTCTCTTCGGAATCAACCGCAAAACCTGTCACGCAGGTTGATCTGTCACAGCGATAACAACTCTGTCGCAGGAATCCCTTTCCTGGGAAACCCAAAGTTCACTCGTGACTCTCGTTCGCCAATTGTTCGCTCCAGACCTCGAAGCAGCTAGGCTTCTTCTCCGACTCACTTGTTCCGCCTTCTTTTCCTCCTCTTCCTCTTCGTCGTCGTCCGGTTCCGGTTTCATTGAAAACATTAACTTTTTTACCTTTTGAAAATAGAAATCTCCAGCTCCCTTAAACGACAACAATAATAGTACATGGAATCAAAAATGTTTACAGTGGATGAAACCCACAACAATGGAAGTGATGAATCCGTAACACTTCCCCCCTCAAGAAAGAAAGTTTGAACATAGTGAAAACTTTCTTTGCATGCAAAAACTCTTTTAACAAACAAAAGTAACAAATTCATGCATTTTTCAAGAAACTGACCGAGGCAGGGTTGACCATCAACTTATCTAAGAGTGAGTTTGTAAAGGCACAGGTGGTGTTCCTCGGCCATGTAGTAGGTCAAGGTCAGGTGCAGGGTTGACCATCTCAGTAAAAAATGCAATCGTGCAGGTGCAGTAAAAAAAAAAAAAAAAAAAAAAAAAAAAAAAGTAAAATTCACCCCTAAATGATCAATTCACATGAGCAACAATAATTAATATTCCCCAAAATAAAGCAACAAAACTTCCAAACAACCTACAGGAATTTCCAAAGTTAGTTCACTCTGGATCAGCAACGACATTGTCCCTGCCCTTTACATGCTCAATTTCCAAGTTGAACTCCTGCAAAGCCAAATTCCATCTCATCAACCTCTGATTTTTATTTTTCATTTTTTGAATGAAGGTTAAGGGGTTGTGATCAGTGAAGACTTTTATAGGAAAGGTAGTAGTTCTGAGATACACCTCATAATGCTGAAGCACTAGCAGGAGAGCAAGGGTCTCTTTTTCCACGGTGGCATAATTTGCCTGGTTTTTGTTAAACTTTTTGGAATAGTAGCACACCGGGAGATCCACTCCATCCTCATCTTCCTGTAATAGAACTGCCCCAGCCCCCACATCACTTGCATCAATGGCCAACTTGAATGGATCTTGAAAATCCGGGGCTGCTAGGACAGGAGAGCTAATTAATATTGCTTTGACGTGGGCAAAGGCAGCCTGACATTTGTCATCCCAAACAAACTTGGTCTCTTTCCTCAGCAAATTCGTTAAAGGGGCTACCACATCAGAAAAATTCCTGCAGAACCGCCTGTACCAACCAGCCATACCCAAGAATCTCATAAGCTCCTTCTTCCCTTTTGGAACTTGGAAGCGATCAATGGCTTCTATCTTGGCTGTCACCGGTTGCACCTGACCTTGACCTACTACATGGCCGAGGAACACCACCTGTGCCTTTACAAACTCACTCTTAGATAAGTTGATGGTCAACCCTGCCTCGGTCAGTTTCTTGAAAAATGCATGAATTTGTTTAATATGATCTTCCATGGTCATAGTGTGGATGATGACATCATCCAGATAAGCCTCCACCCCCTCAAGATCTGCAATGAGCTTATTAATCAGCCGTTGAAATGTAGCAGGCCCGTTTTTCAATCCAAAGGGAAGAAGCTTATACTGATACAACCCATTTGTTTTGACTAAAGCCGAGATTTCCTTGGCTCTATCAGTAAGAGGAATCTGCCAATACCCTTTCAGGAAGTCAAATTTAGTTACAAATTTAGCTGGGCCTATTCTATCAATACAGTCATCAATCCTCGGGATGGGATATGAGTCGGTCTTGGTCACTGCATTAACCCGTTTTAAATCCGTACAACAGCGAAAACTGCCATCGGGTTTTGGAACCAACACACATGGTGAGCTCCATTCACTGCTGCTTGGTTCGATGATGTCATTCTCCAACATATACTGAACCTCCTTCCGAAGATACTCCATCTTCACAGGGTTCATCCGATAGGGGTGTTGCTTCACAGGAGTGGCTTCCCCCACCTCAATATCATGATATACCAAGTCAGTACGACCAGGTACATCTGTGAACAAATGTGCAAACTCAAAAATTAGGCTGGACAGTTGTCCTTGTTGTTCCCTCGTCAAATGACCGAATTTCTCATCTAAATGACTCAACACTTCCGTGTTCGTCAATCTGGGACAAGCCGATTCGTCAAACTTATCAAACTTCACACCGGCCTCAACCTCTGGATTCTCTTGCACCCCGACTACAGGTGAGACAGGTGAGACAGGAACCATTTTTCCCACAGGCTTCCTCTCATAATATTTCTTCAGTCGGTTGACATGACACAGCTGCCGCTTTTTCCGTCGGTCGGGAGTTGTCACCACGTAATCTGTTTCATTAACCCTCCTTTCGATTGCATAGGGATCAAAATATCTAGCCTGTAGTGGCTGACCTGGAACAGGAAGCAACACTAACACTCGGTCCTCAGGACTGAAATTTCTTATCTGAGATTTCTTGTCATGTCTCACTTTCATTTTATCCTGTGTCACTTTCAAGTTTCCTCTCGCAACTTCACAAGCCTTTGCCAATCTGTGCATAACCGTTGACACATACTCTACCACTGTTGACTGTGACTCCTCCTGCAGCCACTGTTCTCTAATTTCAATGGTCCTCGAACTGCGTGTCCAAACACAAGTTCAAAAGGACTGAACCCCAATGATTCCTGAACGGATTCCCTCGTAGCAAACAACAATAGGGTATTCCTTCATCCCAATCCTTGTCACATTCAAAACAATAAGTTCTGATCATATTCTTCAACGTCTGGTGAAACCTTTCCAAGGCCCCTTGGCTTTCGGGATGGTAAGTACTTGACCTTACTCGCTCCACTCCCAACAGGTGTACCACTTGCTGAAAAAGCGTTGATATGAAATTGGAACACTGATCAGTATACATCGGATTTTTATGTGAAAAAAAAAAAAAAATTCACATAAAACGGCTTTTTTGCGCGCAAAAAAATTATTTTGCTATTTTCGGAGGAAAAAAATATTTCGCCCTTTTTCGGGAAAAATAAAAGAAAATGCCCTTTTTGGTCGAAAATGTCTGGCAACGCTAAAAAAAATTAGGGAATTTTTCGAAATTTTAAACTGCGATCGAAATTTTTAACTGCGATCGAAATTTTTAACTGCGATCGATCTCAAAAACAAAACGTTGCGTCCACTTGCGTGCGTTGCGTCCCCAGCGTGTACAACAGTGAGGCGGTGTACTACAGTGATAGAGTGTACACAAAGTGTGAACAAGTCTCCTATCAAGATGAGTGCTGCTCTTCGTGACAAGTGGCTGAAGGAATTCAACGCTGGCGGCGATGGGGCCACCTTCAAGTACGTGTCGAGTGACACGGCTTTCTGTCGAGCTTGTGAAAAGACTTTCCGGGCGAAGCAGAAGTCTGAGCTGGCCCAACATGTCCGAGGAGACCGCCACAAGAGCAACTTGGCCTTGAAGAAGAAGAGGACGGTCACGCAAGCCACCATGGAGGACTTTGGTGGCGGAAAGAGGCACAAGTGCGACGTCGTGGCTCAGGAGCTGTGCCAGGCCATGCTGGCCGCTGGCATCCCATGGTCGAAATTGGAAAACCCTGCCCTCCGGTCGTTTCTGGAGAAGCACATCACTCTCCAGATCCCCGATGAAAGCTGGATTCGAAAGCACTACCTCGACAAGTGCTACGACGAGGCCTTGGCGGGGATCCGTGCCGACCTCGGACAGCAGCCCATCTGGCTGTCCGTCGACGAGACGACCGATTCAGCAGGTCGATATGTGGCCAACATCATCGCGGGACGCTTGTCCAAGGAGGGGTACTTTCGTCCCCACCTCGTCCAGTGCATGTTTCTGGAGAAGACCAACTCCGGGGAGATCGTGCGTGCAGTCAATGACACACTGCGCTATCTTTGGCCTGATTTCAAGCCGGAGTGCCTCAAGGTCCTCGTCAGCGACGCCGCGGCCTATATGATCAAGGCCGGCCATGCCCTGAAGGAACTCTTCCCGGACTTGCTGCATGTGACTTGCGTTGCCCACGCGCTCCACCGTTTCTGCGAGACAATCCGAGAAATGTTCAAGGACGTCAACGACCTGATTGCCACGACGAAGAAGGTGTTCGTCAAAGCCCCGTCGCGTGTTGTCTTTTGGAAGGGTCAGCAGCCCAATCTTTCTCTCCCCCCGGAGCCCATTCTGACTCGGTGGGGGACGTGGATCGACGCCGCAGTGTTTTACGCCGAGCACTTCGAGGCCGTCAAGGACATTGTGGACCAGCTGAACGATGACGACGCGATGGCAATCCGGAGTGCCAAGGACCTGTTCGGAAAGGCGGACATCAAGCTCAGTTTGGTCTTCTTAAATGCCCACGTGTCGTTCATCCCGAAGATCCTAAGCAGCTGGAGGAGGCCGGCATGGAGCTGGCCAAGGCCTTCCAGCTCCTTGAACAGGCCAAGGAGGAGCTCGAAAAGATCCGAGGCTGCCGTAAGGAGATCCTGCTCACCAAGTTCAAGGCGGTGCTGCAGCGCAATCCCGACATTGGTGTGCTGAGGACAGTGGCTTTGATCCTGGATGGAGATCAGCACGGATCTGAGGTTGGTGTGCCGGCTGGGGTCAAGCTTGCTGACATCCCCCTCTTGAGGTACTGCCCCATCGTCAGCGTCGACGTGGAAAGGTCCTTCTCCGTCTACAGAAACGTCCTCACCGACCGCCGACACCGCCTCACCAAGGAGAACATTACCAAGATAATGATTTCAAACACCTACTTTAACCATTCCTAAAAGGGTCTTGTCAATTTCTTCTAGTCCTCTACTTATCAAACAATGCGGTTGCAATAAAGGTACCTGAACATCATTTTTTACCTGTTTACTAGCCCAGAGTGCTTAATGTTGTGCAGGAAAAAGCTTACCATTTTTTGTTCTTTTTTTGACTGATTTCTGAAAAACTTGGTAATAATAAAAAATGAATAAAACGGGGGAAAAAAATATTTCGGGATTTTTTCACATAAAAAAAAAAAAATTCCGCTTTTCAAAACATAAAAGGCCTATTTTCTTAACATAAAATCCGTAGTCTACTGATCAGACTGGATGACCTTAGGTAGGCCAACCAAAGTGAAAAATTTAATCAAGGCCTTCGCAATAACTGCCGCAGTAATTTTTCTAAGAGGCACCGCCTCTGGGAACCTTGTGGAAGCGCACATGATGGTCAGCAAATACTGATGTCCAGCCTTAGTTTTAGGTAAAGGGCCTACACAGTCAATAATGACATGGCTGAATGGCTCTTCAAAAGCTGGAATTGGTTTTAAAGGTGCGGATGGGACTTTCTGATTAGGTTTTCCCACCAGCTGGCAAGAGTGGCAAGATTTACAGAACTCAGCCACATCACGTCGCAATCCTGGCCAGAAAAAATGTACCAATATTCTGTCACACGTCTTGTTCACTCCCAGGTGCCCGGCCAAAGGTGTCTCATGCGCCAACTCAATATCTCCTTCCGGTACGGCGGTGGCACCACAATTTGGTAATGAACTTTCCACTCGTCATTTGCTGGCACCTCCGGTGGTCTCCCTTTTCTCATGAGTATTGCCCCTTTCATGAAGTAACCAACAGGTATCTTCATAGCCTCTTCCTCTGTAACGGCTTTATCAATCAAACTCCGGATCTCCGAATCTCCGTATTGTTCTTCAACAAGTCTCTTTCGGACCAGCACTGTTTGTTCAACCTCGTTCCCAGATGTCTCCGACGGACACTCCATTTCCTCTTTTGTTCCAGATGCCACCTTTTCCTTCAGTTCCTTGATGTCACTCCCTTTCCGATTATCTCTTTCAGAATTTTCCTCCAATACCTCTAAGGAACCCAAATCCACATCGCCTTCCTTCTCCTTCTCTTCAGAGCGCTTCCTACCCATAGCTTGAGTCACTGCACAGGGTGGAAAGATACCCGGAATCTCCTGCTCTAACTGTGCGGTGTTATTTTCCATACTGGGCTTTTCAACCAACATCGGATTACCAGAAACTCGACCACCGGCCAAATCATTCTCGATAATAAAAGATTCCCTCTACAGGAAGGGTGACTTGTAAACCTATGGTGACTGGTCCTGACACCAAATCAGACATCAAATGGATGACATGAAGAGGAGCTTTAACATAGCCACCAACCCCCTGTAAAAGAACACTAACACCAGTTGCCGTCTTCTCTGGCAATGGCAAAATGCCCTCAAGCATCAAAGATTGATGTGCTCCTGTGTCCCTCAATACCCTAACAGGTCTCTGGTTCGTTAAGTCTCCATCCAGTGACACAAACCCCTCTGAAATAAAAGGTTTGTAACCCTCTTGAACAAGGTCGTTCTGTGATGCCGTAACTTTGGCATGGGAACCTTCACAAGGCACTGTCCTCCAAGGACGATTTCTCGCATTGGCCAATGCATTCGGAGTTGCACTAGTTTGACTCCGCTCCTGATATTTCCTTTTCAGGGCGTAACATTGGGACATCAAATGCCCAGGTTTCTTGCAAAAGGCGCGAGTAGGCCCGGAGGAAAAACTCGTGGTCTGCCTCGGGCCCCCCGGAAGATAAGTCTGTCTTGGAACTGTTGTCTTCTGACCCCTAAAAGTCACGGTATCAGATTTGTCCCTATAGTCCTCTCTAGGCCGCCTCCATGAAAATCTGTTCTCCGAACCTGATTTACCATAACTCCCCTGGCTAACTCTAGGCGGGAAGTTAGGTTTGTGGAACCCCATCCTGTGCGTCAAAGCATAGTCACCTGCCACAGTTGCTGCCTCATACAACTCTGGTACTTTCTTTTCATCCAGATGTACTTTAATGTCCACGTGGACACACTGTTTGAATTCCTCCACCAAGATCAATTGTCGTAACAGGTTGAAGTCTTTCCCAATCTCCTTCGAGTCACACCACCTGTCAAACATGGTTTCCTTCATTCTGGCAAACTCCACATGGGTCTCACTCTCCCTCTTCCTGACATTCCTGAATTTTTGTCAGTAAGCTTCAGGGACCAATTCATAGGCTTTGAGAATGGCTTTCTTCACTATCTCATAATTTGCACATTGGTCAATTGGTAAAGCCGAAAATATATCTTGAGCTTTACCCACCAGAACACTTTGCACTAACATAGTCCAGGACCCCACAGGCCATTTTAGCATTTGAGCCACTTTCTCAAAATGTAAAAAGAACTTGGCTACCTCCTTTTCATTGAAGGGTGGAACCAGCCTCACACGCCTACCAACATCCCAAGTGTTCTGACTAGTTGTCGAACTAGCCGGCATGGATACTACTTCTCTCCGTTCTCCCAGTAATTCCAGCTTCTTGAGTTTAAGTTCCTTCTGATACTCCATGTCCCATTCCTTTAACTCCCTTTTGGCTCTCCTTTTCTCTGCTCTTTCCTCTGCTCTTCTTTCTTCTTCAGCTCTCCTTTCCTCTGCTCTTCTCTCGTCGAGTTCCTTTTCAGCTCTCCTTTCCTCTGCTCTTTCCTCTGCTCTTCTTTCCTCGAGTTCTCGTTCCTGTTCTGCTCTTTCCTTTGCTCTTCTTTCCTCGGCTTTCCATTCCAACTCTTTTAACCTTTCCTGGCTCTGCAGTTGCATCTCCATTTTCCGAAGCTCCACATTTCCATTTTCCTCGGGTAACCAATCCAAGGCTACCTCTTCCCATGTTCATTGTCCCACTAGAGACTCCACCACCAATGTCTGAATCTCTGCTTTCTTCATACTAACTCGGACCGCCAAGTTAAAATATTTGGCCAATATCAAGAGTTCCGATCTTTTTAACGCCTGGAACTGTGCCCCATTAGGGGACGCCGCAAACTTTTCTGCGTCAAACACCATGGTGACTATCAGTTAGCACCTGTTAACCTTCACACAAAAAAAAATCCAATTTTTGAAAAAATTTAGGAATGTTAGGGAATTCTATCCTGGACGAGCCCCCAATTTCTATTACGTGCTCCTCCCCAAACCCCAGTCACAGTGTACCTCCGAGCCTCGAGAGGAGTCACGGCAGAAAGATGTGTTATTCTGTATGTCAAAGATCAATGGTGAAACCACACCAATTGTTACCAACAAACAAGTATTGTATTAAGGTCACACAAGAATAACAGTACAATAACAATATTAATCAATTGTACAACCAATATATCATTCCTATGATGGTACCATCAGTTTCGTACAATATAACTCAATTTGCTCCAAGTGAGCGAAAATAACATTCCCAATGTCTCTGTCCCAGCTTCAAACCAAAGTCGATCCACGATCTAGTGATCGTCAGAATGATGTTGTATCGAGACCAGAATCCCGCTCGATTGACAGTCACACTGCCAAAGATAGGCAAAAGTGTCCTCAAGAGGCGGCTGGGAAATCACACCTTCGGGTATGGACGTTCAACGGCTCCCAATCGGCGAACCGCAATTTCCCAATCAAAATCCATGTTACACACACACACCAGGTTAACGGCTGGATCCGTTTAAATGGTTGAAGCGAGGGGAAAAACCTGGAGCGATGCGAAATCAGGCGCGAGGTAAAATGGTCAACAATCCGTTCTCGAGATGTAACGGCACTCTAATGTAATGATTCTCTTCGGAATCAACCGCAAAACCTGTCACGCAGGTTTATCTGTCACAGCGATAACGACTCTGTCGCGGGAATCCCTTTCCCAAGAAATCCCAAAGTTCGCTAGTGACCCCCGTTCACCAGCGTTTGCTCCAAACCTCCAAGCAGCTCGACTCCTTATCCACCTCACTCGCTCCGCCTCCTCTTCCTCTCTTCTTCCTCATCTTCTTCGTCCGGTTCCCGATCCGGTTTCCGGTTTCTTTTTAAAACATTAACTTTTTTTACCTTTTGAAAACAGTTATCTCCAATTCACTTAAACGATAACAATAATAGTACATGGAACCAAAAATGTTTACAGTGGATGAGAACCACAACAACGGAGGTGACGAATCCATAACACTGACACATAAAAACATTAAAAAAAAAAAACATGAAAAAGGGAGCAGGAGAACAAGATGGAGAGCAAGGACATCGGGAGATCTGTGGGAGGTAGAGCGCTTGGGGTGAGGAGGCATGGGAAGGGGAGTTGGGAGTGGGAGAGGTAAAAAACACAAGGACACTGCCAGGACTTCCAGGAAAGAAGTTGGTATTTCAGAAAAGTGGATCTGGGGTGAATTAACAGGGGTAGAAAAGATCAGGGATTTGGATGGGGTAAGATAATAGATGGTGGTGAACAGCTGTTTTAAAGTCCTGGAGGGATGAGTGGGATTGAAGAGAGTGAGGGAGTTTGTTCCAGAGGTGGGAGAAAAGAGGAATGAAAGAGTGAAGGTGAGCAGCGAATCTTGATTTTGGCAGTTTAACCAGAAGAGTGTTGCAGGCAGATCTTGTGCGACCTGAAGGAGTATTTGGGGGACAGAGCACAGATGGAGCTGGGGGAGCAAGGCTGGAGAGAAGTTGGTAGAAGACAGAAAGACTACCAACCTGCCTGTGGTGAGTGAGTGAAAGTCCCTCAGAGTTAGCTTCATCGCGGGAGATTCCAATGATTCTGAAAGCTTTGGTTTCAACAGCGTAAAGCCGAGCTAGGTGTGAGGCAGGAGCACAAGCCCAGAGGGGAGAGCAGTATTCCATTGAGCTGCGGATGAAAGCCTTGTATGTGGTGAGGAGATCAGGTGTGCCAAAGAAGGACTTCGCACGATGGAGAATGCCCAGTCGGCGACTGGCTTTGGAGGCCAGCTTGGAAGTGTGTTTTTCCCAGGAAAGATCATGGCAGATTGTGAGACCCAATAGATTGAGTGGCAGAACTTCTTGGAGAGGGCTGTTGAGAAAGTAGATGGGAGGGTTGTCCAGACGGTCTTTTCGGAGAGACATAGTGAGAGTGTGATATTTGTCAGGATTGAAAGACATGTTCCACTTGTTTGACCAGTCTGTGATTTTGTCCAGGTCTACAGAGAGTGAGGAGGCTGCAGACTGCCGATCTGAGGGATGAGGTATGGAGCGGCAGAGAGTGGAGTTATCAGCAAAGAGATAGAGTGGATTTTCCAGAGGGTCGTAAAGATCATTGATGAATACCAAAAAAGGCACAGGGCCCAGAACACTGCCTTGAGGAACTCTAGCCTGAACAGGAAGAAGAGATGAGAGTATACCATTCAGGGGCCACAGGTTGTCTGCGACTGGTGAGGAAGTCTGCAAGCCATTTGTGGACGTTTCCATGGATACCATAGGAGGAGAATTTGGTGAGCAGGGCGGGGTGCCAGACCGTATCAAAGGCACGAAAAACGTCAAGGGAGACAGCTCTGATTTCTTGTTTGGCATTGAGGACCTCCATCCATTGTTGAGACAGCAGATGCAGCATGTACAGAGTAGAATGACCTGGTCTGAAGCCAAATTGATGATCAGAGATCAAGCCTTTGGAGAAGAGGAAGGATTTGATATCTGAAACAATGATGTATTCCATAACTTTGCTGATAATTGGGAGAAGGCTGATTGGTCTGTAGTTGCAAGGATCTGTTTCTGCACCTTTTTTGTGTAAAGTGGTAATGTTTGCTGATTTCCAAGCAGATGGAAGATAACCTTGAACAAAAAAGAGAGTGAGGAGAGGAGAGAGAGGGCGTGAAAAAACGGCAGTGCAGGATTTTAGGACCCGTGGGCTGATGCCGTCTGGTCCAGTTGCAGAAACAGAGTCGAGGTTTGACAGAAACTTCTCCACCTTGTCGGGAGAGAAGGATACCGAGTCCAGGAGCAGCTGAGTACGACTGGGTAAGGTGGGTACAGAAAGAGACAGGTTTTTTAGACACAAGATTTTGAGGCAAACACAGAGTTGAGGCATTCACCTTTTTTGCGTACGAAGTCAGTTGTGTAGCCGTTTGAGGTAAGGGAGGAAGGGGAACAAACACCAAAAACACATTTGACTAGATACCACCAGGATTTGGAGGGAGACAGGTGTGAGGGTTCAGTCTTGAGAGTAGAGAGACATTGTTTCCTGGCTCTCCTGACGGTAGACACACTTGTTCCGAGCTCTGTGAAAGGAACGGAGATTACCTTCAGTTGAATTTGCCTTCCATGAGGCAAAGGCAAGTTGTTTCAGGGCAACTGCCTCACCACAAGATTCAGTGTACCATTTCAGTTAGTGAGTATAATTCAAGCCAACACCAGGCTAAGCTCCATATAGACTTGCTATTAAAGCACATTTTATGCAAATTTTGTCAAAGTGGTGGCTTTCCTATCTTGCAGACTTATTTTGTTTGGCAAATATAGTGTGGGTGGAGCATAAAGTGCCAAAGATGTGTGAGGATGGAAGAGTTAAGCAGATGTCCTTGGAGATTTCGGGTGGAGTTTGGAGCCAGAGTTTCGCAACAGCTATTACAGAAAGGCAAACCTTTTAGCAACATTTTCCCTCGAACTATGATAGCTGAGGAATATTTATAATGAGCTAGATTAAATAAAGAGGTGGGTAGAGCATCACGATGCTGATGGTCTCGGTCACCTTTCAGTTGGAAATTATTGCATTGGAAACAACTCGTGACCGTGACATCAGTTTTGCATATTAATATTTTACTAATGAGCAC
Organism: Myxine glutinosa; assembly: GCF_964187855.1. NCBI lineage: Eukaryota > Metazoa > Chordata > Myxini > Myxiniformes > Myxinidae > Myxine > Myxine glutinosa. The sequence continues at coordinate 193,446,793 of NC_136262.1, read as the reverse complement.
AAATTTTAACAAGCAGCATCTTGTAAACAAACTAGTGCTTTTTGCATAAGTGTGGAGTATAATTCAATTATTTTGACAACATATGCAATTTCAATTTTGGCTCGATCATCCATTTCTTCATTCATCCCTATTGCGGGTCAACGAATCCAGTATCTACCGAACCAACAACTCAAGACTGATACAGTCGAGGTTATAGACTTTTTAATAGAAGTCAATTTAACGTTAATCCTACAAGTGAAAAAAAAAAGTTTTATGTTTCAATAGCTAGAAATATGAAAAAAAACCTGTACGTCACTATACCAATGGCACCACTGCGACTACTACTACTACTACTACTACTATATATATATATATATATATATATATATATATATATATATATATATATATATATATTATATATATATATATATATATATATATATATATATATATATATATATATCTATAATTCCAGTAATCTCTGTGTGTATGTTTGTATGTTTGTATGTTTGTATGTTTGTATGTTTGTATGTCTGTATGTCTGTGACCGCTGTTTCTCGACAACCACGGGTCCGATATACTTGAAACTTGCCAGGTATATTGCTGGGGACCCGAGGATGTGCCTTTTCAAGGTTTCATATTAATCGGAGAAGTAGTTACCGAGCTATGTCCAAAAAACGATTCAACCAATCAGAGAGCAGCGAGCTATCACGTGTGCCGAACGTGGCGAACAGACTCTGCCTCGGACGGCACATTTGAGAGCGTATTCATTTATTTCACGTTGGAAAACTATGTTGCCGTTAAACTATGTTTTAAAACTAATTAAAACTAATTTGCGATTCATCGTAACTGCGATTTGCGACCTTCCGGACAGTGAAGACTGCACTTCCGGCAGCCAATCACAGAACGCGTTGTTGCGTAGGCGTGGCCGATGTGAGAGCGAGCCGAGCCGAGCGCGTGCGCCATTACGGTTCGTAATTCGATTTCTTCCGGAGAAAATAATAATTTCTCGATTTCTTATGCGCATTATTTCTCCCAATTCAGTCAGAGCGAAGGGCGGAAGCGAAGAGCGTTGTTTTTTTTGTTTACGGGCGTACGGGCGTACGGGCGGGGTAGAGCGTACGGGTAGCGTTTTTTTTTTTTTTGGCAAGGAACGGGCACCCACGTACGGGCATGCCCTAGTATATAAAACACAGTTTGTGTGTGTGTGTGTAATGTTACCGATAGACTCCTAAACGGAGAGGCTTACGTGCTTGATATTTGGCATAGACATGGCCATTGAGCCTGGGACGAACATGGCCGAACTCAAAATATTTGACGATCCATATTTTTTATTCAAATTTACCTCAGCGCATTTCAGCGCACGGAATCAACAGAATCAGAGCAGGTGGGCGCTGATTCGCTCAGAGCGATCACATGATGACGCTATGACGCTATGAACGCTATGACGCTATGAACGATATGACGCTATGAACGCTATGACGCTGTGAACGCTATGACGCTATGACGCTATGAAAAAAAAAATCGCTATGACGCTCAGAGCTCGCTGAGAGCGATCACGTGATGACGCTATGACGCTATGAACGCTATGACGCTATGAACGATATGACGCTATGAACGCTATGACGCTATGACGCTATGAAAAAAAAAATCGCTATGACGCTATGAAACGCTATGAACGATATGACGCTATGAACGCTATGACGCTATGAACGATATGACGCTATGACGCTATGAAAAAAAAAAATCGCTATGACGCTATGAAACGCTATGAACGCTATGACGCTATGATGCTATGAAAAAAAAAAAATCGCTCGCTTTGCCAAGGGGCTCGCTCCCCCCCCCCCCGTTCCCCTCCCCTCCCCTTCCCCCTCCCCCTCCCCCTCCCCTCCCCCGCCCGGCAATGCCGGGTACTTCTGCTAGTATATATTGTTACGGATCGCGGTTTAGATGTTATGATGGGCCGAGCGGATTTACAATGACGCTATTTTTATTTACAAGACTAACCGAGGACCTGTGATTGTTCTTTCTGGGGGGGAGACAGTCTGCTCTGCATCGACGCACCATTAAAGCACCCAAAAACGCACCAATACAAGCACCCTCAAGCACCAATCGGTGCAGTCACCATAGTTCATCAGTGTTCAATGCATGTTCAATAAAAATAAAATCAACAACCCCTAACCCTGCAGGTGGTCTCTTGCTCTTCGGCTCCCTCTGCTGGTTATTATTATTTGTTCTTCCAGATGTTGTCATTCCTTTGCTTTGCTTACTGGCGGCCTATTTGCAATAAAGTGTGCCCAATGTGTCCTTTTTATTTTCTTTTATTTATGGCCCACAGGGCCGAATACGTGTGCTTCACCTGTGTGGCATCGGTGCCCTGTGGCCAAGGTCCGCCAGCAAGATTTCGGGCCCTCATGGCCGGTTCCAGCAGAGGGGCCATGCCCCAACCCATGGGGTCCATCAGTGGTGCTCGGCCACAGGCATGTGGTCCATAATGTGGTGCATCGATGCAGACAGCTGGTTCTGGGAATTTCGGGCGCACAATGGCCGACCCACGCACGCTCCCCTCGGCGCCCAATGGCGCACAGGTCATGTGGGAGACAAAAGAGACAATTGAGCGAGGGGTAAGGTCACAAGGGTACACATCAATAAGGCAATGCAAGGCGAAATGCGTACGGAGGGCGAAGTGAGAAAGCTCGTCCCTACCGTACGTCACCCCCCTGTCACCTACACTACCCTTGCCCTTACCCCATATTTACAAAATCTACCCATTTACAAATTCGTCACTACTGTCATGTCTTCCCCATATTTCTCCTATACCAAATTCGTTTCCACAATCCCTCTACTTCAAAATTTGCCATCACCAAATTCATCATCAATCCTCATAAGGAGGAAGAGATGGAACATCAAAGCACAATGTCACACCCATGTCATGATGCGTCTCACATTCCAAACATCTGCACAATAAAATGACAAAACATGGCATGGTGTGGAGGTACGTCATCCCAGGTGAGTGCATGTAGATGGTGCGAGGAGACTTCAATCCTAACTATCCTCTAAATGACATTAACACACTTTACACTACCCGGGGTCTTTCCCTGCCAATCCATTGGCCAACTTACTCTATGGGTTCTAAAAACCAATTCCCATTGCCCAAACTGTGGTGCTCCTCAATTTGGGGTCTCACTCCCCCGATTCATCTCCCGGTGCCCTCGCACAATTTCTGGGCTGCGACGTGTAGCTCTCCCAGCAGGTCTACCCACCTGCACACCTCCACCACTGCAGTTGCCACCCGAGCTTACCTAGCTCCTCACCCTAACCTAACTAACTGGGGAAAGCCCCTCCTGGCTCTGTCACCCCACTCGGTGCCCTCTGGCACTGGGCTACCCGTGTCCGTCCTCCGGATCCTCGGGCCCCATCCACAACAACTACTACCGGCTCCCAGAGCCCACCTGCGGCCTCACCTGGCCGACATCCTCACAGTGGTGGAGTGCCCAAACCAACTACACACACTAACAGGCTACACGCCCAGCCATTTCCACAACACTAATGCACCCATCCAAAGACCATTCTTTCACCCGCACCACAGATGCCAATATCCAACCACAATTTACCTATACCCTCTACCTAACACTTACACTACCCGCCCCGGGTATCCGTGATGGGGGTCCACTCTTCCCCCATTCACACCTTCGCACCATCCACTCCACTCCACAATTTCCACCATACTCACTCCACGACCATCCATTCCAATACTCCATACATTCCACACTACCATTTATTCCATACACCTGTTCCTCATACCTGTTGTTGCACACCTGTGCACTCACACCTGGTGCCACCTGCACCCTCCTCCTCTTCCTGGACCATTCGGTCATCAAAATACACATCACCATCACTCACTCATACACTGCTCCATCCACCTGTTCAGTTGCACACCTGTGCAATCACACCTGTTCAATCACACCTGTTCAATCCTCAAACACACGGCATCATCTCATCTAACTACTCCCCTCTGAAACTTGCGCTTCCCAGTCGTCCCTTTAAACTATTGCGCTCCCACGTCATTATCATCCAATCTACTCTACCTGTGTCCCCACTACAGGTATCCTTGTCACTAACTAACCTTAACGTCACCTAATGTCATCTTCTAGGTCCCTGCACACAATATCCTAACCCACCCGGGCTAGTTTTCACTGCCATCAACCCCATAAGCTAGTGCTCCTTTGCCCCCCCCGCTGTGAGGGATGGTGGATTTGCCATCCCACCACATCGGGGAGGTCCTACTATCAATTTCGCTCGTCCAAATCCAACAAATCAAAAATTTGTCATTTACTGCTAATCACCGTACCAATCATCAAATTTTGCTTTTTTCTAATTTCGGGGCCAAAACACTATCCTCATCACCCGTCTACTTATTAGATCCTCTCGGTGCGCCAATTCCCTTCTAAAGCTCGGCTTCGTACAGCCGAGCAATGAATACGGGTTGTTTTGTGCCAGCGGCTGGATACGTCCCGCATTCGGGGCAGGGAAGGGGGCTTACCCGGGCCGAGATCCCACGCACCACCTCGGCATGGAGCCATCCAATGTCCCGATCTCGACCTGCCGGCACGTCTCAACAAAAAGTGGTCGCCATGACGACCCTTCCTATCGAGCTGCCCGCTCCGCCTAGTGGAGCACGGACGCGGCCGTTCCAAGCGAGGCCCAGCGTGGATCGCGTACGGCGGTCCTTTCGAACCCGCCGCGGCTCGGATCCCCGCTGGTTCTCGCGGCACGCGAAGCCCGGCACGCACCGGGGGCCCGATTCGGCTATAAGTCGCTCTAACCGCTAACCCGGTTACTGTCGATGCCTCACCTGGATGCTTACACGCATACGCTACCCCTTTCTTGCTCATACCTCCAGCTGTTCCCATGCTCCTCGTACCTTTCCTTACACACCTCGGTACACTCATTCCGCCCACAGACTTGGTCACACACCTGACCACCGAACACCTTGGCACACATTCGTCGCTCGCACACCTCACCAACACACCTCTTCGCGCCCCCTCCTCGGTCACCTCCTCTGTGACCATCACAGGTGTGCTCTCACCCGCACACCCAACCACGTGCCTCACGACCAACTCAAGTGTGCATTCCCACACACGCTCTACCATTCCAGGTGTGCATCCTTCCATTCCAGGTGTACATCCTCGCTCACCTGTCACATCTAACTCACGCTCCGTGCCACTCTCACTACTCTCACCTCCACTCTTGGTCGCGCACTCACCCTTACTCTCGACAGCGCACTCTTTCCCCATGCACCTGTCCGTTACACACCTTTCTCGCGCACACTCTTGCGCACACTCTCCCGTTACATCCTCTGTAACACTCACCACAGGCGTGCATTCTCCCTTACTCTTGACAGCATGCGCTTTCCCCATGCACCCGTCCGTTACACACCTTTCTCGCGCATCCTCTTGCGCACACTTTTTCGTTACTTCCTCCGTAACACTCCCCACACCGCGCTTCCATGTGCTCCCTCGCACACGCGCTACTACCGACTCACTCTCGACAGCACTCTCACTAGTCGGCGCGCACTTTTTCCTCACACACCCCATGGTCGGACATTCTCGCACACCTCTTTTTTCGCACACCTGACCTGTCACACACTTCACCAACGGCCTCTCACGAACACCCAGATCCATAGCAACCCCCAAGCCGACTGAAGCTTTCCTCACATCATATACATTGCCGAATATTTCGCCACTCACCTTGGCACCTCGTCTCCGCACCTCTTTTGCCACCTGCAAACTCTTTATTTGGTTAGTGAGCAGCACATCACGATTCGAGCACAGACCTTGTACCAATTCCATTACTTCCTCCTTTATCTCCCTCTTAGTTTCTGTCCGTCCCTTCTTAATTTCACTCACCTCTTCTTCCACTTCCTCTAATTTTTGCTTCACCTCTTTTATTTCCCGGTGCGTCTCCTCAAGTTCGTCCTCTAAGGCTACCGTGACCGTCTCTATGTGCATCCTCACCTGCCGGTCCTTTGTCTCCATTATCTCTGTCACCTCGTCCACCCTCATTGTCAGTCCCTCACGTACCATCTGACATTCCTTCTGTGTCGCTATTAATTCATTTTTTATGTCCTTTTGTGTCGCTTTTAACCCCCCGATTATTGCAGTGTTCTTTTCCACTTGGTCCACGAGTTCCTTTTGTCCCACTGTCAGCTGTTCTACTCCCTTCGTCAGACCCTCTATTCCCCCCTGTAACCTAGCCGTATTATTTCTCACCTCTCTCTCCATACGCTTCTCACCTCGCTTTACCTCCTCGCGTAGCCCCGAGACCTCCTCACTCACACCTCGTCGTATCCCCTCTTTCATCTCCTCCATCTCTTTTGTAGATGCCACCCTCATCTGTCCCAATTCATCCCCTCTGAGCATCCAATTTGGTTTCTACCCCGATTTTTACCTCCTCTATCTGCTCTCCCATTTGTTTAATTTCTCGGGCGGATTGCTCCCCTATCTCCCGCAATTTGCCTTCCATCCTATTTTCTAGCCCCATTAACCCATTCTTTACCTCTTTTATCCCGTTGTCTAACCCCTCAAATTTGCTGTCTATCTTCCCTATTTGGGCACTGGTACCCCTCACTTCGTCCCTCATTACCCCCATTTGCTCACTCTGAGCCTCCATCCGGTTCCCCATTTCGCTCCCCAATCGCTCACTATCAGCCCTCATTACCCCCATTTGCTCACTCTGAGCCTCTATACTGTTTTTCAAACCTCCAATTTGGTCTCCCATTTGTCCCATAAGGGCCCTCATTTGCAGGAAAAAAAGGTTCGAATCCACCAGCGGCGCTGCTACGGTCGCGGGCGTCGTGGCAATGTGCGAGGCGCCATTTTGCGCGCCCGTAACCTCCTGCGCAAGAGCGCCATTTTGTGCGTCTGATACCCCCTCAACCACATAACCAATGTTCTCCTCCTCTCTTTCATCCACATACATTTCCCCGAGGTCCTGGGTCGATTCTACCCCGTCTATCTCTAGCTCACCCACCGGCATCCGATCGCCTTGACCAGCCATGGCGCGATTTCAAAATTCGGGTTTTATTTCTTTAAAACACAATTTCGGCAGCTTGTAATTTTGAGCGCGTTAAGCGCGCTTCGGGTCCAATCTCACTCCTCGACACCAATTGTTACGGATATAACACAATTGGTGTTCCAAAATTTGGGCCTAACAAATTTAGTCCCAGGTCCGAATCTCAACTCCTGACAACCAATTGTTACGGATCGCGGTTTAGATGTTATGATGGGCCGAGCGGATGGTCCAACCGCGACCGTTACAGGATCCCCGACTCACCCGATTCACCCAGAACTTTGGCCGTATCGCACCGCAGCTGCCCAATCTGGGAAAAGACTAAAACGACGAAATGCAAAGAGGAAAAGGAATAAGACGAGAAGACGGACAGAAGAGTAATTGGATTTATTATACACACAAGCAAAAAGAAAGCAGTCACGTTTATTTACAACACATAAGACGCAGGTGACACAGTGCAAATACTAGCTTATACAGACGTAATTAACCCAGGGACAGAACAAACAAAACAAACTCACGTACACAAGACGGGTGGAAAGGCAGGAGGTGGATGGCTGGAGGGAGAGGAAGGTCCAAGGGGGTCCTGCAGCACGATTGGCGCGTTTAGCAGCCGCCGTTCCTTCGCGGCCCTGCTCAAAACCGCCGTCCAGGCCCCAAGCGGCTGTTGGGTGCTGTTGCTGCTGTGGCCGCCGCTTGCTTTGCCAGGACTCGTCTGACTCGTCTGGTCCAAACCCTCAACTCAACAACACTCTTGCACGTCTCCCTGTCCAACCACTCTTTCTCTCTTGGTCCAACCACTCTTTCTCTTTCTTGGTCCAACCACTCTTTCTCTTTCTTGGTCCACTCACTCCTCACCACCGACTTCTCAGCGCAACCAACGCAACCACTGACCACCACCGACTCCTCACCACCGACTTCTCAGCGCAACCAACGCAACCACTGACCACCCCACGCTTCTTGCGCGCGCGCCTTTATAGCGCCTACGGCGATCAAGCCGCCGGCCTTCAGGACACGCCCATCGGTGTGCTCACCTCGGCCCTGGTTGGTCACGCAACCCTCTGGCTCCGCCCTTGATGACGACGGGCGGGCACGCCCCTCTTCCCCGACCCGAGCACATGTTCAATGGTGGTTTTGGAGGGGATGTAATTGGCAATCGAGGCTTGGCAATGACGAAAGGGGATGTGAAAGGAAATGGAGATTTTGGGGATGGGAATGAAAGGGGATCTATTCTCTTTCACTGGTGCAATGGAGTACTTCAATTAATGGGAGACACAGCCTTACTCTAAAACACAGAATAAGATATAACTATCGAACAGGGGTATTCTATTATTGGCTGACGTGTATGCTTGTGGACTAATTATGGGATGCCCTTTCACCTTTACACAGCTCCGGAGGCAGGGGGCGCAGAATAAACAATAATAATAATAATAAAGCACACAATCAAAAAAATATACAGTCCTCATATCCGCAACAATATATATATTATAACAATACGGTAAATTGTTAGCATAATCCTACATCGTAATATCATGATGGTACCCCACTGCTCGTGCAAAACAATTTTAATTATAGACACCACACAGGCCTCTCATATAATACAAGGTTTATTGCTGTAGATAATTTCGATTTTAATTAAGATGCTGTACAAATGATGCATACCAAGATGATTTCCCAAATAAATTACAATCAGGTACCTGATAGCGATGTTTATAACCGTCAAGAAGAATGACAATCAACAATAATAATGCAAGTGGCACCCTTTACTGTACTATATTTTAGTTGGATTTGAAAAATATACAGTAACAGAAGAAGAAAAGAAAATCAAAGATTAATTTTGTAAAAATTGTTATGAACACGAACGGTCGTTATTATTGATTTCGTTTTTTTAAACCTTTACTCCAGTCATAGTAAAACTTGTTATGCAGCTGATTGGTTTATGAAACCACTTGACTCATACTGGCAAAAATAAGCATTTCCTGCTTTTAAATTCTCTAGTGGCCTCTTTCACTAAAACCGATTGGGATAATGGCGGAGAACGGTATTTGGTGTACTATTTGGTATTCACCTTGTGACATTTTTATTATTTTAGCACAAGTAGGAGATTATTAGATGCCCTCTTATAGAAGTACAAATGATTTATTAGACTCATAAGGCCTTGCTTGGGAGCTAGACAATCTCTTGGACCAGAGATGAGCTCTAGAGAAGTGATCTCCGGAAACAAAGCTGTTGCCTATTAAGACAACGCCATGGAGAAACGAAGATGGTGTGTATATATATATATATATATAATATATATATATATATACACGTGAAAAAGTAAGTACACCCCATGTAAAGTTTTGACTTTTTCAACATATTTCAACATACAGCTATTTGATCTTCATTTCAACAATATTGATAGATAAAGGTGATATAATATAACAAATATCATGAAACATTTACATTTTGTAGTCCATTGTATAATTTAAATGAACATAAATGCAAATATCGCATGTGGAAAAAGTAAGTACACCCTTGGCTCTAATAGGTGGTATTGCCCCCTTTGGCAGATACAACCTCAAGTAGGCGTTTCTTATAACTGTCTACCAGTCTCTGACATCGACTGGGAGAAATTTTTGCCCACTCCTCCATGCAGAATTCTTTCAGCTGTGCGATGTTTGAGGGTTTTTTTGCATGCACAGCTCGTTTCAAATCCCCCCACAACATCTCGATGGGATTTAGATCCGGGCTTTGACCTGGCCATTCCAGAACCCTCCATTTCTTTCTTTTCAGCCATTCCTTGGTGGATTTACTGGTATGTTTAGGGTCATTGTCATGCTGCAAAGTCCACCTTCGGTTGAGCTTCAACTTTCCGACAGATGGCCTCACATTATCCTCAAGCACCCTCTGGTACAAAGAAGAATTCATAGTGGATTATATAATGGTGAGCTGCCCAGGCCCTGATGCAGCAAAGCTGCCCCAAACCATAATATTTCCACCACCATGCTTTACAGTCAGGTTGTTGTGGTCAAATGCTGTCTTTGGTTTTTGCCAAACATGTCTTCTGGTACTGTGGCCAAATAGCTCTACCTTTGACTCATCTGTCCAGAACACATTGTTCCAGAAGTGCTGGTCTTTGCTTCGGTGCTCATTGGCAAACTTTAGTCTTGCCCTGATGTTCTTTCTGGACAGCAAAGGTTTCCTCCTGGCACACCTCCCATGTAGATCAAATTTGTGCAGCCTCTTTCTCATGGCAGACTCGTGCACTTTGAAATCAACAGTGGCAAGAGCTGTCTGTCGGTCCAGTGATGACATTCTGGGGTTCTTAGAGACTTCTTTCAGCATCTTGCGGTCTGCTCTCGGGCTGAACTTGCTGGGGCGGCCTGGCCTGAACAAATTGGCAGTTGTTTGGAATCTTCTCCACTTGAAGATGACCTTCCGGACAGTCGAATGATTGATTTCAAATTGTTTGGAGATCTTTTTAAATCCCTTCCCAGACTCGTCGGCATCTATGACCTTTTTTCTGAAGGCCTCAGAGAGCTCTTTTGATCTAGGCATGGTGACGCCACAGACTTCAACAACAAAGAGCAAATCAAACTAAATGTCTGAGGTTTAAATAAGACAGGTTCCTCCAAGATCCTCTCTAAAGATGTTCTAATCATTTGCACCTGAGCTGGTGCACCTGATTCTAATTTGAAGTATTTGAAATAGTGATAAATTTAGGGGTGTACTTACTTTTTCCACATGCGAAATTTGCATATATGTTTATTTAAATTATACCATGGACTACAAAATGTAAATGTTTGATGATATTTGTTATATTATATCAGCTTTATCTATCAATATTGTTGAAATGAAGATCAAATAGCTGTATGTTGAAATATGTTGAAAAAGTCAAAACTTTACATGGGGTGTACTTACTTTTTCACGTGACTGTATATACATATATATATATATATATATATATATATATATATATACACAGACTTGGCATTTAATATGGAATTTTTTTTTGTGGGGGTGAACTTACTTTTCAAGATGACTTAGAACCAAAAGTTCATTGGAATTATGTTGAAATTATTCTAGATTTTGTTAATGTGACCTTTAAAAGAAACAAAAACCACATTTGACATTTCGAAGCAAATAAATTGATCCTTGAAAGTGATGTAAACTGATATCGAACTCAATTCATGGACAGTACTGTGTTAAACTTCTGTACGTTTTCCAGAATTATCTCTTTATTTTGCACATTAGCCAAAAGAAATTTCGACAAAAACAAAAGTTAAATTATGACTGGGATTACGGACAGTAAAATTACAGTTCAGTACTTCGTGTAACCCCCACGAGCATTCAGGAGAGCACGTACACGTCGAGGCATGCTGTTCACGAGATTTGCCAAGGTTTGGACAGGAATCGCTTGCCATGCAGTGACAATAGCCTGCTGCAATTCACGCACAGGGGCAGGCTGCTGGTCCAAGTTGTCGATTTGACACGTTAATTCTGCCCACAAGTTCTCTATCGGATTCATATCCGGGGACATGGCAGGCCACTCCATATGCTCTACACCACGGTCAGCAAGAAAGTGTTGGATCATGCGAGCACGATGAGGCCGTGCATTGTCATCTTGGAAGACAAAGTTTCCTCGAAAGGCTGCACGAGCAAATGGAAGCAATGTTTCTTCCAGAATGACCTTGTACTTGAACTGGTTCAGGTTTCCATTCAGAACAACCAGGTCAGTTTTGCCCCCTGCATGAAAAGCAGCCCAAATGGTCACCCCACCACCTCCAGCTTGGACTCTTGGCACTATACAATCTTCGTTGTGGGCTTCATGCACTTGTCTGTGGACTCTGACGCGGCCATCTTGACGATAGACCAGAAATCTAGACTCGTCACTGAAGGTCACGTGATTCCAGTGTCCTGGCTGCCATTGACGGTGCTGTCTGGCCCACTGCAATCGGCGCTGGCTGTGTTGTCTGGTCAGGCGTGGCTTTCTCAGGGGACGCCTGGCACGATAGCCTGCTTGAACCAGTCGTTGGTTGACTAGCCTTCTGGATACAGGCCCATTTGTCAGTTGCTGCCACTCAGCCCTAAGCCGATTAGCTGACTTGGTACGGCCATTGCAGACTAACCGGTGCAGCTGGCGATCATCTCTCCTTGTGGTTCTGCGTGGACGTCCTGGCCTCGGTATTGGAGTAGGGACACCCCTCTGAGCATTTCGTTTCAGGATCTTTGACACCTGACCTTGAGTGATGCCATACTGCCGAGCAATAGCACGCTGTTTCATGCCAGAATTTCGTAAAGCCACCACTACATGACAAACAGCATTGTCAAGTTGATGGACCATCTCCAAAGGAAGCGGCAATAACTTTTGTAGACGTGCAGCAGTTGTTTTCCACTAATACAGAACGCAACAACCCTTATATACCCGATTGTGAAGCCAATCGTCAATTGTACCTGTCCTTACATTTTGTCATGCCACCAGTGATATAATCCTGTTATTGACTTCTTGCTGCGAAAGACAATCAGTGACATGGTTCTTTCAACAAAGACATCACCGAAGGGTAAAAGAAACTCACCAGATTGATATACTGAGTTCAGAAAGTAAACCCAAGTCAAGAAAAAAAATTATTCCATATTAAATGCCAAGTCTGTATATATATATATTGTTACGGGTCGTGGACAAGATGTTACTTTGGGCCGAGCGGATGGTCAACCGCGACCGTTACAGGATCCCCGATTGGCCCGACTCCCCCAACGTTGACCAGATCGCGCCACAGATATTCAATTTGGAAACCTCTAAAGCGACCGAAAGAGAAGGAAGAGAGAAGAAGACAGAGTACGGAGGAATAACAGGATTTATTATACACACAAGCAAAACGAAGGAGCGATCAAAGTTATTTACAAGCAATGGATGGAAGAAGCAGTCACACAGTGAATCGTTAGCTTATCTATGCAGTTTACTTAACCCCAGGACAACGATTAAGACAGACGACGTTCACACTTACACGGGGGAAATTGCAGGCAGGAATGGCGGAGGTGGGTTGCTGGAGAGGGAGGCAGGGTCAGGTCCCTGCAACCGGCAGGGCTGGAGGTAGCAGCTCCCACTCTTCGCGTTTTTGGCGGGAAAACCCTTGGTCGCGTCGACGCTGCTGATGCTGTGGACGTCACGCGCTGGCTCGGTCACACCTGCTCCTCTCCTTCTGGTGGAGCCGTCTCCCTCCTCTCAGCGCGTCTTTCCAAAGCTTGTTTCATCTCCAAGTACCTCTCCTTTTTGGAGCGTCTCTCATCTCTCATCTCACAGCTCATCTCTCCTCTCATCTCATTTCTCCTCTCATCTCATCTCTCCTCTCATCTCATCTGCCGAAGCAGTCCCTTCCAGTCACTTTTATTACTCGGGTCGGAATCAAGCCGCCGGCTGCGAGGGCACGCCTACCGGGTCGCTCACCGCGGTGCTGGTTGGCTGTTAGGGCTGTCCGATTCCCCCTTTGATCATGACGACATGCCACGCCTGTGAGTTGGCGGCTCCTACCCCCCTCTTCTCCGAGATTAGCACATGGGCAATGGCGGCTTGCGGGATTGAACACCACTCGCACCGCTTTTGAAAGGAACTTTGGAGAGCGGAGATGATTGGGGAAATTGAAAGGGGCCTACGCTTATTTCGTTTGATACAATGCAGAGTCAATCTAGTGGGAAACACATATTTAGCCTACATAGAATAAGGAAATAAGCTATTTAAAAAGATATATCGTGGCCTGTGTGTAAGTTTCATGGAATTAACTAGGGGGACGTCCTTCGACCTTATTTACTCTACGAGGGTCAGTTAAAACACAGCAAACCAGTTCTCACATTCTTTACACTTTCCAAATTCGTTACACTGCACCCTCCTTTCTTCAGGGCCGTACCCGGGCCTACAACTTTAATTTAGTGTGACACGTAGGTGTAGTTCCCTCTACCTTTAACCTGACCCTGAGTGTGACGATTTTAGAACACAAATAAGTATGTCCCCCTATTGCATTGCACCCTGTCTAACAGACTCAAGCCCACAGCTAACCGAATTACGGAATTGTTCTCAAACTATACATTTACGGTGGGGAGCATTATTTACAGTGACTTATTTCTTATTTACAACGCAACCCAGGAGCTGTGTTTTTTTTCTTTTTAGGGAACAACAAAAAGAAATTCCTGTTGGGAGGGAGGAGACAGCACGCATTGCATCGATGCACCAGGACCAATACCACCAAAGCACCCAAAAGCACCAAAAGCACCACAAAGCACCAAAAGCACCAAAAGCACCACTCGGTGCACAGTCACCACTGTTCATAATAAACACAACAAAACAACTGGTGGTGGTCTTCTCTTTTTCTGCTGGGCCGATGTTCTTCCCGACGTCTTCTGGCTTCATGCGGCCTACTTGGAAATAATAAAAAGCACAACTTGTGTTCATTTTTTATTTAGGGCCTCAGGGGCCAACTAAGGGTGGTCCACCTGTTTGGCATAGGTGCCACCTTACCGAGGTCCGCAAGCAAGATTCCCTGGCCACTATGGCTGGTCTCCAACAGAGGTGCCCTGCCCCAGAACCTGGGGTCCATCAAGTGGTACTTGGCCGCAGAACAGCGGTCCATAAAGTGGTACATCAACGCAATGCATGCTGGTTCTGAGAATCTCGTGCGCACAATGGCCATCTCACGCACGCTCCCCTCGGCGCCCAATGGCGCACAGGTCCTCAAGTGGGAGATAAAAAGGGGGGAAGACAAATGAGCGAGGGGTAAGGTCACAAGGGTACACGTCAATAAAGGCAATGCAGGGTGAAGTGCGTACGGAGAGCGAAGTGAGCAAAACTCGTCCCTACCGTACGTCACCCCCCCTGTCACCTACACTACCCTTGCCCTTACCGCATATTTACAACAATTTACACCTTTACAAATTCGTCACTACGTCTTGTCTTCCCTATCTTTCCCTTCTACACCAAATTCGTCTCCAATCCCCCTATCCAAAATTTGCCATCACCAATTCATCATCAATCCTCATAAGGAGGGAGAGATGGAATTACACACAATGTCACACCCACGTCATGATGCGTCTCACAATCCAAAACATTTGCATCAAAAATAATTAAACATGGCATGGTGTGGAGTACCTGTCACCTCAGGTGAGTGGATGCAGATGGTGCGAGGAGACTCCAATCCTAACTATCCTCGAAATGATTTTAACACACTTTACACTACCCGGGGTCTCTCCCTGCCAATCCATTGGCCACTTACACTATGGGTTCTAAAAACCAATTCCCATTGACCAAACTGTGGTGCTTCTCAATTTGGGGACTCACTCCCCCGATTCATCTCCCGATGCCCTTGCACAATTTCTGGGCTGTGACGTGTAGCTCTCCCAGCAGGTCTACCCACCTGCACACCTCCACCACTGCAGTTGCCACCCGAGCTTACCTAGCTCCTCACCCTAACCTAACTAACTTGGGAAGGCCCCTCCTGGCTCTGTCACCCCTTGGTGCCCTCTGGCACTGGGCTACCCGGGTCCGTCCTCCGGATCCTCGGGCCCCATCCACAACAACTCTACCGGCTCCCAGAGCCCACCTGCGGCCTCACCTGGCCGACATCCTCACAGTGGTGGAGTGCCCAAACCAACTACACACACTAACAGGCTACACGCCCAGCCATTTCCACAACACTAATGCACCCATCCAAATACCATTCTCTCACCCGCACCACAGATGCCAATATCCAACCACAATTTACCTATACCCTCTACCTAACACTTACACTACCCACCCCGGGTATTCGTGATGGGGGTTCACTCTTCCCCCATTCACACCTTCGCACCATCCACTCCACTCCATCGTTTCCACCATACTCACTCCACGACCATCCATTCCAATCTTCCAGATATTCCACACTACCATTTATTCCACATAGCCACATACACCTGTTGTTGCACACCTGTGCAATCACCTGGTGCCACCTGCACCCTCCTCCTCTTCCTGGACCATTCGGTCAGCACAATACACAATCACCTTCACTCACTCATACACTGCTCCACACACCTGTCCAGTTGCACACCTGTGCAATCACACCTGTTTAATCACACCTGTTCAATCTCACCTGTTCAATCTTCAAACACACGGCATCATCTCATCTAACTACTCCCCTCTGAAACTTGCGCTTCCCAGTCACCCCTTTAAACTATTGCGCTCCCACGTCATTATCATCCACACTAAACTACCTGCGTCCCCACTACAGGTATCAGTCACTAACTAGCCTTAACGTTACCTAATGTCATCTTCGCTAGATCCCTACACACAATATCCTAACCCACCCGGGCTAGTTTTCACTGCCATACACCCCATAAACTAGTGCTCCTTTTCCCCCTCCCGGTGGTGTGAGGGATGACAGAGTTGCCATCCCACCACATCGGGGAGGTCCCACTATAAATTTTGCACACCTAATCCAACAAATCAAAAATTTGCCAATCATCTGCCAATCACTGTACCATTACCAATCATCACTCTGCCAATCCTTTGCCAATCATCAAATTTTGCCTTTTTCTAATTTTGGGTCCAAAACACTAACCTCATCACCCGTCTACTTATTAGATCCTCTCGGTGCGCCAATTCACGTCTACAGCCCGGCTTCGTACAGCCGAGCAATGAATGCGGGTTCTTTGGTGCCGGCGGTTGGATGCGTCCGACATTCGGTGCAGGGAAGGAGGCTTACCCGGGCCGAGATCCCACGCACCACCTCGGCGTGGAGCCATCCAATTGCCCGATCTCGACCTGCCGGAACGTCTCAACAAAAAGTGGTCGCCATGACGACCCTTCCTATCGGGCTGCCCGTTCCGCCTAGCGGAGCACGGACGCGGCCGTTCCAAGCGCGGCCCAGCGTGGATCACGTACGGCGGTCCTTTCGAACCCGCCGTGCTTAGGATCCCCGCTGGTTCTCGCGGCACGCGAAGCCCGGCACGCACCGAGGGGCCGATTCGGCTATAAGTCGCTCTAACCGCTAACCCGGTTACCGTCGATGCCTCACCTGCATGCTTCCACGCATACGCTACCCCTTTCACCCTCACTGAGCTCGATGCTCCAACGCCGCCCGTACACCCCGCAGCCCGTTCCTTGCTCATACATCCAGCTGTCTCCCTGCTCGTCATTGCACCTTCTCTTACACACCCAGGTACACTCATTCCACTCACAGACTTGGTCACACACCTGACCACCGAACACCTTTGCACACACTCGTCGCTCGCACACCTCATCAACACACCTCTTCGCGCCCCCTTCTCGGTCACCTCCTCTGTGACTATCACAGGTGTGCTCTCACTCGCACACCCAACCACGTGCCTCACGACCAACTCAAGTGTGCATTCCCACACACGCTCTACCATTCCAGGTGTGCATCCTTCCATTCCAGGTGTACATCCTCGCTCACCTGTCACAACCAACTCACGCTCCATGTCACTTTCACTACTTTCACCTCCATTCTTGACAGCGCACTCACCCTTACTCTCGACAGCACACTCTTTCCTCATGCACCCGTCCGTTACACACCTTTCTCGCGCACACTCTTGCGCACACTCTCCCGTTACATCCTCTGTAACACTCACCACAGGCGTACACTTTCTCGTTACATCCTCTGTAACACTCACCACAGGCGTACACTTTCTCGTTACATCCTCTGTAACACTCACCACAGGCATGCATTCTCCTTCACTCTTGACAGCGCACTCTTTCCCCATGCACCTGTCCGTTACACACCTTTCTCACGCATCCTCTTGCGCACACTCTTTCGTTACATCCTCTGTAACTCTCACCACACCGCGCTTCCATGTGCTCCCTCGCACACGCGCTATGACCGACTCACTCTCGACAGCACACTCACTGGTCGGCGCGCACTTTTTCCTCACACACCCCATGGTCGGACATTCTCGCACACCTCTTCTTTCGCACACCAGACCTGTCGCACACTTCACCAAAGGCCTCTCACGAACACCCGGATCCATAGCAACCCCCAAGCCGACTGAAGCTCCCCTCACATCATGTACATTTCCGATTATATCGCCACTCACCTTGGCACCTCGTCGTCGCACCTCCTCTGCCACCTGTAAAGTCTTTATTTGGTTAGTGAGCATCACATTATGAGTTGAGCACCGACCTTGTACATATTCCATCACCTCCTCCTGGATTTCTCTTTTAGTTTCTGTCCGTCTCTTCTTAATTTCACTCACCCCCTCTAACACCTCCTTTAACTTTTGCTGCACCTCTTTTATTCCCCGGTGCGTCTCCTCAAGTTCGTCCTCTAAGGCTACCGTGACCGTCTCTATGTGCATCCTCACCTGCCGGTCCTTTGTCTCCATTACCTCTGTCACCTCGTCCAACCTCATTGTCAGTCCCTCACGTACCATCTGACATTGCCTCTGTGTCGCTATCAAGTCATTTTTAATTTCTTTTTGTGTCGCCTTTAACCCTCCTAGTACCGCAGTGTTCCTTTGAACCTGCTCAACTAACTCCGTCTGTCCCTCCGTCAGCTGTTCCACCTCCTCCGTCAGATCTTCTATTCCCCCTTGTAACCTCGCCGTATTATTTCTCACCTCTTTCTCTATACGCTTTTCGCCTCGCTTTACCTCCTCGCGTACCCCCGAGCCCTCCTCACTTACACCTCGTCGTATCTCCTCTTTCATCTCCTCCCTCTCTTTTGTAGATGCTACCCTCATCTGTCCCAATTCATCCCTCTGAGCATCCAGTTTACTTTCTAACCCGATTTGCACCTCCTCTATCTGGTTCCCCATTCGTTTGATTTCCCGGGCAGATTGTTCCCCTATTTCCCGCAATTTGTCCTCCATCCTATTTTCTAACCCCATTAACCCATTTTTCACCTCTTTTATCCCGTTGTCTAACCCCTCAAAATTATTGTCTAACTTCCCAAATTTCTTGTCTAACCCCTCAAAATTATTGTCTAACTTCCCAAATTTCTTGTCTAACCCCTCAAAATTATTGTCTAACTTCCCAAATTTCTTGTCTAACCCCTCAAAATTATTGTCTAACTTCCCAAATTTCTTGTCTAACCCCTCACCGGTACCCCTCGCTTCGTCCCTCATTACCCCCAATTGCTCACTCTGAGCCCTCATACTGTTTTTCAAACCTCCAATTTGGGCTCCCATTTGTCCCATAAGGGCCCCCATCATTCTGTTTTCCATTTCTTCATTATTCTTGTCCATAAGGGCCTTCATTTGTATGAAAAAAAGGTTCAAATCCACCGGTGGCGCTGCTACGGTCGCGGGCGCGGTCGCCGTGGCCATGTGTGAGGCGCCATTTTGCGCGCCCGTAACCTCGTGCGCGAGAGCGCCATTTTGTGCGTCTGATACACCCTCAACCACCTCATTGCTCTCCTCCTCCCTTTCGTCCCCTAAGTCCTGGGTTACCCCTAACCCGTCTATCTCCCCCACCGACATCCGATCGCCTTGATTGTCCATGGCGCGATCTCAAATTTCGGGTTTTATAAAACAACAAAATTTCGGCAGCTCGTAATTTTGACCAAATTTTTTTTTTTTACACGTTTTAAAAATTTGGTTCGGGCCTCGTATCCCACTCCTAGACACCAATTGTTACGGGTCGTGGACAAGATGTTACTTTGGGCCGAGCGGATTGTCAACCGCGACCGTTACAGGATCCCCGATTGGCCCGACTCCCCCAACGTTGACCAGATCGCGCCACAGATATTCAATTTGGAAACCTCTAAAGCGACCGAAAGAGAAGGAAGAGAGAAGAAGACAGAGTACGGAGGAATAACAGGATTTATTATACACACAAGCAAAAAGAAGGAGCGATCAAAGTTATTTACAAGCAATGGATGGAAGAAGCAGTCACACAGTGAATCGTTAGCTTATCTATGCAGTTTACTTAACCCCAGGACAACGATTAAGACAGACGACGTTCACACTTACACGGGGGAAATTGCAGGCAGGAATGGCGGAGGTGGGTTGCTGGAGAGGGAGGCAGGGTCAGGTCCCTGCAACCGGCAGGGCTGGAGGTAGCAGCTCCCACTCTTCGCGTTTTTGGCGGGAAAACCCTTGGTCGCGTCGACGCTGCTGATGCTGTGGACGTCACGCGCTGGCTCGGTCACACCTGCTCCTCTCCTTCTGGTGGAGCCGTCTCCCTCCTCTCAGCGCGTCTTTCCAAAGCTTGTTTCATCTCCAAGTACCTCTCCTTTTTGGAGCGTCTCTCATCTCTCATCTCACAGCTCATCTCTCCTCTCATCTCATTTCTCCTCTCATCTCATTTCTCCTCTCATCTCATCTCTCCTCTCATCTCATCTGCCGAAGCAGTCCCTTACAGTCGCTTTTATTACTCGGGTCGGAATCAAGCCGCCGGCTGCGAGGGCACGCCTACCGGGTCGCTCACCGCGGTGCTGGTTGGCTGTTAGGGCTGTCCGATTCCCCCTTTGATCATGACGATGTGCCACGCCTGTGAGTTGGCGGCTCCTACCCCCCTCTTCTCTGAGATTAGCACATGGGCAATGGCGGCTTGCGGGATTGAACACCACTCGCACCGCTTTTGAAAGGAACTTTGGAGAGCGGAGATGATTGGGGAAATTGAAAGGGGCCTACGCTTATTTCGTTTGATACAATGCAGAGTCAATCTAGTGGGAAACACATATTTAGCCTACATAGAATAAGGAAATAAGCTATTTAAAAAGATATATCGTGGCCTGTGTGTAAGTTTCATGGAATTAACTAGGGGGACGTCCTTCGACCTTATTTACTCTACGAGGGTCAGTTAAAACACAGCAAACCAGTTCTCACATTCTTTACACTTTCCAAATTCGTTACAATATATATATTCGTTCCTGTACCATTTACAGCAAGTCACACAATTATCAGTGACATGAATGGAGACACAATTATCAATGACACCATTGTAGCCTGAAGTCAGTCCTTATTGATGCTATGGACATTACTCGTGCAATGTGAGCTGGACAAATAAGGCTTCATAAGCATCCCCATTTGTTTCATTATTACGTTACTGGAAGGTTCATCAGATTTTTGTGGCTGAAGCATTCATATTTTTATAAAAGGACAGAATTACGACGATTTCTCCATGGCCGGATGACACTGTTTTACACCTTTTTTCATGGTTATTTCATCAGTAAGCCCCGTGAATTAGGTACGATGTGAGCTGGACAAATAAGGCTTCATAAGCATCCCCATTTGTTTCATTATTACGTTACTGGAAGGTTCATCAGATTTTTGTGGCTGAAGCATTCATATTTTTATAAAAGGACAGAATTACGACGATTTCTCCATGGCCGGATGACACTGTTTTACACCTTTTTTCATGGTTATTTCATCAGTAAGCCCCGTGAATTAGGTACGGATACAGAATTTTGGAAAGAACAACCCGTACGTGTGTCAACAGGGAAAAAACATCCAGTGATGTTTTTAAAATGACATCAATGATTTGAAGGTGAAACAATGACCAGATTTGCTTTTAAATAACAAGAAACACCTGCTCCCTATGAGAGCAGCCAAGGTTGATCATGTTATGCAACAGGATTGTCAGGACCAAGGATGGTCATGTTATAATCCTGTTGTCATGTCTGAGCGCCCGTTAAGACAGAACCCTCCCGCCGGGACATTTGGTCTCGGAAGATGGCCCAAACGATATTTTACTGCACTGCGTTCAATCAATTTAAATAACTTTACTGCTCCCCAAAGATTATTTAATTGGGCCGAAATTGATGGCAAACGCACACGAAAAGCAGATACTTCAAACACGTTTTCTTACCTATTAAATGATTTATTTTGTAAAGTAAACAGAGCAGAGGGTAAACAAGCCACTATGAACAAAAACTAAATAAACCTAGAAAAACAAAAGGACAGAAAGAGGTAAATGGAAACACACAAACTTATGTCCAATGATGAGAAATAAAGCACAAATCCTAACCCAATAAAGGTGGCACAGATCACACTCACACAACAAGCTAACGATCCCTTTTCGAAACTTTGCGAGACTTCCCTTTTCTCCGATGCGCAGGTTTGATGCAGCTTTGGAAACCAGGTGCGAGACATGAGCGAGTGACGAGCAGCTCCCAAGATGCCGAAAACCAAAACAGAGCATGATGAGGATCAGTCACGAGGAAGGTCAGCGACGATCAGCCTCCACCAGGCTTCCTAAACCCCTTTTTCCTCCAAAGGAGGCCTCTTGGTCTGCCCTCTATCCTATGCGTACACAAATGTTATATTTTCGTCAAAAATCGTCGGAATTTCGCCAAATCTGTTGTGGTCGTGTGTTAATATACCTCAGCGATTGACAAATCTGAAATCAGAATTTTATTTGAGGTCAAAATGACCCCGTGAGGTCGCTCCATACTTTGTCTGCTTGTCATTTGCAGTGTGATAATTAATTCCATGCTCACTCGAGAAGACTTTCTTCTTCATGCAATACCAACTTCTGGCTTCCAGACCGTACATCCAATCATCTTGAAATTTTGCAGGCATGTTACACTTCATTACCTCTACTATAATATAAAGTTTCACATCAATCAATGAACCGGTTCAAGAGTTATATATATATTTTTAAATATTTCCGTTTAATTTATTTATATCTGCCAAACCACGTGACCTATCGCAAATTCCAAAAGGTGGTTTTAGTAGACTGATATGCTGAACACATCTGTGAAGTTTCCCCTCGAAAGGATCACAAATGAGGGAGGAGCTTGGTTTTAAAAGTTTATGCTTAAAAACGTCATAACTCCGAAACCATGTGACGCATGACGTCATTCTCGCTGACTTTTTTGTTCGTCATAGGTATGCGATTCTGCCTGCAAAGCTTTGCCTCGATCTGTTCAGTCGTTTAGGAGAAAATTGGATTTTAGTGGTTTTTCACTCAAAACAATATGGCGTCCGAACCACGTAACCTACGACGTCATTAGCGGGAGTAATGCATTCACTCATGTCCGTGTGTGTGTGTGTGTGTGTGTGTTCGTGTGTTTGTGAACAAGATATCTGGAAAAGTTCTGAACGGATTTAGATGAACGTTGGTGGGATGATTGCCCTTGGGATAAGGAAGAATTGATTAGTTTTTGGTGAAGCTCAGGATATTATTCCCGATCCAGGAATTTTTTGAGGATGTTTTTACCATTGGAAGATAGGGCTCATTTTTTTTTTAACATTATCTTCTATATATTCTATATTTAACATTGTGATATGAAAATAGTTTTCATATTTGTTGTAAATGTAGTTTAAACTCGTGGTTATGCATTAGAGCGGTGTATTTTTTTTAGCAGCGTCGTCTTCAATGTTCATTTTTTTTTCTAATAAAGACATATTCTGTCATTTTAAAACCACCAAAGTGTGTATTAGGTTTCCCCGTTTCATAAAAGGTATCGTTTGATACGTATAATGCTTTAAAACTGTTTTTTTGTTTGTGTTTTTGTTTTTTTTACCTCAGAAGAGATATCAAAATTTAGCTCAGCGAATGTCATTCGCGGTGTCAGTATTTGATGAACTTATAAAGACTTAGTTCCAGATTTGTCAATGGCTGAGGTATATTAACAAACGGATAAAACAGATTTGGCAAAATTCCAACTTTTTTAAAAAAAGATTGGGTTGTGAGAGGCTGAAGAAGAAGAGACCTCGCATGGGCTTTCCAGACCAAATAAATAATTCTGGTTCTGGCTCTGCGATTTTCAGGTTTATTACTCCCGCCAGGGAGTAACGCATTCGATCGTGTCCGTCTGTGTGTGTGTGTGTGTTCATATGTTCGTGTGTTCGTGTGTTTGTGAACAAGATATCTGGAAAAGTTCTGAACGGATTTGGATGAAAGTTGGTGGGATGATTGCCCTTGGGATGAGGAAGAATTGATTAATTTTTGGTGAAGCTCAGGATATTATTCCGGATCCAGGAATTTTTTTTGGAAATTTTTTTGGGAAAGAAGCTTTTATTCTTATTCTTAAATGATGTTTTTCTCCTCTCATTCCGAGATATATCAAAATAAATTCTCTGACAGTTTGGGCCTACTTTCTTTTTCATTTATTGTTTTGGGGAGAGGGGATGTTAAACAAAACGTATTATTCCAACTAAACCCACGGCGGGAGTATGCGCTCTACTGAGTGGCGTTCTAGTTTTATTTCTGCATCAATTTATACTGAGAAGATGCTCAAGAAATTTCATCCTCATCGGATAAAGTTTTTTACTTGTCGAATTATGACGTCATAACGGCGGCACCTATGACATCATCAATCACATATGTTAATTCCGCTTGGAGAGTTCTTTGCAATGAGACCTGTCTCAATTATTTCTGTGCAGCAGTTTTGAAGATATAGAGGTGCAATTTTTTTTGTTTTTTTCCAAGATGGCGCCCGTACCACGTGACCTGTGACGTCATAATATTCACTAAAATATTCTACAGGCGGAGTCCTCCTATGGTGAAAATTTCATGTCAATCGGAACAATTATTGCAGAGAAAATGATTTTTAAAGGAAATAATTCTGGAAAATGGCAGTAGCACATTGAGTCACATGGCCTGCAAAGAAATTTTTTGCGTTTCTTCTTCTTTCAACAATAACGACTTCGAGCTTCGAGACCGTACAACCAATCATGTTGAAATTTTACCGACTTGTTCCCTGTGATGAGACCTACATTGTCTTAAAAATTCCATTACTCAATGAGCCATTACTCAATTTTTTTCATTGAACAGTTTCGGAGATATAGAGGGGCAAAGTTGAAGGTGTTTTACAAGATGGCGCCCATACCACGTGACCTATGACGTCATAATTCGCAGTAAAAAAAATTATACGTCCCTAGCCAATCACTTGATGAAACTTTCCTGTCAATCGGACCAACGGTTGCTGAGAAAATTATTTTTTAAGTTTACGGAGGTGAAAAATAGGGGTGCAAGGATAATAAGAAAAACTTGAGCAGAATCAAAAGGTAATGTAATTGCATGGGAAACCCAATTAGAAAGCATCTGAAAATGCAAAGCACATCCACATCCACTTTGTAGTCAGACTTCTTCTTCTTCCGTATGCAAAATATGACGAAAACAAAAGAAAAAAATACAAAAAAAATGACGATTTCAGGTGACCTTGACCTTTTGACCTCAAAAGCAATAGCCTTCAGTGACCCAATATGCACACCCTGCTCAAATTTAAAGTGAATCGGATGGAAAGTGACGATTTTATGCCATCTTGACTTTTGACCTTTTGATCCAAATAACAAAAAAATCTTCTTCTACCTTTTGATTGCTGAACCAACTTAGCGACCAAATTAAATATGCAGATTCATAAAACTTAAGGTCAATTGCATAAATATTAATGATTTTATACAACCTTGACGTTTGACTATTTGATCTAAAAACAACAATTGGCTTATAGCTTTTGATTGGTGAACCAATTCAGTGAACCAATATGCAAATTTATATAAGTTCATGTCAATTGGATGAAAATTGACAATATTTTATGTGACGGTGACCTTTGACCCTTTCACCTTTTCTCCAAATTATTAGTTAGTCTTCTCCATGTCTTCTTACAATGGAGCAAACATTTATGGTTGTGTATGTATATTTGTGACCAAAACGTCTTCTTCTTGAATTATACATAAAACCAAAAAACACGGCCCATGAGACAATGAAGTGGTGAAGCCGTCTGACTGTATATCAATTAATTACATATGTTTGGATGTCAGTTGCATCCTGTCTATAAATTATGTGCGTGAATTAATTATGTACTTTTGGAACATACCTTTCGATCCTTTGGACTGCTGTGACCTCGAAGACCTTTGAAGACCTTTTAAGTCCCCAAAGACCCTTAAAGACCCAAAATGACACGAAGGCGCAAAATACCCCAAAGATGCAAAATACATCGAAGACCCAAAATACGCAGAAGATGCTGAACTACCCTGAATACCCCGAAGACCATAAAAGACCATGAAGACCCAAAGACCCGAAAGACACATTCTACCCATTAGACCAGCTTGAACCCTTGACCATTGAGAGCTTCAAGCCCGTGGCTCTGCACTTGGACCTTTTTCGAACACTAATAAATCACAAATAAATAATATCACCAATATCACAAATAAATTTGTACAAAAAAATGTTTACATCATGATTGGTGAAAATCATGACAACACAGCAACTCAACTTCAATCAGGCCATTATCCTCAGTTAAAACAAGCCCGTGCCTCTGCAGTGACGCATGATGAGGCGAGCCGATCCACGCTCGTTCTCACAATAAACTTGTGTTGAAAATTTGATGATAAACCTCAAATGGTAAATTTAAATTTCAGGTAAATTGGATGAAAAATGATTTTAGGTGAGGATGACCCTTGACCATTTGACAAAACTTTGAATTTTTCTCCTCCATATTCTCATTATAAAGCTTTGTTGAAAATTTAATGACGAAAGGTCAAATGGTAAAAAGGTTACGGCAGGGACATACACACACAGACACATATACAAACACACAGACACATATGCAAGCACAGACTCATACAGACACATATACAAACACACAGACACAAACAAGTGACATGAAAACCCCATCTCATGCTGCCTGGGAGTTGTGCTGATGTGACGAGTAAAAAACAAAAGATGGCCCGTACGGGTATCGAACCCGCGACCTTGGCGTTATTAGCACCACGCTCTAACCAGCTGAGCTAACCGGCCATTTACAAACACCAGCTTTGACAATCGTACCTTACTGTTTACTAGGAAATCAAGTCACAGGTCTGTGTCACATCCACATCCCAAGACAAGACTCCAAGACGTGCTGCGAGTGAGAGTAATGTTTCATCTGATCCCAACCAGGTTTCTGCAGGGAACACAGGGTCCACTGTCAACCCCCTTCTGGAGGAACTCCCTCAACCCAGGATCACTGCTCACCTCCACTCATTTGTTCTTTTTTCCAACCTGTCGAATCAACTTCCCCATTCTCATCAATATCATTCCCCCCTCCAGATCTTCAAGACAGCTGTTCACCACCATTTCAAATCGTGTCCAATTCAAAAACATGATCGTTTCTACCCTCGTTGACCCCACCCAAATCCCACCTCCTTCCAAATTTCCATTTTTTCCCAACTGAGAGTTTTCTTCTGTGTCAATCTTGTACACACCATGTATCCTCTCTTGCTCCCTTTCCTCCCCACACCCATTGGTTGACCAATTCTTCCCTTATCTTAGCCTTCACCTCTTCTGTTGGTGTTTCCCTTCTCTCCACTGTTTCTTTTCTACTGTTGCCTTCGGATCCGTTCAGTACACCAGTCCGAGCTCTTCCACGAGCTTCGAAAATGTATACAAAATGTGACAAAATCTGATGCAATTCAAAAGCTCTAATGGCGGCGAGATGCTCCATTTGAAACGGTTTGTTTGATATACGCAGCTTTTTGATGCCGATTCGGTCCACAATAAAAGTTTGTATTGGTGTCAAAGCCAGTGACCAATTGCAAATTAATAGCAGGATAAACTGGTCCGTCACGATCCAATTAAAACTGGAAAACATCTGAAAATGCAGAGCTCCTCCACATCCGCTTTGTATTCAGACATATTTTTTCCTTATGCTAAACTTGACGAAGACAGATGAAAAAAAATACAAACAAAATTGACGATTTCCGGTGACCTTGACCTTTTGACCTCAAAATCAATAGCCTTCGGTGACCCAATATGCACACCCTGCTCAAATTAAAAGTGAATGGGATGGAAATTGACAATTTTATGCAACCGTGACCTTTTACCATTTAATCGAAAAAAAACAATTGGCTTCCACCTTTTGATTGGTGAACCAATTCAGTGAACCAATGTGCAAATTCATATAAGTTCATGTCAATTGGATGAAAATTGACAATTTTATGTGACGGTGACCTTTGACCCTTTCACCTTTTCTCCAAATTATTAGTTAGACTTCTGCATGTCTTCTTACAATGGAGCAAGCAGTTATGGTTGTGTATGTATATTTGTGACCAAAACGTCTTCTTCTTGAATTATACATACAACCAAAAAACACGATCCGTGAGACAATGAAGTGGTGAAGTCGTCTGACTGTATATCAATTAATTACATAATGGTTGGATGTCAGTTGCATCCTGTCTATAAATTATGTGCGTGAATTAATTATGTACTTTTGGAACATACCTTTCGATCCTTTGGACTGCTGTGACCTCGAAGACCTTTGAAGACCTTTTAAGTCCCCAAAGACCATTAAAGACCCAAAATAACACGAAGGCGCAAAAGACCACAAAGATGCAAAATACATCGAAGACCCAAAATACGCAGAAGATGATGAACTACCCTGAATACCCCGAAGACCATAAAGGACTACGAAGACCCTTAAGACCCAAAGACCCGAAAAACACATTCTACCCATTAGACCAGCTTGAACCCTTGACCATTGAGAGCTTCAAGCACGTGCCTCTGCACTTGGACCTTTTTCGAACACTAATAAATCACAAATAAATAATATCACCAATATCACAAATAAATTTGTACAAAAAAATGTTTGCATCATGATTGGTGAAAATCATGACAACACAGCAACTCAACTTCAATCAGGCCATTATCCTCAGTTAAAACAAGCCCGTGCCTCTGCAGTGACGCATGATGAGGCGAGCCGATCCACGCTCGTTCTCACAATAAACTTGTGTTGAAAATTTGATGATAAACCTCAAATGGTAAATTTAAATTTCAGGTAAATTGGATGAAAAATGATTTTAGGTGAGGATGACCCTTGACCATTTGACAAAACTTTGAATTTTTCTCCTCCATATTCTCATTATAAAGCTTTGTTGAAAATTTAATGACGAAAGGTGAAATGGTAAAAAGGTTATGGCACGGACATACACGCACAGACACAGATACAAACACACAGACACATATGCAAGCACAGACACATACACAAACAAGTGATATGAAAACCCGATGTTACGCTGCCTGGGAGTTGTGCTGATGTGACGAGTAAAAAACAAAAGATGGCCCGTACGGGGATCGAACCCGCGACCTTGGCGTTATTAGCACCACGCTCTAACCAGCTGAGCTAACCGGCCATTTACAAACACCAGCTTTGACAATCTTATCCTTACTGTTTATTAGGAAATCAAGTCACAGGTCTGTGTCACGTCCACATCCCAAGACAAGGCTCCAAGACATGCTGCGAGTGAGAGTCATGTTTCATCTAACCTCAACTAGGTTTCTGCAGGGAACACAGGGTCCACTGTCAACCCCCTTCTGGAGGAACTCTCTCAACCCAGGATCACTGCTCACCTCCACTCAATTGTTCTTTTTTCCAACCTGTTGAATCAACTTCCACATTCTCATCAATATCATTCCTCCTTCCATATCTTCAAGACAGCTGTTCACCACCATTTCAAATCGTGTCCAATTCAAATTCATGATCGTTTCTACCCTCGTTGACCCCACCCAAATCCCACCTTCTTTTAAATTTCCATTTTTTCCCAACTGAGACTTTTCTTCTGTGTCCATCTTGTACACACCATGTATCCTCTCTTGCCCCCTTTCCTCCCCACCACCACTGTTTGGCAAAATCTGCAACTATCTTAGCCTTCAACTCTTCTGTTGGTGTTTCCCCTCTCTCCACTGTTTCTTTTCTCCTTGGTCAGGTTCACTGTTTTTTCGTTCAAATTTTTGGAGATAAGCAAAACTATACATTTTTGGAATATTCAGAGCATGAGGAATCCAAAAATTAATGTTGGCATTTGCCTAGGGAGCGTTTCTTCTCCCGGGCGATGAGCTAATGGTGAAATTTTCGTGCCCTTCAGACCAACAGTTGCTGAGAAAAAAAATTCAAAATGATCGGATAAGTATTGTACTTGTCGAATTATGACGTCATAACGAAGGCACAGATGACATCATCATTATCATATCTTATTCCCCAAGGGGAGTACTTGACATTGAGCCATGTTTCAATTTTTTCCATGGAGTGGTTTCGGAGCTATAGAGGTGCAAAATTTTTCGATTTTTTTCCCAAGATGGCGTCTGTACCACGTGACCTATGACGTTATAATTATCATAAAAAAATTAAACAGGAGGAGCCGCACATATTCTGAAAATTTCGTGTCCATCGGTCTAACAGTTGGAGAGGAATTTTTGTTTTATTCATACTGATCAGATCAAGCGTAAAACTTGTTGAATTATGACGTCATAATTTAGGCACCGATGACATCACCATCAACAGGTCTTATTCCCCATGTTGAGTACTTGACAATGAGCTATCATTCAATTTTTTCCATTGAGCGGTTTGGGAGATGTCGAGGTGCAACGTTTTTTCAAGATGGCGTCCGTACCATGTGACCGATGACGTCATAATTATGAATAAAAAAATTATACAGGCGGAGGCGCTTCTATGGTAACATTTCGTGTCAATCGGACCAACGGTTGCCAAGAAAATGAATTTTTTTAATGCAGACACGTACAGCACATGGCGTATGGCACACGCCACACGGCACACAGCACACGGCGTACGGCACACGCCACACGGCAGACAGCACACGTACGGCACACGGAACACGGCACACGTTCGCACCTGAATGCTTAACCTCGCTTTTCGCATCGTAAACACAGGGTAAAAATACAAACAAAATTGACGATTTCAGGTGATTTTCACCTTTTGACCTCAAAAGCAGGAGCTTCAGTGACCCAACATGCACACCCTGCTCAAATTTAAAGTGAATCGGATATAAATTGACGATTTTATGCAATCTTGACTTTTGACCTTTTGATCCCCAAAAAACATAAATCTGCTTCCACCTTTTGATTGTTTAACAAATTTATTGACCCAATATGCAAATTCAAAAAACATCAGGTCAACTGGATATATACAGTAAAGATTTTGGCTTCCTGCTTTTGGCTTCTAGCTTTTGATTGGTGAACCAATTCAGTGAATCAATGTGCAAATTCTTAAAAGGTCATGTCAATTGGATGAAAAGGTCATGTCAATTTTATGAAAAGGTCATGTCAATTGGATGAAAAGGTCACGTCAATTGGATGAAAAGGTCAGGTCAATTTTATGAAAAGGTCATGTCAATTGGATGAAAAGGTCACGTCAATTGGATGAAAAGGTCAGGTCAATTGGACGAAAAGGTCAGGTCAATTTGATGAAAAGGTCATGTCAATTGGACGAAAAGGTCATGTCAATTGGATGAAAAGATCATGTCAATTTTATGAAAAGGTCATGTCAATTGGATGAAAAGGTCACGTCAATTGGATGAAAAGGTCAGGTCAATTGGACGAAAAGGTCAGGTCAATTTGATGAAAATTGACAATTTTATGGGATGGTGAGGTTTGACCCTTTCACTTTTTTCCTAAATTTTAATTAGTCTTCTCTGTATCTTCTTATAATGGAGTAAACAAATAAGGTTATGTTTGTATATTTGTGACCAAAACGTCTTCTTCTTGAAATATACATAAAACCTACAAACACGGTCCATGAGGACCTGAGGCAGTGAAGTGGTCAGGCCGTGTGACTATATATAAATTAATTACGTATGTTTGGATGTCAGTTGCATCCTGTCGATAAATTATGTGCATTAATTAATTATGTACTTTTGGAACATAACTTTCGACCCTTCAGACTGCTGAGACCTCGAAGACCTTTGAAGACCTTTTAAGTCCCCAAAAAACCCTCAAAGACCCAAAATAACAAGAAGGCCCAATAAACCCCGAAGACACAAAATACATCGAAGACCCAAAAGACGCCGAACACCCTTAACTACCCCGAAGTTCCAAAAGACTCCGAAGACCATGAAAGACCACGAAGACACTGAAGACCAGTAAGACACATTCGACCCAATACACCAGCTTGAACCCTTGACCATTGAGAGGTTTGTACTTCTTGGACCTTTTATGATTACAAATAAATTACAAATAAATAATATCACTAATATCACAAATAAATTTGTACAAACAATGTTTGTATTATGATTGGTGTAAATCATGACAACACAGCAACTCAACTTCAAGCAGGCCATGATCCTCAGTTAAAACAAGCCGGTGCCTCTGCAGCGACGCATTGTGAGGCGAGCCGAACCACGCTCGTTCTCGCAATAAATTTTTGTTGAAAATTTGATGACGAAGCTCAAATGGTAAATTAAAATTTCATTTAAATTGGATGAAAAATGATTTCAGGTTAGGGTGACCCTTGACCTTTTGAAAAAAGTTGAATTTTTCCTCTCCATATTCTCATTACAAAGCTTTCCAGAAAATTTAATGACAAAAGGTCAAATGGTGAGAAAGTTCCGGCACGGACATACACATCCAGACCCAAATACAAACACACAGACACACATGCAAACACACAGACACACATATACAAATAACAGACACACACACAGACATATACACAAACAACAGACACACACATACACATACAAACACATACAAACAGACACACACACATTTCCAAACACACAAACACATACAGACACAAAGAAGTGATATAGAAACCCCATCTGACGCTGCCTGGAAGATGTGCTGATGTGATGAGTAAGAAACGAAAGATGGCCCGTACGGGGATCTGAACCCGCGACCTTGGCGTTATTAGCAACACACTCTAACCAGCTGAGCTAACCTTCCGTTTACGATTACCAATTCTGACAATCTTATCCTTACTTTTTACTAGGAAATCAAGTCGCAGTTCTGTGTCACATCCACATCCCAAGAATCCGACACGTGCTGTGAGTGAGAGTAATGTTTCATCTGATCCCAACCAGGTTTCTGCAGGGAACACAGGGTCCACCGTCAACCGCCTTCTGGAGGAACTCCCTCAACCCAGGATCACTGCTCACCTCCACTCATTTGTTCTTTTTCCAACCTGTCGAATCAACTTCCACATTCTCATCAATAT
Source organism: Myxine glutinosa (assembly GCF_964187855.1). Taxonomy (NCBI): domain Eukaryota; kingdom Metazoa; phylum Chordata; class Myxini; order Myxiniformes; family Myxinidae; genus Myxine; species Myxine glutinosa. Next base: position 193,413,911 of record NC_136262.1, on the reverse strand, counting down.
CATTCCTCCCTCCAGATCTTCAAGACAGCTGTTCACCACCATTTCAAATCGTGTCCAATTCAAAACCATGATCGTTTCTACCCTCGTTGACCCCACCCAAATCCCACCTCCTTCCAAATTTCCATTTTTTCCCAACTGAGAGTTTTCTTCTGTGTCCATCTTGTACACACCATGTTTCCTCTCTTGCTCCCTTTCCTCCCCACACCCATTGGTTGACCAAATCTTCCGTTATCTTCGCCTTCACCTCTTCTGTTGGTGTTTCCCTTCTCTCCACTGTTTCTTTTCTCCTGTTGCATCCGGATCCGTTCGTGCACCAGTTCGAGCTCTTCCACGAGCTTCGACAATGTGTACAAAATGTGACAAAATCTGATGCAATTCAAATGCTCTAATGGCGGCGAGATGCTCCATTTGAAACGGTTTGTTTGATATACGCAGCTTTTTGATGCATATTCGGTCCACAATGAAAGGTTGTGTTGGTGTCAAAGCCAGTGACCAATTGCAAATCAATAGCAGGATAAACTGGTCCGTCACGATCCAATTAAAACTGGAAAGCATCTGAAAATGCAGAGCTCCTCCACGTCCGCTTTGTATTCAGACATATTTTTTCCTTATGCTAAACTTGACAAAAACGGATGAAAAAAATACAAACAAAATTGACGATTTCCGGTGACCTTGACCTTTTGACCTCAAAATCAATAGCCTTCAGTGACCCAATATGCACACCCTGCTCAAATTTAAAGTGAATCGGATGGAAATTGACGATTTTGTGCAATCTTGACTTTTGACCTTTTGATCCAAATAAAATATCTGCATCTTCCTCTTGATTGTTGAACCAATTTATTGACCCAATATGCAAATTCACAAAACGTCAGGTTAACTGGATTTATACATTAAAGATTTTATGCAACCGTGACCTTTGACCATTTGATCTAAAAACAACAATTGGCTGCTGGCTTTTGATTGGTGAACCAATTCAGATAACCAATGTGCAAATTCTTTAAAGTTCTGGTCAATTGGATGTAAATTGACAAATTTAGGTGACGGTGACCTTTGACCCTTTCACCTTTTTTCCAAATTATTAATTAGTCTTCTTGTAATGGATTAAACATATATGGTTGGGTATTTATATTTGTTAACAAAACGTCTTCTTCTTTAAATAGACATTAAACCGAAAAACAGGTCCGTGAAGCACTGAAGTGGTGAAGCCGTCTGACTGTACATCAATTAATTACGTATGTTTGGATGACAGTTGAATCCTGTCTATAAATTATGTGCGTGAATTAATTTTGTACTATGGGAACATACCTTTCGATCCTTTATACTGCTGAGACCTCGAAGACCTTTGAATACCTTTAAAGTCTCCAAAGACCCTTAAAGTCCCAAAATAAAACAAAGGAACAATAGACCCCAAAGACACAAAATACATCGAAGACCCAAAATACGCTGAAGACGCTGAACTACCCCGAAGACCAAAAAGTCGCAAAGAACATGAAAGACCACGAAGCCCCTTAAGACCTAAAGTCCCATAAGACACATTCGACCCATTAGACCAGCTTGAACCCTTGACCATTGAGAGCTTTATACCACTTGCAAATTTTAAGATTACAAATAAATCACAAAAAAATAATATCACCAATATCACAAATAAATTTGAACAAAAAATGTTTGTATTGTGATTGGTGTAAATCATGACAACACAGCAACTCAACTTCAATCAGGCCATTTTCCTCAGTTAAAACAAGCCCGTGCTTCTGCAGCGACACATGGTGAGGTGAGCAGATCCACGCTCGTTCTCACAATAAACTTGTGTTGAAAATTTGATGACGAAGCTCAAATGGTAAATTAAAATTTCAGGTAAATTGGATGAAGAATGATTTTAGGTGAGGGCCACCCTTGATCTCTTGACAAAACAATGTGATTTTGACTTCTCCATATTCTCATTATAAAGCTTTGTTGAAAATATAATGATTGCAGGTCAAATGGTAAAAAGGTTACGGCACAGACATACACATCCAGACACATATACAAACACACAGACACTCACAGACACATATACAAACACAGAGACACACACAGACACATATACAAACAAACAGACACACACAGACACATATACAAACACTCAGACACTCACAGACACATATGCAAACACATAAACACCAAAGACACATATGCAAACACTCAGACACTCACAGACACATATACATCAAATAGACACACACAGACACATATGCAAACACACAGACACAAACAGAGACACATATACAAACACAGAGAAACGCAGACACATATACAAACACACAGACACACACACACAGAAACCTACAAAAACACAGAAACACACAGACACATATAAAAAACAGACACACAAAGACACACACACAAACACACACACACAAACACACAGACACAAATAAGTGATATAAAAACCACTTCTCACGCTGCCTGGGGGATGTGCTGATGCGGAGAGTAAAGAACAAAAGATGGCCCGTACGGGGTTCGAAACCGCGACCTTGGCGTTATTAGCACCACGCTCTAACCAACTGAGCTAACTGGCCATTTACAAACACTGACTATGACAATCTTATCCTTACTTTTTACGAAGTAATCAAGTCGCAGGTCTGTGTCACATCCACACCCCAAGACATGCTGCGAATGAGGGTTATGTTTCATCTGACCCCAACTAGGTTTCTGCAGGGCACACTGGTGCACCATCAACCCCCTTCTGGAGGAACTCCCTAAACCCAGGATCACTGCTCACCTCCACTCATTTGTTCTTTTTTCCAACCTGTCGAATCAACTTCCCCATTCTCATCAATATCATTCCTCCTTCCAGATCTTCAAGACAGCTGTTCACCACTATTTCAAATCGTGACCATTTCAAATTCATGATCGTTTCTACCCTCGTTGACCCCACCCAAATCCCACCTCCTTTTAAATTTCCATTTTTTCCCAACTGAGAGTTTTTTTTCTGTGTCCATCTTGTACACACCATGTATCCTCTCTTGCCCCCTTTCCTCCCCACCACCATTGTTTGGCAAAATCTGCAACTATCTTAGCCTTCAACTCTTCTGTTGGTGTTTCCCCTCTCTCCACTGTTTATTTTCTCCTTGGTCAGGTTCACTATGTTTTTTCGTCAAAATTTATTGGAGATTAGCAAAACTATACATTTTTGTAATGTTCAGAGCATGAGGAATCCAAAAATTAATGTTGGCATTTGCGTAGGGGGGCGTTTCCACTCCCAGGCGATGAGCTAATGGTGAAAATTTCGTGCCCATCAGACCAACAGTTGCTGAGAAAAAAATTCACAATGATCGGATAAGTATTGTACTTGTCGAATTATGACGTCATAACGAAGGCACAGATGACATCATCATTATCATATCTTATTCCCCAAGGGGAGTACTTGACATTGAGCCATGTTTCAATTTTTTCCATGGAGAGGTTTCGGAGATATAGATGTGCAACATTTTTCGATTTTTTTCCAAGATGGCGTCTGTACCACTTGACCTATGACGTTATAATTATCATAAAAAAATTATGCAGGAGGAGCCGCACATATTCTGAAAATTTCGTGTCCATCGGTCTAACAGATGCAGAGGAATTTTTGTTTTATTCATACTGATCAGATCAAGCGTTGTACTTGTTGAATTATGACGTCATCATTTAGGCACCGATGACATCACCATCAACACGTCTTATTCCCCATGTTGAGTACTTGGCAATGAGCCATCTTTCAATTTTTTCCATTGAGCGGTTTGGGAGATGTCGAGGTGAAACGTTTTTTCAAGATGGCGTCCGCGCCACGTGACCGATGACGTCATAATTATGAATAAAAAATTATATAGGCGGAGGCGCTTCTATGGTAACATTTCGTGTCAATCGGACCAACGGTTGCCAAGAAAACGACATTTTTTTAAATGCAGACACGTACAGCACACGGAACACGGCACACGTACGCACCTGAATGCTTAACCTCGCTTTTCGCATCGTAAGCACGGGGTAAAAATACAAACAAAATTGACGATTTCAAGTGACTTTCACCTTTTGACCTCAAAAGCAGGAGCTTCAGTGACCAAATATGCACACCCTCCTCAAATTTAAAGTGAATCGGATATAAATTGACGATTTTATGCAATCTTGACTTTTGACCTTTTGATTCAAAAAAAAGTAATCTGCTTCCACCTTTTGATTGTTTAACAAATTTATTGACCCAATATGCAAATTCAAAAAACATCAAGTCAAATGGATATATACATTAACGATTTTGGCTTCTAGCTTTTGATTGGTGAACCAATTCAGTGAACCAATGTGCAAATTCTTAAAAGGTCAGGTCAATTTTATTAAAAGGTCAGGTCAATTGGATGAAAAGGTCATGTCAATTGGATGAAAAGGTCAGGTCAATTTGATGAAAATTGACAATTTTATGGGATGGTGAGCTTTGACCCTTTCATTTTTTTCCCAAATTATTAATTAGTCTTCTCTGTATCTTCTTATAATGGAGTAAACAAATAAGGTTATGTTTGTATATTTGCGACCAAAACGTCTTCTTCTTGAAATATACATAAAACCTAAAAACACAGTCCATGAGGACCTGGGGCAGTGAAGTGGTAAGGCCGTGTGACTATATATAAATTAATTACGTATGTTTGGATGTCAGTTGCATCCGGTCGATAAATTATGTGCATTAATTAATTATGTACTTTTGGAACATAACTTTCGACCCTTCAGACTGCTAAGACCTCGAAGACCTTTGAAGACCTTTTAAGTCCCCAAAAAACCCTCAAAGACTCAAAATAACAAGAAGGCCCAATAAACCCCGAATACACATAATACATCGAAGACCCAAAAGACGCCGAACACCCTCAACGACCCTGAAGATCCAAAAGACTCCGAAGACCATGAAAGACCACGAAGACACTTAAGACCAGTAAGACACATTCTACCCAATACACCAGCTTGAACCCTTGACCATTGAGAGGTTTGTACTTCTTGGACCTTTTATGATTACAAATGAATTACAAATAAATAATATCACTAATATCACAAATAAATTTGTACAAACAATGTTTGTATTATGATTGGTGTAAATCATGACAACACAGCAACTCAACTTCAATCAGGCCATGATCCTCAGTTAAAACAAGCCGGTGCCTCTGCAGCGACGCATTGTGAGGCGAGCCGAACCATGCTCGTTCTCGCAATAAATTTTTGTTGAAAATTTGATGAGGAAGCTCAAATGGTAAATTAAAATTTCAGGTAAATTGGATGAAGAATGATTTTAGGTGAGGGCCACCCTTGATCTCGACAAAACAATGTGATTTTGACTTCTCCATATTCTCATTATAAAGCTTTGTTGAAAATATAATGATTGCAGGTCAAATGGTAAAAAGGTTACGGCACAGACATACACATCCAGACACATATACAAACACACAGACACTCACAGACACATATACAAACACAGAGACACACACAGACACATATACAAACAAACAGACACACACAGACACATATACAAACACTCAGACACTCACAGACACATATGCAAACACATAAACACCAAAGACACATATGCAAACACTCAGACACTGACAGACACATATACAAACAAATAGACACACACAGACACATGCAAACACACAGACACATATACAAACACATAGACACTCACAGACACATATGCAAACACTCAGACACTCACAGACACATATACAAACAAATAGACACACACAGACACATATGCAAATACACAGACACAGACAGACACATATACAAACACACAGACACAAACAGAGACACATATACAAACACAGAGAAACACAGACACATTTTCAAACACACAGACACATATACAAACACACAGACACACACACACAGAAACCGACAAAAACACAGAAACACACAGACACATATAAAAAACAAACAGACACACAAAGACACAGACACAAACAAGTGATATGAAAACCCCATCTCACGCTTCCTGGGGGATGTACTGATGTGATGAGAAAAAACAAAAGATGGCCCGTACGGGGATCGAACCCGCGACCTTGGCGTTATTAGCACCACACTCTAACCAACTGAGCTAACCGGCCATTCACAAACACCAACTATGACAATCTTATCCTTACTTTTTACGAAGTAATCAAGTCGCAGGTCTGTGTCACGTCCACACCCCAAGACCTCAACACATGCTGCGATTGAGAGTTATGTTACATCTAACCCCAACTAGGTTTCTGCAGGGCACACTGGTGCACCATCAACCCCCTTCTGGAGGAACTCCCTAAACCCAGGATCACTGCTCACCTCCACTCATTTGTTCTTTTTTCCAACTTGTCGAATCAACTTCCCCATTCTCATCAATATCATTCCTCCCTCCAGATCTTCAAGACAGCTGTTCACCACCATTTCAAATCGTGTCCAATTCAAAACCATGATCGTTTCTACCCTCGTTGACCCCACCCAAATCCCACCTCCTTCCAAATTTCCATTTTTTCCCAACTGAGAGTTTTCTTATATGTCCATCTTGTGCACACCATGTATCCTCTCTTGCGCCCTTTCCTCCCCACACCCATTGGTTGGCCAATTCTTCCATTATCTTAGCCTTCACCTCTTCTGTTGGTGTTTGCCCTCTCTCCACTGTTTCTTTTCTCCTGTTGTGCCCTGATTCGTTCAGTACACCAGTGCAAGCTCGTCCATGAGCCTCACCTCTGTATGCAAAAAATAAACAAATCTGATGCAATTTAAACGCTCTGATGGTGCCGAGATGTTCCACTTGAAACTGGTTGATCGTTATGTAGCTTTTTTATGCATTTGATAAAGGCAGGGACCAATCAAAACGCATCAAATGCATCAAACAGGTCCACAATGAAAGGTTGTGTTGGTGTCAAAGCCAGTGACCAATTGCAAATCAATAGCAGGATAAACTGGTCCGTCACGATTCAATTGAAACTGGAAAGCATCTGAAAATGCAAAGCCACTCCACGTCCGCTTTGTATTCAGACTTATTTTTCTGTATGCTGAGCATGAGCAAACAGATGAAAAAAAAGAATGGCATGGTGGAGACAAACAAAATTGACGGTTTCAGGCGACCTTGACCTCTTGATCTCAAAAGCAATAGCCTTCAGTGACCCAATAAGCACACCCTGCTCAAATTTAAAGAAAATCTGATGGAAATTGACGATTTTGTGCAATCTTGACCTTTGACCTTTTGAACCAAAAAAAATAATCTGGTTCTCGCTTTTGATTGGTGAACCAATTTCTTGACCCAACATGCAAAATTATAAAACTTCAGGTCAATTGGATAAATATTGTTACGTTTGTATGGGGTAAGCAATACCTTCGTCCAAGTAAAATTGTATAGACTAGCAACGGCACCTGCTCTACGGGCGGGGTTTCAATTGAGAGGCCAAAATGAAAAGGCAAAATATCAGAAATTGAAGGGTTTTTTTATTTTAAACGATTTATATAAACATCCGTTAAATCATTTCACACGCAAATCATCAAATTCTTAACAGTATTTGTAGAATTTCAATAAAAGCCACATCACTGTTCATATCGGTAAATATTATTCCATCGTGTTTGGAACAACTGGAAAATTGGAAAATTGAAAAAATTGGGGAAAAAAATTGGAAAAACAATATAGCCTATTTTCCTCCAGGGGGACCCAGAATTACCCAACTAAAATTTCATTGCGATCGGTTCAGCCGTTTTTGTGGTACCTGGGAACAGATAGACGGACAGACATTTGGTGAATTATAGCCAGACTAGCTGAATGCACCCGGCGTTGCCCGGGTTCTTTTTGAATGAATTTAATCTTCTGTACATGGGTCTGCCGCGGGCCCAGTATCAGTTAGTGCTCAACGATTCCTTGTTCTTTCTTCTGTCGGGCCCCGCGAGAGAGAATTTTGAAAGCATGTGTTGCAGTCAGTCAGATATTCCTACTAAGTGCATAAGTTGTACTTCAAGAGAATTTTGAAAGAGGAAGAAGATTTATTGCGAAATGGGCGCAGTCCGGCCGTGGTGGCCTCGACTGGCCTCACCACCTAGCCTATAACCTTCCCAGGGCCCGTCCCGACATTTTTTGTTTCAGAGGTATCTTCCTATCTTTCACCGTTCAGGAGATTAGCGTGTGCAGACAAACAAACAAACAAACAAACAAAAACTTTATTTTATATATATAGAAGACGAGCCGAATGCACCCGGCGTTGCCCGGGTTCTTTTTGAATGAATTTACAACTATAATTCAGCTTTAACTCACGGCTGTAGAAGATTGACTACTATAATTCAGCTCAGCTTTTAATTGCGAAATGGGCCCAGCCCTGCCGAGGTGGCCTCGGCCGGCCTCGCCACCTCGCCTATAACCTTCCCGGGGCCCGTCCTGACATTTTTTGTTTGAGAGGTTTCCTCCTGTCTTTCACCATTCAGGAGATTAGCGTGTGCAGACAAACAAACAAACAAAACAAACAAACAAAAAAACTTTCTTTGATATATATATAGATTAGTGTGCTCCGACTGTCGTGAGGAAGAAGAAACCTCGATGTATCATAAGTGGGAAATTTGTGTCGACCGGATGTTGGGTAAGCTTGTATCTTCATACCCATGAGAGGGGTGGGGTTTGTTAATTAGCGAGGGATTATGGGTAATTAATCCCCTGTATGTAATTGCCTCTATAAACCTTTCCTGTGTTCCTTATGACACAGCAGTACACCCACCTAGTAAGAAATCAGCCAATAACCGCACTAATTAAAAAACAACCGGAAACCAGGAATCAAGCACTATCTCTGATAACACCGACTTGGTGAGCGCATAGGCACAGGCAAGGCCATGAGCCACGCCCCGCAGAGCAAAGATTGGACCCGGATTTGATTGCCACAATCACTGGTAAGATGAGACTCGCTGATGGGAGTGGAGATGGGGACGTCGTGGGATGACGTCAGAGCCTCAATAACAAAATAGTTGGAGCGGTGGACATTTTATCTCCCTCAGCATCGACATTTTATCTCTCTCAGCATCGACGTCCTCTTCGTTCTTCTCGTTCTGGACCCCATAGTGAACAGTCGCACTTTGCTCTCTTGCGCAAGGATTATTAATCACGGGCAGTCGTGTTCCGACATCGTGATAGTGTCGTGAGAAGGCAGAACTGCGGGCCGGGAACTGTGGTTTTCCGTGCAGAGATCGTGAGGACAGGCGCAGCTGGAATAGCGAGCTGCATGCCAAGCCCGTTCGCTATGCGCGTGGAGCCAGGAGTGAGCAGGCAGCGTGGGATGCCTAATTTGCACCAATGAGTGCGTTTTTGCACGCAAAGACACCAAGGCCTCAGACGATCTTGATGATTCCTGACGAGACACCCCAACCGATTTGAGCTAAGTTCCACAAACATGTGGTGTTCACCACACAGGGAAGTCACACGACAATATTAATGATTTTATGCAACCTTTATTAATGATTTTATGCCTCACAATCTTGTGTCCCGAACCCATCTCTCTCTGTACCCACCTTACCCAGTCAAACCCAGCTGCTCCTGGACTCTGTGTCCTTCTCTCCTGACAAGGTGGAGAAGGTTCTGTCAAACCTCGACTCTGATTCTGCAACTAGACCAGACGGCATCAGCCCACGGGTCCTAAAATCCTGCTCTGCCGCTCTTTCACACCCTCTCTCTGCTCTCTTTACCCTTTCTTTTGTTCAAGGTTATTGGACATCTGCTTGAAAATCAGCCAACATTACCGCTTTACACAAAAAAGATGCAGAAACAGATCCTTGCAACTGCAGACAAATCAGCCTGCTCCCAATTATCAGCAAAGTCATGGAATCCATCATTGCTTCGGATATCAAATCCTTCCTCTTCTCCAATGGCTTGATCTCTGATCATCAATTTGGATTCAGACCAGGTCATTCTACTCTGGACATGTTGCTTCTGCTGTCTCAACAATGGATGGAGGTCCTCAATGCCAAACAGGAAATCAGATCTGTCTCCCTTGACATGCTTTCAATATCGTCTGGCACCCCGCCCTGCTCACCAAACTCTCCTCTTATGGTATCCATGGAAACCTCCATGCATGGCTTGCGGTCTTCCTCACCGGTCTCAGTCAACGTGTGGCCCTGAATGGAATTCTCTCATCTCCCCTTCCTGTTCAGGCTGGAGTTCCTCAAGGCAGTGTTCTGGGCCCTGTGCTTTTTCTGGTCTTCATTAATGATCATTCCGACTCTCTGGAAAATCAGCTCCATCTCTTTGCTGATGACTCCACTCTCTGCCGCTCCATATCTCAACCCTCAGATCGGCAGTCTGCAGCCTCCTCACTCTCTGCAGACCTGGACAATATCACAAACTGGTCAAACAAGTAGAACATGTCTTTCAATCCTGACAAATCTCATACCCTCACTATGTCTCTCAGAAAAGACCGTCCAGACAACCCTCCCATCTACTTTCTGAACAATCCTCTTGAAGAAGTTCTGTCACTCAAGCTTTTGGGTCTCACAATCTGCCATGATCTTTCCTTGGAAAACCACATTTCCAAGCTGGCCTCCAAAGCCAGCCAAACCCAGGGGGCCAAAGCAGTATTTTTTGAAAAAAACAGACAAGGCGTGCTGTAAAGGGTTGGCTGCTAATAATCACATCTATATATATCTAGGAATAAAATGTATATGGACAACCTTGCTAACAAGCTACAGGAAAACTGTAGGAAGCCTCTAAACAACATGCCCCGACACGCGAATACGGCGCCTTTCTCGGCGATCAGCCATTATGGTTTATCTATGTCGCACGAATGGAAAAGTTAGTTCTAGCAGCCCAAATAGACCACAACTAAGTAATTATGACAGCCTGTGCCAACTTCAGTTCCCTTGCAAGCCATAATATTGGGCCAGTCATTAAATAGTGTTAAGAAAACCACATACGGTATTTATGTTCAAATTTTTTTAACCTTTTACAGCACACCACACCGAATGGAGCATTCATTCGGCGAAGAGCAGATGGTCATCACAACGGAGTCTCTCCTGACATGCTTCTGGAGTAGACCTACAACGCAGATGCCAAGGAGAAGAGTGGCCTAGATGGAATCACTCTCAACGTTGCTGCTCAAACCAAATGGGTGTACACAAAGCCGGTCACTGCAGCAGTATCCGCCCAACTGAAGTCAATGTTGCATCTCAACTCTTCCAATGCACACCACAATACGTGTGGCAAGGGATTCAGAGATGATTGTGAAAGTGATGGCAGCCATGGAGACCAACCCATTCACTGCAGCAACCACAAGCCTGATCAACAACAACGTGAATGATGGAAAGCTGGTACCAGTGCAATCCACACACCCGACCTGGCCACAGCAGACGATGCAGACGATCTCCTGTGGCTGCACCAACAAGGGCTGCAACACAAACTGCTCATGTGGGAAGAAGAACATTCCCTGTTTAATATAGGCTGCCGCTGTCAGGGATCGATAAAGAAGTGCAGCCATGCCGACTACACTGCCACCTTTGACAGCAGCAGTGAATCAGGAAGTGATAACTAACAGCACCACAGAAATGCGTCTTCTAATGTTACGTTCACAAACAAAACAATTAAATTCAGGATTGAGCATTTTGAACAATTAATTTAATGTTTTGCCCCAAAATATGCCTTGATATTGAGATGTAAATGGTTCAGGGAGTAATAACAATTTATTTATGATATATTTGGTTTGTTAGAATTAACTTTTTCCTTCATCATTGCTCAAGGAACATGGATAAACCATAATGGCTGATCGCCGCGAAAGGCGCTGTATTCGCGTATAGGGTCATGTTGTTTAGAGGCTTCCTACAGATTTCCAGGAGATTGTTCGCAAGGTTGTCCATATACATTTTGTTCCTAGATATATATAGATATGATTTTTGGCAGCCAACCCTGAACAGCCCGCCATATCTGTTAAACCCATTTGCCCCCCTGGGTATTAGCATGGATTCATGAACCATACACCGCTTCAATCCATTAACTTGGGATTCACTGCATTGGGATTAAAGTGTTATGGTTATATTCACTATATTTTTTTTATTATTACGAAAACGATACTACTGAAACGATACACTTGTGGCGGACACGATGGCTCGCTGGCGCGGTGACATCATTCCACGCACCAAGAGGGTGTCGGCCACGCCCGAGGGGTAGGCGTGGCCTCGGGATATACACGGGGCTCACAGCCCCGGCCCCCGAGCACCTCAGTGCTATCGTTGAGCTTTGGAATAAAGACTCTTTTTGGTTACCCGCGTTGTTGCTTATCTTCTTGGCAAACAAGTCGTGCGCATAGCACCGCACTTCACACTCCTGTATTAAGAAACCTGGGCTTAATTTGTTCGAAGCGGTCCGGAGTGTAGGCATAAAAGCCTAAGGCCTATACATACCGTTTTGTTGCAAGAGACGTAACGCCGATGCTTTCGATATTTGACGGTAAGTTTAACAATCGGTTTGTTTGTGTTTCACACTGAATGAAAAATGTAGAGGTAGAGCATGGCAATTGTGATATATGACAGGTTCAACGATATGTTCGGCATGAACGAAATTGGAATCAAAATGGCGGCGTGTGGAGAGTCATCGTGTACTGCTGTAATGACTTCAGATGTAATCACATTACCCTATCATGTGACCAGATCCTCAGCTCTGATTGGTATACGTTTGAAGGGACATACATACATACATATGTAGGAGCTATGCTCCAACGTAAATCGGAAGAATGGACGCGACAAAAAGCTGGAATTCGTCCGAGTTTCTTTATTGTGTCAAATCAACTCGGGTACTCTGAAAAGCCCGTTTATCGGGCAGCAATATATATACACATTATCCCGGAGCATTTGCCCGGGAAAGGCGAGAGGGGGCGTGCCCGGGCGTCCTGGACGAGGCCTGGCAAGTCGAGAGCGGGCATGCCCGGGCGTGTCTGGACATGCCCGGGCGTCCCGGACGAGGCCTGGCAAGTCGAGAGCGGGCATGCCCGGGCGTCCTGGACGAGCCCGGCATGGTGATCGTTCCGTGTCCTCGGTAGGTGCAAGGCGATTGTGTATACCCAGCGGTAGCCGCTACACACGTCCCCCCAGAATCGACTTGCACCGGCAGGGTCAATTTAAGGGGGGTCCTGATGACCCGGCCGAAGCGACCCCTTGCGGGTCGTGGGGGGGGGGGGTCCGGTGTGGTGGTGGGCGGTCGAGTGGGGGGCACCGTGGACGGGGGGCGGCCTCGCCGTGGCGGAAGGGCCAACCGTGGCGGTTGGTCGATGTCCACGTGGGCCGGCTTGAGGCGGTCCACCGCAATCTGGTCCGACCTGCCACCGATGTCGATGACGAACGACTTGTCGTCCCGTCGCAGGACCCGGAAGGGCCCGTCGTACGGCGGCCGGAGTGGCCCCCGATGTGCATCATGATGCACAAAAACGTACTCCGCTGTGCGAAGCGCTGGGGGGACGTAGGACTGGGGGTCACCATGGTGGGACGTTGGCACGGGGGCAAACCGTCGGGCGGTCTCCTGGAGGTCCGAGCGCTGGTGAGCTGCGGACCAGGGACTGGTAGCGTCGGGCACGAATTCGCCCGGGACGCGTAGCGCCTGGCCGTAGACAAGCTCGGCGGTGGACGCCCGGAGGTCCTCCTTGGGGGCCGTGCGAAGGCCCAAATGGACCCACGGCAGCCGGTCGGCCCAACCGCCGTCCTGAAGGCCGGCCATGAGCGCGGCCTTCATGGAGCGGTGGAATCGATCGCACAACCCGTTGGCCTGGGGATGGTAGGCCGTAGTACGGTGGAGCTTGACCCCCAGGTTGCGGGCGACCGTGCCCCACAGCTCAGAGGTGAACTGCGGTCCACGGTCTGACAAGATGTCCGCCGGTGCGCCGAAGCAGGCGACCCAGGTGGCGATGAAAGCCTGCGCCACGTCGGCGGTGGTGGTGGAGATGAGGGGAACGGCCTCCGGCCACCTGGTGGTCCTGTCCACCATGGTGAGCAGGTGTGTGAAACCCCGTGATGGGGGGAGGGGGCCCACCAGGTCCACGTTGATGTGGTCAAAACGTCGTTCGGGCACGGTGAAAGGTGCCAGCGGGGCCTGGGTGTGTCGGTGGACCTTGGCCTGTTGGCAGGCTGTGCAGGTGCTGGTCCAATCGTGGATGTCCCGTCGAAGGCCATGCCAGACGAATCGCGCTGACACCAGCTTCTGGGAAGCTTTCCGGCCCGGGTGGGAAAGGCCGTGGAGGGAGGCGAAGATGCGGCGTTGCCAGGTAACGGGCACGATGGGGCGAGGCTGGCCTTGGGAGATGTCGCAGAGCAGGACAGTGTCCGCGAAGGGGATGTCGGCCAGGCGGAGGCCCGTGTCCACCGCCCGGAGGGCTTGCACCGTGGTGTCGGTGGTTTGGTCTGCCGCCATAAGCGCGAAGTCCATGCCGAGGTGGACCGCGTTCGCGCTGGCCCGAGAAAGACAGTCGGCCACGGCGTTGTCTTTGCCGGCAACGTGCCGGATGTCCGTGGTAAACTCCGACACGGCGGAGAGGTGGCACTGTTGGCGGGCCGACCACGGCTCCGTGACCTTGGCCATTGATTGCGTAAACCAACGGCTTGTGGTCGACGAACGCTTTGAAGGGTCGGCCCTCCAGGAGGTGGCGGAAATGGCGAATGGCCAGGTGTAGACCGAGGAGCTCATGGTCAAATGTGCTATATTTGAGCTCGTTCGGCCAGAGTTGCTGGCTGAAAAAAGCGAGTGGCTGCCAAACCCCGTTCACCCATTGCTCATGTAACCACCAAACCAAACCACCTCCAAACCGCCGACACCAAACCAAACCACCGACCATTTGCCCTTTTGCATTTTTTGCATTTTGCATTTGCATTTTTGCATTTGCAAAATTTGCAAATTTGCAATTTTTGCAAAATTTTGCAAAATTTGCAAAATTTGCAAAGACGAATTTGCATTTGACATTGAGATGAAAATTTGCATTTGTTTGGTGGCAGACCAAACCACCGACACCACGGCCCATCGCGTAGTCAGAGGCATCCGTGGTGAGGGCGATGGGAGCGTTGAGCACCGGGTGCACCGGGTGAGCGAGCAGTGTTGCGTCGGCGAGGGCCCGCTTTGAGCTTTTAAAGGCCGCGTCCATTGCTGCGGACCAGATGACGTCATGCTTGGCCGGCTTGCCCCGGAGGGCTTCGTAGAGGGGCCGCATGAGTTGAGCAGCGCGGGGCACGAAGCGGTGATAGAAATTCACCATTCCCAGGAATTCCTGCAGGGCCTTTATGGAGCGGGGACGCGGAAACGTGGTGATGGCCTCGACCTTGGTTGGCAGCGGCACGGCCCCGTTCTTGGTGATGTGGTGGCCCAAAAAATCAACGGCCGTCGTGCCGAAGTGGCATTTGGCCGGGTTGACGATGAGGCCATGCTCGCTGAGGCACCCGGACAGTGTTCAGAGGTGGAGGAGGTGCTCGGCCCGGGACGTGCTGGCGACGAGGATGTCGTCCAGGTAAACGAAGAGGAACGGCAGGTCACGCAGCACGCCGTCCATCAAGCGCTGGAACGCCTGAGCCGCGTTCTTGAGGCCAAACGGCATTCGCAGGAATTCGAATAAGCCGAACGGTGTGATGACGGCCGTTTTGGGGACGTCAGCCGCCCTGACAGATACCTGGTGGTATCCCCGTATTAAATCGATCTTTGAAAAAATGACCCGTCCTGCCAAACGGGCGGAGAAGTCTTGGATGTGCGGGATCGGATACCTGTCGGAGGTGGTAGCGTCGTTAAGGCGGCGGTAGTCGCCACATGGGCGCCAGCCACCCCCTGGTTTTGGGACGATGTGTAGTGGCGAAGCCCACGCGCTATCGGAGTGCCGCACGATGCCGAGGTGTTCCAAAGTGTCGAACTCGGCTTTGGCCACGGCGAGCTTGGCTGGGTCGAGGCGGCGGGCTCTGGCGTAGACCGGCGGGCCCGTGGTTGGTATGTGGTGCTCGATCCCATGTCGTACTGCGACGGCCGAAAACGTCGGCCGCGTGAGGGCTGGGAACTCCGTGAGCAGGCGAGCAAACTCGTTCGCCACCAGGAGGGCGCATGCCAGCTCGGTCAGAGCGGAGCTGCTCAATGTGCATGCCAGGGAGCTGAAGGTCTCGGCGTTGATGAGGCGACGCCGTTGGACGTCCACCAGCAGTCCGTGTGCGCAGAGGAAGTCGGCGCCTAGCAGAGCCATGGGCACGCTTGCGGTTACAAAAGTCCAATTAAAGCGTTGGCCGCCGAAGCAGAGGGTGACGTTGCGTGGGCCGAAGGTGCAGATGGCCGATCCGTTGGCCGCAACCAAGGAGGGGCCGCAAACCGCGGACTGCCTGTCCTGATCGGAGGTGGGTATGACGCTCAGTTGGGCGCCGGTGTCACACAGGAAGCGCCATCCGGACGCTTTGTCCGTGATGAAAAGTAAGTTGCCCGTGTGGCCGGCGCTCATGGCTGGTAATGAATGCCGGCCCGGCCGTTTCCCGGCTTGCCGAAGGTGCACGGGGGTCGGCATGTCCGGGCCTTCTGTCCGAACCTGGCATGATAATAACACCACGCCTGGTCAGGTGGAGGCCCCGGTCGTCGTGCTGGAGGTGGTCGGCGCAGCGTAGCAGCCGCCAATTGCGTCGGCAGTTCGGTCGTCGACCGTGCCGGGTGCTCGGGCGCCATGGGCGTTGCTTCGGACGGCAGTGGGCTCCAGGTCGCTGCTCCAATGCGTTGGCCTGCCGCGGAGATCTTGTCGGCTTCCCTGGCGAGGGCGCGGGGATCCGTGATCATCGTGCTTGACAGGGCGAGGCGTACCGGGCTAGGCAGCTGACGGAGGAACAGCTCCCGGAACGGGAATGCCGGAGAGTGCTCGCCGAGCAGCGAAAGCATGTAGTCCATTCGCTCGGACGGGCGCGTTTCGCCGAGCTCGGGCAGGTCGAGCAGGCGCCGTGCGCGTTCCGCTGATGAGAGGGCGAAAGCATTGAGGAGGAGCTTTTTAATCGCGTCGTATTTGTCAGCGGCTGGCGGGCTCTCGAGGAGGCTCAGGGCGCGGGCCGCGGTGGCTGAGCCGAGTGCTGCTACCACATGGTGGAAGCGGGTGTCGTCGGCCGTGATGCCTCGCAGGGCGAACAGGGAGTCCGCCTGGGCGAACCAAACTGCCGCGTGAGCCTCCCAGAAGGTAGGGAGTTTGAGGGCAACTCCCGTGTCCATGTCGGGTCACCAATGTAGGAGCTATGCTCCAACGTAAATCGGAAGAATGGACGCGACAATAAGCTGGAATTCGTCCGAGTTTCTTTATTGTGTCAAATCAACTCGGGTACTCTGAAAAGCCCGTTTATCGGGCAGCAATATATATACACATTATCCCGGAGCGTTTGCCCGGGAAAGGCGAGAGGGGGCGTGCCCGGGCGTCCTGGACGAGGCCTGGCAAGTCGAGAGCGGGCATGCCCGGGCGTGTCTGGACATGCCCGGGCGTCCCGGACGAGGCCTGGCAAGTCGAGAGCGGGCATGCCCGGGCGTCCTGGACGAGCCCGGCATGGTGATCGCTCCGCGTCCTCGGTAGGTGCAAGGCGATTGTGTATACCCAGCGGTAGCCGCTACACATATACATACATACATACATACATACATACATACGGACAAACTGTTCTAGACGGCTTTGCCCTACGGGTTATCTTTGTGTGGTCGGGCATTGGAAAAATTTGATCCAAATCTTTCACGAACCAGCTGGCCAGAATTAATGAAGATCAAGTGAAGCTGATTTGGGCAGGAATTTGTAATTCGTGCAGGGTGCCGGTGATAACTTGCCTACTTTCCAAAAATTACACCATGGGATCTTCAATGTCTACCCAGTTAATGGTGGCAGATGAGACACCAGACTGAACCTCCATCCAAAGGATGGTGCACTTTGTGACACATCAATCTTGTTACCACCTCGGTCTGTGAAGCAGGAATCGAACCCAGACTACACAGCTTCAAGGCAAGTACAACTATACACCATATCCTGTCTAACACTCCTTTTAATTGCCACTGTTTGAAATTTTGTACACCGCTCCTTTCCTATTCCATCTCCAGTCGCTGCATGAGGTTATCGCCGGACACGCGCTCTGAAAGGGAGTACTCAGTTTTCACTCCGGGTTCTTGTTTTCTTGCTTTCTTGTTTATTCAGGCAATATCTCAGCCATCCTTTGAGCGAGGGAGCTGAAATTTGGGCACAATAGTGAGGACGTGCTTTGGCAAAAACTGTATTTTTTGTTTTTTGATTAATCAATTAATTGATTAGTTACTTAATTATTTCCTTTCTCATCTGGGCAATATCTCAGGCACCTTATGAGCTGAGAAGCTGATACTCGGACACGAAAGTGACCAAGCGATGTGGCTATAAAGGATATTTTTGATTTGATTAATCAAATAATTGATTTATTATTTGTTGATTAATCAAGTAATTTTTTAAATTTTATTAATGACTTATTTAATTAATTTTTAAAAAGTTACAGCTTTGGATGAAACACTGGTGGTTGAGGTATGCAATTAGCCAATTGGTTAAGAAATTATTTTACGTTCATTATTTGTTGATTTTAATTACGCAATTAATCAATCAATTATTGTACACCTCCCTCTCCCAATACTGTCTCTATGTGCTGCACGGCGGTATTGCCGGGCGTCGAAGGCGCGATTTACCGGTATTGCCCGGCTGGAGGATGGTATTTATTTATTTTGGCATGGGGGCGGTGTACTTTGAATGTATCTGTACTTGTTTTGTTTTGTTTTACTTGAAGTTTAATGTCTACCCAGAAATGTTCTTCTTACATGGCAGCGTCCCATTGCGTGATGAATACTCTGTGAAAGTGATCTTCAAAGTTGATGAGACGACACTGTGCCTTCAGAAAGTGTTCACACCCATTGATTTTTTTCACATTTTGTTGTGTTACAGCCTGAATTTAAAGTACATTAAATGGAGATTTTTTGCCACTGATCTACAACACATAATACCGCATAATGTCAAAGCGGAATTGTTTTTTTTAAAGAAACTTTTACAAAATAATTCAAAATGAAAAGCTGAAATGACGAGTCAATAAGTATTCAACCCCTTTGTCATGGAACCTGTGTTCCATCCTGTCCACCTTTTCTTTTTCTTTTTTAAACAGTTATCCAAGGTTTATGGAGGACTTGGAGGAGCTCATGACAATTTGCAGTAATTTATTTTGTATACAAAGCTGAGGCTCATGGAGTAGAGAGGTGATGGAGGGCATGAAATGCTCATTGGGGCACTGGGGCAACAGTTTGATACAATAGGCAAGGGTATGAATGACTAGGAAAAAGATAGAGAGAGAAGGGAAGAAACATTAAATTTAATGTAAGGGAGCTTTGTTTACATCGGGTTAATTGGGTAGAGAAGATTGCAGGTACGGATGGGGAATGACATATGATGGTATTACACTGCCTGCTTGAAGCCCTAGAGGGAATACTGCGATTGAACAGCCCCAGGAAGGCCATTCTACACAAAACATTTCATGAGAATGAGCACATGGATGCCTTAGGTAGGCACCTCTGTGCTCATTTTCATTATATTTATTGACACCTGGAATCCACACAACGTTTATGGGTTTCAAGAATCATGAGATGTCATATGGCCACTTGATTCAGACTTAAAGTATGTGGTCACCCAATGGGGCCTGACCAAGCTCTAAACCATACGTTTCGAAAATGTCAAAGCCTTTCTAATATTATATACATTAATATTTCCCATGTACTGTAAGTGTGCGCAAATTGATTGGCTATAATAGCATGCAACATAATAATAATAATACATTTATTTTATATAGCGCTTTTCAAGAAGCCCAAAGACCTATATCCAAGTAATTTATCATCCAGATACGAAATACAGAATATATTCATCACAATAGATTTTGTTAAACATTCGATGATTAATGACAAAGCAACCATGGTGATGAGCATCATTTTATGGCAAAAGGACATTAACAAAACATGACACAACCACCCTCCTTTAAAAATAAATAAAATAATTAATCAGTAAAACTTTGAAGGTTCTTTTCAAACTTTCATTGTCCAAGTCAGAGACAATCAGGAGGAACAGGAGAACAGGATGCACAATGATAAACAAGGCCAAGCAAAGGAAAAGGTCATTCAGTCCAACCACATTGTTGTTCTTTCCTAATTGCATCACGTGTGATGCCCACTTGGGAGATCCCTGCCTTTTCTGATTTCCTCTCCGTCCCAAAGCTAAAGCATTATCAATACTCGTTTCAATAAAACATATAAAGAAGGTCAACATGAGAAAAAGGGAAGGAATGTCAAACTGGTGTGCTTCTATTTAGACAACTGCACTACACTAGGATATATGCAAGGAACTTTGGTGCAGGAGTAGACCATTCAGCCAATCATGCTTGCACAACACTAACCCCAGAAACCATCACCCACCCACACACAAGCTACCTACATGTCCTGCCAATATCCCCCATACTACTCTATCTCCAATGCATCCGCATACCTATCAAATTCGAATTTAAATCTATCTATCCTCTCTACTGTTATCTATCCTCTCTACTATCTATCCTCTCTATCTATCTATCTAACCTCTCTACTCTACCTTTCCTGGGAAACCATTCCATGCATTAACAATTCTCTGACTGAAAGATCACTGCCTTATTACTGCCCTACCTCTCATCTTCTTTATTACTCCCGCCGGGGAGTAATGCATTCGATCGGGTCCGTGTGTTTTTTGAACAAGATATCTGGAAAAGTTCCAAACGGATTTGGATGAAAGCTGGTGGGATGATTGCCCTTGGGATAAGGAAGAATTGATTAGTTTTTGGTGAAGCTCAGGATATTATTCCGGATCCAGGAATTTTTTGAAGGATTGTTTACCATTGGAAGATAGGGCTCATTTTTTTAAACATTATCTTCTATGTATTCTATATTTAACATTGTGATATGA
>NC_136262.1:193310499-193390499 GCF_964187855.1 Myxine glutinosa | reverse complement strand
GACTGACAAACACTGTTCTCGACGGCTTTGCCCGATGGGCTACGTAGTAAAAAAAATGGGAACATGGAGCCTTGTTGCCACCTTAGCTAACTTTTCTAAATGTACACCCTGCTAAATTTTATAACAAGCTATTTTAATCCATCCGTATACATGTTCTGACCCTTAATGGAAAAACATTCAACATTGTCTTCCAAAAAGCCTTACAATAATATGTTCAATTTTGTTGATACTTCTGTTGAATAACTTGCAGCTTGAGAAATACAACGCAACGCCAGGTGCAACGACGCCGGGTACCTTTGTGGGATAAGGGAGGGGATGGGTGGAGGTGGGAGGAGAGAGGGGAAGGTGTGGGAAGAGGGACCAGGCATTGCCTGGTGATGCCGGGTAACTTTGCTAGTATACAATAAACTTGATATTGGCCAAACTGAAATCAGATGAAATTTTTTTCCCTGGCCACTGCAATATCAGGCATAGAAGATACTCTGGTGGACAATGGTGGAACACTCACTTCGTTCACGCTTCAAAAGTCCATTGGACATCAAGGAAGATTCAATGTGCAGCTTTAAAAGAAGAGCCTCCATTGGCAAACTGATGCAGGAAGCTCATCTTTTGTTCATTGATGAAATCGCCACGGGCCACCGTTACATCATCGAGTTTGTTGATCGTTCCTTGAAGAGTGAAAGAGTGAAAAGGCTTTCGGGGGGAGGAGTGGGAGTTTGAGTTTAGTTGCTACTTTCTGTAACATCTGGAATCTTCCGCGATGAAGCTAACTCCGAGGGCCTTTCACTCACTCACCACAGGCAGGTTGGTGGTCTTTCTGTCTTCTACCGACTCCTCTCCGGCCTTGCTCCCCCAGCTCTCTCTGTGCTCTGTCCCCCAAATATTCCTACAGGTCGCACAAGATCTGCCTGCAATCCTCTTATGGTTAAACTGCCAAAATCAAGACTCTCTGCTCACCTTCACTCGTTCATTCCTCTTTTCTCCCACCTCTGGAACAAACTCCCTCACTCTCTTCAATCCCACTCCTCCTTCCAGGTCTTTAAAACAGCTGTTCACCACCATCTCTTATCTTCCCCCATCCAAAACCGTGATCTTTTCTACCCCCGTTAATTCACTCCCAGGTCCACTTTTTTGAAATACCAACTTCTTTCCTGGAAGTTCTAGCAGTGTTGTTACGGATTCGTAACTTCCGTTA
This sequence comes from Myxine glutinosa, assembly GCF_964187855.1. Taxonomy (NCBI): domain Eukaryota; kingdom Metazoa; phylum Chordata; class Myxini; order Myxiniformes; family Myxinidae; genus Myxine; species Myxine glutinosa. The sequence goes on along the minus strand of NC_136262.1, from coordinate 193,389,304 downwards.
TTGTGGTTTTCACCCACTTGACATATTTCTGATATTATGTATTATTATTATTCTCAAAAGGTTTATTATTCAGGAACAGCTATCTAAAGTTAAAAAGGTTAACTTAAAATGATACAGGAAACCGAACCGGAAGAAAAGGAGGTGAAGAGGAAGAAGCGGCGCGAGCAAAGTCGGAGAAGACGCGTGACGTCAGCGCTCCGTAACGAGCAAGGTCTACCGACAGTCGCGAGGGGAGTTCGAGTTCCTTGAAAGGACATCCGGCGATAGGAATTATCGCTGGAGGGGAGAAATCTGCGTAGTCAGATTTGGGTGCTGTGATTCCGACGAATCCTCGCCTCGTCGCATTGGCTGAAGCAGGAGCCGTCGGCTATTTTGAACCCCACGCTTAGGACACCTATGAAGGTTTTGGTTCGTGTCATCTTCACCCCAACATCCTACCGTCTGTCGGGGATGTGTGTGTGCGACCGCTTCGTCTCCAGATACGTTGCGGTTTGCTGAGTGAGCGGTGAAGGTGCGCCTCTGGAGGGCGCCTTTGTACAGTTTGGCGGGGTGAACTCCAAGGCCAACTGTACGCGCTTCGGATATCGACTGGAGAGCGAGATTCGGGCTTCGACCGGATTTCATTCTATCGACCGCTGGAGCGAATCACATTCGCCTTGGAAAAAGTTATAGAGACATTGAGGAGTGTCCTTTCACTCGCTGGCAGCACAGTGAGTTACCTGACTTTATAAGATATATATATATAGAGTGCACTCTTAATTGCCATCTGTTGTACCGTTATTCCTGTGCGTGATTTCTAATACAATTTTGTTCATTTGTAATCATTGGTGTGGTTTCACTATTGTTTTCAACACAGGGTAACATATTTTTCTGCCGGGGCTCCTCTCGGGGTTCGGAGGTTACCGAGACCAGGAGATTGTAGAGGACTCCATAACAGAAATTGGGGGCTCGTCCAATTGACTCCAATTGACAATTGGGTCTTCGTCCGGGATATAAAATTCCTTAAATTTAGTCCGGGAAAGAATTCCTTAGCATTCCTAAATTTTCCAATTTTGGAAACTTTTTAGCATTCCCAAATGTTTCAAAAAAAAAAAAATTGGGTTTTTTTTTGAAATTTCTTGTGTGAAGGTTAACAGGTGTTAACGGATAGTCACCATGGAGTTTGACGCAGAGAAATTTACAGCGACCCCTAGTGAGGCACAGTTCCGAGCGTTACTAAAATCGGAACTTTTGATATTGAGCAAACATTTTAGCTTGGAGGTCCGAGCTAAAATGAAGAAAACAGAGATGCAGATAGTGGTGATACAATCTATGGTGGAACTAGGAACATGGAGAGAGGTAGCCTTCGATTGGTTACCAGAAGAACAAGAAAATGTGGAGCTCCAGAAAGTGGAGATGCAATTGCAGAGCCAAGAAAGGATCAAAGCAGAGGAAAGGAGAGTTGCAACAGAACTCCAGGAAAGGTTAAAAGTACAGGAAAGAGAACTCCAGGAAAGGTTAGAAGAGAAAAAAGCAGAGGAAAGGAGAGTTGAAAGAGAACTCGAGGAAAGGTTAGAAGACAAAAAAGCAGAGGAAAGGAGAGCTGCAAGGGAACTCGAAGGAAGAAGAGAAAAGGAGCAAGCAGAGGAAAGGAGAGCTACAAGGGAACTCGAAGCAGAGGAGAGAAAAGCCGAAAGGGAGTTAAAGGACCGTGAAATGGTGCGTCAGCAGGAAATTAAAGTCAAGCAGCTGGAGTTAATGAGGGAACGGGGAGAGGTACCATCCATGCTGACTGGTTCGACACCTAGCCAGAACACCTGGGATGTTGGCAGACATGTTAGGATGGTTCCACTCTTCAATGAAAAGGAGGTAGCCAAGTTTTTTTTACACTTTGAGAAAGTGGCTCGAATGCTAAAATGGCCGGAGGAATCCTGGACCATATTTGTGCAAAGTGTTCTGGTGGGTAAAGCTCAGGATATTTATTCGGCTTTACCGATTGACCAATGTGCAGATGATGAGACAGTGAAGAAAACCATTCTCAAAGCCTATGAATTGGTCCCTGAAGCTTACCGGCAAAAATTCTGGAACGCCAGGAAGAGGGAGAGTGAGACCCATGTGGAGTTTGCCAGAATGCAAGAAACCATGTTTGATCGGTGGTGTGATTCAAAAGGAGTTGGGAAAGACTTCGAACTACTGCGACAATTGATCCTGGTGGAGGAATTCCAGCAGTGTGTCCACGAGGACATTAAAGTTCATCTGGAGGAAAGGAAAGTACCAAAGCTGTTTGAGGCAGCAATCATGGCTGATGACTATGCCTTAACCCACAGGATGGGGTTCCACAAACCTAACTTCTCGCCTAGACCTAGCCAGGGGAGCTATGGTACATCAGGGGCGGAGAACGAAAATTCATGGGGGCGGCCTCGAGATTAATATGAGGACCACTCTGATACCACGACTTCTAGGAATCCGAAGACAGCAGTTCCAAGGCAGACTTACCCTCCGGGGGGCTCGAGACAAACCACGAGGTTCTCCTCTGGGCCTACTTTCACTTTTTGCCGTAAACCTGGACACTTGATGTCCCACTGTTATGCTCTGGGAAAGGAAAATCAGGAGCGGAGTTCGACTAGTACAACTCCGAATGCAATGGCAAATGTGAGTAATCGCCCTCAAAAGGGTTACCAACCATTTATTTCAGAGGGGTTGGTGTCACTGGATGGAGACCCGACTACCCGGAGACCTGTTAGGGCATTGAGGGACACAGGAGCACATCAATCTTTAATGCTTGAAGGCATCTTGCCATTGTCAGAGGAGACGGCAACTGGTGATAGTGTTCGTTTACAGGGGATTGGTGGCTGTGTTAGAGCTCCACTTCATGTCATCCATTTGGAGTCCAATTTGGTGTCAGGACCGGTCACCGTAGGTTTACAAGCCACTCTTCCTGTAGAGGGAGTATCTTTGATTATCGGGAATGATTTGGCCGGTGGTCAAGTTTATGGTAACCCGATGGTGGGTAAAAAGCCCAGCAGGGAAAATAACACCACACCAGTTAGGGATGGCGACAAATTTGACAAGTTATTTGTAGGTGGACTGAACTTCAACACAAAGGAAAAAGTTCTGACCTCTGTTTTCAGCAAATATGGACCGCTTTTGGAAGTGCTGCTGATAAAAGACAGGGAGACACAAAAGTCACGAGGGTTTGGCTTTGTCACGTTTGAAAACTCAAAGGACGCCAGAGATGCAGAAAAGGATCTGAATAGCAAGGAGTTGGAGGGTCGGACCATAACAGTAGGGAAGGCATTTCATAGGTGTCGTGGGGGCTACAGAAGAGGACAACGGAGTAGTAGTTTTGGTGGTGGCTGCAATCGATATTATTATGGAGGCTCCCAGAGTTACGGCAGCTCCTGAAGGAAGGATTATCAGAATAGTGGCCGAGAAGGAGACCGCTATTCATGTGACTACAGTGACAAGCAGCCCTACCATAATTATTGTGAAAGTTCGGAAAAGTTGAAGCACTGAATGCTGCGGAGCCGCCGAGCCAAGATTCCCTACATGGATTAACCATGAACTCCACATTCCTAAACGCGTCCATGTAGTGAACTTTCCTGCACGGACTAACCGTGAACTCCACATTCCTAAAGGCATCCATGTAGTGAATACTTCCAGGCCTCACCACCCAACCACCATGGAACCTGGCTTTCAGCTCGGCTTCCCGGGGGAAAGTGCTGTAGACTTGCTTGACTTTGGATTTTGATCACAGCCCCTTAACCTTCATTCAAAAAAAAAAATGAAAAAATAAAAATCAGAGGTTGATGAGATGGAGTTTGGCTTTGCAGGAGGTCAACTTGGAAATTGAACATGTAAAGAGCAGAGACAATGTCGTTGCTGATGCTTTGTCCAGAATGAAGTAACTTTGGAAATCTCTGTGGGTTGTGTGAAATTTTGTTGCTTTATTTTTGGGGAATGTTGAATATTGTTGCCCACGGGAATTGATGATTTGGGTTGTGAATTTACTTTGGTTTGTTTAAAGAGTGCATGCAAAGAAAGTTTTCGCTGTGTTCAAACTTTCTTTCTTGAGGGGGGGAAGTGTTATGGATTCGTAACTTCCGTTATTGTGGTTTTCACCCACTTGACATATTTCTGATATTATGTATTATTATTATTATTCTCAAAAGGTTTATTATTCAGGAACAGCTATCTAAAGTTAAAAAGGTTAACTTAAAATGATACAGGAAACCGAACCGGAAGAAAAGGAGGTGAAGAGGAAGAAGCGGCGTGAGCAAAGTCGGAGAAGACACGTGACGTCAGTGCTCTGTAACGAGCAAGGTCGACCGACAGTCGCAAGGGGAGTTTGAGTTCCTTGAAAGGACATCCGGCGATAGGAATTATCGCTGGAGCGGAGAAATCTGCGTAGTCAGATTTGGGCGCTGTGATTCCGACGAATCCTCACCTTGTCGCATCGGCTCAAGCAGGAGCCGTCGGCCATTTTGAACCCCGCGCTTCGGACACCTATGAAGGTTTTGGTTCGTGTCATCTTCACCCCAACATCCTACCGGCTGTCGGGGATGTGTGTGTGCGACCGCTTCGTCTCCAGTTACGTTGCGGTTTGCTGAGTGAGCAGTGAAGGTGCGCCTCTGGAGGGCGCCTTTGTACAGTTTGGCGGGGCGAACTCCAAGGCCAACTGTACATGCTTCGGATATCGACTGGAGAGCGTTTCACTGTTGATTTTCAACACAGGGTAACATATTTTTCTGCCGGGGCTCCTCTCGGGGTTCGGAGGTTACCGAGACCAAGAGATTGTAGAGGACTCCGTAACAGTGTCCATGTGGGTTTTACCTCTCCCACCCCCCCCCCCTTCCCATGCCTCCTCCCCCCAAGCCCTCTCCCTCCCACAGATCTCCCGATGTCCCTGTTCTCTCCTGTTGTACTTGTGTGCTTCCCCTTCTCTCCCCATCTTTTCTCCCGCTCCGTTTATCATATGTTTTATGTGTCAGTTTGTCTTTTTGTGATTAATGTTAGCTCTTACACGAGCCTCGATCTTGAACACACAAAATTTAAAAATCTCTCTACACATGATAAACAATGCATGAAATCAACAGAACGTTCATTGAGGTGTGATAACCGCTGTGAGAAGCAAAGAGAAGCTGATGCTTTGGGCATTTTAACTCCCATTTGCTCCAAAGAAGGGGTTAACACCCGAAACATCAGCTTCGCCTTGCTTCCCACGTAGGTAGAATACCTCAATCAATGTCCTGTTGATTTTCATCCAATGTTCTACCTGTCCGCCCATGCAGACCGACACTGGCCTTCAAGAGCATAAATTTTGCCTTATAAAGCCTCCTTAAACCCATGTACCCCTCTACTGTCACTACACACTACCTTATTCATTCTACAAACCTAATGGGTTTGAACTCCTTCAAAATGTCCTGTGATCGATCACAAACGAACAAACATATCGATGTTATATTGCAAAAACGCTGACGTTATCGGAGCAATTGCTGGCATTTCGCTGGCAATCATCTGTTTTCGAGGTAAAAGAAAAACATCACAAACATTATGAGTTACAATTGCTTTTGTGTTCAGAAGGAAACATTTGCTAGAAAGAAGGAATTATTCTACTTTAGGAGTAAAATGCAAGGACTTCATAACTGAAGAAAAGTCGTTAATATCTGTCATCATCGTTAATGGCATGATTATTCATTTTGAAACATCGTTGGGTTTTATAAACATAAGGTAAATATTATTTATCATCTGTAATAAAACTGTCTCTTTAAACAATGGCCCAACTGAAGCGGACTACTTTTTACTTTGCAAATCCCTACTGGAAGCATTTCTTTCAAAACTTTTATCTTTGAATGTCTCTGTCTTTCTGTCTCTTTGTGTCTCTGCGTTTGTGTCTCTACGTCTCTGCCTCCCTGTCTTTCTGTCTCTTTGTGCCTGCGTTTGTGTCCCTACGTCTCTGCCTCTCTGTCTTTCTGTCTCTTTGTGTCTCTGCGTTTGTGTCTCTACGTCTCTGCCTCCCTGTCTTTCTGTCTCTTTGTGTCTCTGCGTCTCTGTGTCTTTGCGTCACTGTATCTCTGACTCTACGTCTCTGTGTCTCTGTGTCTTTGCATTACTGTATCTCTGACTCTCTGCGTCTCTGCTCTCTCTGACTCTCTGCCTCTCTGTCTTTCTGTCGCTTTGTGTCTCTGCGTCTCTGTGTCTTTGCGTCTCTGTCTCTCTGACTCTCTGATTCTCTGTGTCTCTGCTCTCTCGGACTCTCGGCGTCTCTGCTTCTATACCTCTCTGTGTCGCTGCTTCTCTACCTCTCTTTGTCTCTGCTTCTCTACCTCTCTGTGTCGCTGCTTCTCTACCTCTCTATGTCTCTGCTTCTCCACCTCTCTGTGTCGCTGCTTCTCCACCTCTCTGTGTCTCTGCTTCTCTACCTCTCTGTGTCTCTGCTTCTCTACCTCTCTGTGTCGCTGCTTCTCCACCTCTCTGTGTCTCTGCTTCTCTACCTCTCTGTGTCGCTGCTTCTCCACCTCTCTGTGTCTCTGCTTCTCTACCTCTCTGTGTCGCTGCTTCTCCACCTCTCTGTGTATCTGCCTCTTTGCATCTCTGCGTCTCTGTGTCTGTGCTCTCTCTGACTCTCTGTCTCTTTGTCTCTTTGTGTCTCTGCATCTCTGTGTCTTTGTGTCACTGTATCTCTGACTCTACGTCTCTATGTCTCTGCATCTCTGTGTCTTTGCATCACCGTATCTCTGACTCTCTGCGTCTCTGTGTCTCTGCTCTCTCTGACTCTCTGCGTCTCTGTGTCTTTGCGTCTCTGTCTCTCTGACTCTCTGCGTCTCTGTCTCTCTGACTCTCTGTGTCGCTGAGTCACTGTGTCTCTGCTCTCTCTACCTCTCTGTGTCTCTGCTTCTCTACCTCTCTGTGTTGCTGCTTCTCTACCTCTCTGTGTCTCTGCTTCTCCACCTCTCTGTGTATCTGCCTCTTTGCATCTCTGCGTCTCTGTCTTTCTGTGTCTCTGCCTCTCTGCGTCTCTGTGTCTCTACCTCTCTGCGTCTCTGTGTCTCTACCTCTCTGCGTCTCTGCCTCTCTATGTATCTGGGTCTCTGCCTCTCTGCGTTTCTGTGTCTCTGCCTCTCTGCGTCTCTGTGTCTCTGCCTCTCTGCGTCTCTGCGTTTCTGCTTCTCTACCTCTCTGTGTATCTGCCTCTCTGCATCTCTGTATCTCAGTCTTTCTGTGTCTCTGTCTCTCTGCGTCTCTGTCTCTCTGCGTCTCTGTCTATCTGCGTCTCTGTCTCTCGGCTTCTCTGTCTTTCTGTGTCTCTGCCTCTCTGCGTCTCTGCATCTCTGTGTCTCTGCCTCTCTGTTTCTCTGCCTCTCTGTTTCTCTGCCTCTCTGTGTCTGTGCCTCTCTGCCTCTCTGCCTCGTTGTCTCGCTGCTTCTTTGTGTCTCTGCCTCTCTGTGTCTCTGTCTTTCTGCTTCTCTATGTCTCTGCCTCTCTGTCTCTCTGTGTCTCTGCGTCTTTGTCTCTCTGCTTCTTTGTGTCTCTGCCTCTCTGCCTCTCTGTCTGTCTGCCTCTCTGTGTCTCTGTCTCTCTGCCTCTCTGTCTTTCTGTGTCTCTACCTCTCTGTGTCTCTGTCTTTCTGTGTCTCTGTCTCTCTGCTTCTCTGTGTCTGCCTCTCTGTCTCTCTGCATCGTTGCCTCTCTTTGTCTCTCTGTTTCTCTCTGCATCTCTCTCTCTCCCTCTCTCTTTATATCAAATAAATAAAAGGTAAAATAATCTTCAGTGATATGTTTACCTCCACCACCAAAGGTGGATGCAGGTTATGTTTTCACCCCTGTCTGTCTGTTTGTCTGTCCATTTGTGAACAAGATATCTCAAAAAGTTGCGGACGGATTCCGACGAAATTTGGCAGAGATGTATCATGTGTGACAAGGACGAAATGTTTAGATTTCGGTGAAGATCCGGATTCGGATTCGGCTAGTAGAATTTTTAAAGTGATTCTTCACCAGTGGGAGACAGGGCCAAAAACGATACATAGCAGGATATCTCAAAAAGTTGCGGACGGATTTGGATGAAACTTGGTGGACAGGTTGTGTGTGCGAGAAGGACAAATAGATTCGATTTTGGTGAAGATCGGAATATGGATTCGGATATGTGAATTATTTAATTTTTTCAGTGATTCTTCACCATTGAGTGATCGGGCTGAAACCAACATATAGCAGGATATCTCAAAACGTTATGGTGTGGCGGACACAAAAGCCCACTGGCGTGGTGACATCATTCCACGCACCAAGTGGGCGGTGGCCACGCCCGAGGGGTAGGCGTGGCCTCATGATATACCCCGGGTGACCAGCCCGGCGGAGTTCAGTGTTACAGTGTAGTCTTACAATAAAGACGTTTATATGTTACCGCTTGTCCGCTTCCTCCTTGCTCACAAGCAGCGCGCGTAACGCCGCGCTTTACTGGTGACCCTCGACGTTGGATCTGCCGGAGCGATCCTTCCACACGCGACGCCATCGCCATGGCCGCCTTCGTCAAACTTCCGGAATTTTGGGAGGCTCAGGCCGAAGTCTGGTTCGTCCAGGCCGAAGCCCAATTTCAGCTTCGGCACCTCACCGGCGATGACACGCGCTACTGCCACGTCGTCGCCTCCCTCGGGCCCGGCACGGCCGCTCGAGTTGTGTCCGTCCTTCGCCACCCACCGGACGGCCACAAGTACGAGGCACTCAAGCGGCTACTCCTAGCCACGTTCAGCCTCACGGACGACGCAAGGGCCGACCGCCTCCTGGATCTCCCCGAGCTCGGTGAGACGCGCCCGTCGGTCCGAATGGACCATATGCTGTCACTGTTGGGCGACGAAGCCCCCGGTTCGCTATTCCGGGCGCTTTTCCGTCGCCAACTTCCAGCGCAGGTTCGCCTCGCGTTGGCCGGGACCGGGCTAACGGAACCCCGAGCATTGGCGGCCGAGGCGGACAAGTACTTCGCCGCTTCGGACACGCGGGCGAGCGTTGGCGTGGCCGTCACGGCCTTCGACGCTGATGTTCCACAGCATCATCTTCTACAGCGCGCTGAGGTTCAGCAGCATGCTGATACGCACCTCGTGAACGCCGCCACGCCCCGCCCACCGCCGCGGCGAAAACCGCCACCGCGGGGAAACCCGTCGACTCCACCGGCCTGGCGGAGCCAGCCGCGCTCCTCCAGCTCCACCACCTGGTGCTGGTTCCACGCCAAGTTCGGCCACGAAGCTCGGCGGTGTCATCCGCCGTGCTCCTTCAACGGGTCGGGAAATGCCCGGGCCGGCGCTCAATTGTGGCGATGAGTGCCGGCCGTTCGAGCAGCCTGCTGTTCATAACGGACACCTTCTCCGGGCGCCGTTACCTGTGCGACACGGGAGCGCAGGTGAGTGTCATTCCCGCCGGCACGTCAGACAAGCACGCCGCGGGTGGGGGCCCCGCGCTGCTTGCCGCGAACGGGACGCCCATCCGTACGTACGGAAAACGCTGCCTCTCTCTGCGGTTTGGAGGGCAGGTTTTCCGATGGACGTTCGTCACCGCCGACGTGCCCATGGCACTGCTTGGCGCGGACTTCCTGTGCGCTAATGGGCTCCTGGTCGACGTCAAGCGCAGACGGCTTGTCCAGGCCGAGACGTTCAGCTCGCTCGCGTGTGCGTTGCCCAGCTCAACGAGCGGCTTGCCAAGCGGCTTGCCGAACGATTCGGTTCCGGCCACGTTGGTCTGTACGCTTCCGGCAGCGGACGCATTCACCCGCCTCCTCGCCGGCTTCCCGGCCCTCACGCGGCCCACCTTCTCGGCGGGGGCCGTCAAGCACGGGGTGGCCCATCACATCCCCACCGTCGGGCCACCGGTCTACGCCCGGGCACGCCGCCTCGAGCCGACGAAGCTGGCGGTGGCAAAAGCGGAGTTCGCTACCCTGGAGCGACTCGGCATCGTTCGGCGCTCAGAGAGCGCTTGGGCGTCGCCGCTGCACATCGTGCCGAAGCCCGGCGGGGGATGGCGACCGTGCGGGGACTATCGCCGTCTCAATGACGCCACGACTCCCGACCGCTACCCCGTCCCCCACATTCAGGACTTTTCCGCCCGTTTGGCGGGCAGGTCCTTCTTCTCGAAGGTGGACCTCATACGCGGCTACCATCAGGTCCCCGTCAGGCCGGAGGACGTCCCGAAGACGGCGGTCATCACGCCATTCGGACTCTTCGAGTTCCTGCGCATGCCCTTCGGTCTGAAGAATGCGGCTCAGGCGTTCCAGCGACTGATGGACAGCGTCCTGCGCGACTTGGATTTTGTCTACGTCTACCTGGACGATATCCTCGTCGCCAGCGCGTCCCGCGAAGAGCACCTACGCCACCTCCGCACGCTCTTCGAACGCCTGGGCCAGCATGGCCTGATTGTGAACCCCGCAAAGTGCCGGTTCGGCGCTGCCACAATCGATTTTCTGGGGCACCGTGTCACCAGGCACGGCGCCGTCCCCCTGCCGGCCAAGGTGGAGGCGGTGAAGGGGTTTCCGCGCCCCCGCACGATCAGAGGGCTGCAGGAGTTCCTGGGCATGGTGAACTTTTACCATCGGTTCCTGCCCCGTATCGCCCAGCTCCTGCGCCCCCTGCACGAAGCTCTCCGAGGTAAGCCGGGTAAAGGCGACGTTACCTGGACCGAGCAGATGGACACGGCGTTCACGGGCGCGAAGCTCGCCTTGGCTAACGCCACCATGCTCGCGCACCCGGCGCCCGATGCACCGATCGCCCTCACCACCGATGCCTCGGACTACGCGGTGGGCGCGGTGCACGAGCAATGGGTGCGTGGAGCTTGGCAACCGCTGGCGTTCTTTAGCCGGCAGCTTCGCCCGCCCGAACGCCGTTACAGTACCTTCGACCGCGAGTTGCTCGGACTTCACTTGGCGGTCAGGCACTTCCGCCATCTGCTCGAGGGCCGGGCGTTCACTGCCTTCGTCGACCACAAGCCGCTGATCTTCGCGATGGGCAAGGTCACCGAGCCGTGGTCGGCCCGGCAGCAGCGTCACCTCTCGGCCGTGTCCGAGTACACGACGGACATCCAGCACGTCGCGGGGAAGGACAACCCGGTGGCGGATTGCCTTTCCCGGGCCGTCGCCCACGCAGTCCACCTCGGCATCGACTATGCCCGGATGGCAGCGGACCAGGCCGCTGACCCCGACGTCCAGGCCTTGCGGACCGCCGTCACGGGCCTCCGCGTCACCGAGGTGCCGTTCGACGGCGCGGGCGCGGCCCTCTTGTGCGACGTCTCCCTCGGGCGTCCTCGCCCCATTGTGCCCGCGGGCTGGCAGCGCCAGGTGTTTGACGCCATCCACGGCCTGTCCCACCCGGGCGCGAGGGCCTCCCAAAGGCTGATCGCCGACAAGTTCGTCTGGCATGGCCTCCGGAAGGCCGTCCGCGGCTGGGCCAGGACGTGCCTCGCGTGCCAGCGCGCCAAGGTGCACCAGCACACCCAGGCCCCGTTGGCCCCGTTCACGGTGCCGGAACGCCGGTTTGACCACGTCCACGTGGACCTGGTGGGACCTCTGCCCCCCTCGCGGGGTTTCACCTACGTCCTCACCATGGTGGACCGCACCACCCGGTGGCCGGAGGCCGTGCCCTTGGCGTCGACAACGGCGGCCGATGTCGCGCAGGCTTTCATCGCCACCTGGGTCGCCCGGTTCGGCGCCCCCTCAGACATCTCATCCGACCGCGGCCCCCAGTTCACCTCGGAGCTCTGGGGGGCGGTTGCGCAGGGGCTCGGGGTCCGGCTGCACCGAACCACGGCCTACCACCCCCAGGCTAACGGCCTGTGTGAGCGATTTCACCGCTCATTGAAGGCCGCACTCCGGGCCACCCTCCGCGACGGCGGCTGGGTCGACAGGCTCCCCTGGGTCCTGCTGGGCCTCCGGACGGCGCCCAAGGAGGACCTGCGCGCATCCGCGGCGGAGTTGGTCTTCGGGCAACCGCTGCGGGTGCCGGGCGAGTTCCTCCCCGACTCCACGGCACCATGGTCCGCGGCACAGCAGCGCTCCGCTCTGCAAGAGACCGCCCAGAGGTTCGCCCCGGTGCCAACGGCATGCCACGGGCACCCACCGACGCACGTCGCCCCGGAGCTTCGCACGGCGGAGTACGTCTTCGTCCGCCACGATGCCCATCGGACACCACTGCGGCCCCCGTACGACGGGCCTTTCCGCGTGCTGGAGACCGGGGCGAAGCACTTCACCCTGGACATCGGCGGTACTCCTGACCGCGTTTCGGTAGACCGCCTCAAGCCGGCCCACCTCGATGTGGACCATCCACCGCCAGTGGCCCGACCCCCACGTCGGGGCCGCCCTCCTGCGGGCGGACCCCCGGCACCGACCAGCCCCGCCGCCACGGCGCCCCCCGGTCCTGCACCCATCCCAGGGGCAGCCAGGGGCATCCCACCTGGTATCCCTGCACCCCGGACGCCGCCGATCGCCAGGGGGCGCTTCGGCCGGGTCATTCGTCTGCCCCGCAAACTGGCCCTCCAGGTGCGCGGGAATTCTGGGGGGGCGCGTGTGGCGGACACAAAAGCCCACTGGCGTGGTGACATCATTCCACGCACCAAGTGGGCGGTGGCCACGCCCGAGGGGTAGGCGTGGCCTCATGATATACCCCGGGTGACCAGCCCGGCGGAGTTCAGTGTTACAGTGTAGTCTTACAATAAAGACGTTTATATGTTACCGCTTGTCCGCTTCCTCCTTGCTCACAAGCAGCGCGCGTAACGCCGCGCTTTAATGGACGGATTTGAACGAAACTTAATGGAGATGTTGGGTGTGTGAAGAGGACTAACCGTTTCGATTTTGGTGAAGATCTGAATGTGGATTCGGCTTACATGTTACATGAACGCCAGGTGTGGGTTGTACTTGTAGGAGAGGCATGGTGAGGAGAGATGTTGAAAAAGGAAATAGAAAAAATTAAAACGGGAGAGGTGGAAGAGGCAGGGGATGGGGTGGGGGAGAGGGCAATAAGGAGAGTGGAACGACCGAAAGTTTATGAGAAAATGAGGGAGGTCATAAATTCTGACATTTTCCATATGGAATACCTTCCACAGTGGTGCGCCCGCAGACAAAAACAAAAAAGTAAAGTATATTTCCCCAGACAACATGCCATGGTACGTAGGGTTCTGGGAAGAATTTCAATATACCGTGTGTATGCCAGGAAGAGGTAGGTATACGGAATTATTGTTAAACAGCACAATAAATGCAAAAACTTGATAGTGAGCGCTCTATGTTGGCAGACATTGTATGAGTGTATTATTGATGGATGAAATCAACAGGACAATGATTGAGGTATGTTAACCACCATGGGAATAAAGAATAAGCTGACATTGAGTGTTTTAACCATCTTCTGCTCCCACGAAGGGTTAACGTCCGAAAATCTGCTTGCCACAACTGTTGGCATACTTTATCCCACATCATTTTGATATTATCCATTTCCTACCTGTCTGCCAATGCAGATCGACACTATCCATCACCAACAAGACTAGTTCTTCATTATCTATATTGAAGTGTGGTGCTGCGCACACAACTTGCTTGCCAAAGAGGTAGGCCACAACGCGTTTGTTAAAACCAAAAGAGTCTTTATTTCGAAAGCTCGAACTGCAGCACTGGGCGGGCTCGAGCTTAGAGCCCGCATATATGTGCCGAGGCCACGCCTAGTCCCCGGGCGGGGCCGCTCGGTCGAAGGGCGGGGCATGTGCCATCGGTCCCCGCCTGGGCGTTCACGCCACCCACTGGTGCGCGGAATTATTGCCCCATGTGCCCGCCACACGCGTCCCCGTCCCCCCCCAGAATTCCCGCGCACCTGAAGGGTGAGTTTGCGGGGAAGCCGGATGACCCGGCCGAAAAGCCCCCTGGTGATGGGTGCAGGGCTGGGGGGCAGCGGGCCGGCGGGGCTGAGGGGTGCCGGGGGTCCGACCACGGGGGGGCGGCCTCGACGCGGAGGCAGCGCTGCCGGTGGGGGGTGGTCCGGATCGAGGTGGGCCGGCTTGAGGCGGTCCACGGAAATGCGATCCGGGGCACCGCCGATGTCGACCGTGAAAAACTTGTCACCGGTCTCCAGCACGCGGAAGGGCCCGTCGTACGGGGGCCGTAGCGGTGCCCGGTGGGCGTCGTGCCGGATGAACACGTACTTTGCCGTGCGAAGCTCCGGGACGACGTGGGAAGGCGGGCAACCGTGGTGTGCCGTTGGCACCGGGGCGAACCTCCGGGCGGTCTCCTGAATGGCGGAGCGCTGTTGCACCGCGGACCAAGGAGCCGTGGAGTCGGGGATAAATTCACCCGGCACCCGCAGTGGTTGCCCGAAGACCAGCTCCGCCGAGGATGCGCGCAGGTCGTCCTTGGGCGCCGTCCTGAGGCCCAGCAGGACCCAGGGGAGCCTGTCGACCCAGCCGCCATCGCGGAGGCTGGCCCGGAGCGCGGCCTTCATGGAGCGATGAAAGCGCTCGCACAGGCCATTGGCCTGGGGGTGGTAGGCCGTGGTGTGGTGTAGCTTCACCCCGAGTCCTTGCGCCACCGCGGCCCAGAGCTCCGAGGTGAACTGGGGGCCGTGGTCGGACGAGATGTCCGAGGGGGCACCGAACTGGGCAACCCAAGTGGCGATAAAGGCTTGCGCCACCTCAGCCACAGACGTCGCCGCCAATGGGACGGCCTCCGGCCACCGCGTGGTGCGGTCGACCATGGTGAAGAGGTGGGTGAACCTTCGCGAGGGGGGCAGAGGTCCCACCAAGTCGACGTGCACGTGGTCGAACCGCCGCTCGGGCACCGTAAACGGGGCCAACGGTGCCTGGGTGTGGCGGTGGATCTTTGCGCGCTGGCACGCGAGGCACATCCTGGCCCAGTCGCGGACGTCCTTCCTGAGGCCATGCCAGACGAACTTCGCCCCGACGAGTTTCTGGGATGCCTTCGCGCCAGGGTGGGACAGGCCGTGGATGGCGTCGAACACTGGGCACTGCCAGCCAGTGGGCACGATGGGGCAAGGCCAGCCGAGGGAGACGTCGCATAGGAGAGGCTGTGCCCGCGGCGTCGAACGGCACCTCGGTGACGCGGAGGCCCGCGACGGCGGTCCGCAAGGCCTGGACGCTGGGGTCGGCGGTCTGGGCCTCCGCCATCCAGGCATAGTCGACCCCGAGGTGGACCGCGTGCATGACGGACCGGGAAAGGCAATCCGCCACCGGGTTGTCCTTACCCGCCACGTGACGGATGTCCGTCGTGTACTCGGACACGGCAGAGAGGTGGCGCTGCTGCCGTGCCGACCATGGCTCGGCGACCTTGGCCATCGCGAACACAAGGGGCTTGTGGTCAACGAAGGCCGTGAACGGGCAGCCCTCCAGCAGGTGGCGGAAGTGTCGGACCGCCAGGTGGAGCCTGAGCAGCTCGCGGTTAAAGGTGCTGTACCGGCGTTCGTGCGGGCGAAGCTGCCGGCTAAAAAACGCCAGCGGTTGCCAAGCACTACGCACTCATTGCTCGTGCACCGCGCCCACCGCGTAGTCCGATGCGTCGGTGGTGAGGGCGATCGGTGCATCGGGCGCCGGGTGCGCCAGCATGGTGGCGTCGGCCAGAGCCAGCTTTGCGCCCGCGAATGAAGCGGCCATCGGCTCCGACCATGCGATGTCACCTTTGCCCGGCTTGCCCCGAAGGGCCTCGTGCAAGGGGCGGAGGAGCCAGGCGACGTGGGGCAAGAAGCGGTGGTAAAAGTTTACCATGCCCAGGAACTCCTGGAGCCCCTTGATTGTGCGGGGCCACGGGAAATCCCTGACCGCCTCCACCTTGGCTGGTAAAGGGACGGCCCCGTGCTCGGTGATGCGGTGCCCCAAGAAGTCGATGGTGGCGACACCGAAACGGCACTTGGCAGGGTTGATAATTAGGCCATGCTGGCCCAGGCGTTCGAAAAGCGTGCGGAGGTGGAGCAGGTGGTCCTCCCGGGACGCGCTCGTGACTAGGATGTCGTCCAGGTAGACAAACAAGAAAGGTAAGTCGCGCAAGACGCTATCCATAAGCCGCTGGAACGCCTGAGCCGCATTCTTCAACCCGAAGGGCATCCTTAGGAATTCGAAGAGGCCGAAAGGGGTGATGACGGCCGTCTTCGGGACGTCGTCCGGTTGGACGGGGACCTGATGGTAGCCCCGGATGAGGTCCACCTTAGAAAACACGGTCGTGTTGGCCAACCGGGCGGAAAAGTCCTGAATGTGTGGGACCGGGTAGCGGTCGGGGGTGGTGGCATCGTTGAGCCGGTGGTAGTCCCCGCACGGCCGCCATCCCCCGCCGGGCTTCGGCACGATGTGCAGCGGAGAAGCCCAAGCGCTGTTGGAACGCCGTACGATCCCAGCCGCTCCAGCGTGGCGAACTCCGCTTTCGCCACGGCGAGCTTTGTGGGCTCAAGTCGGTGTGCCCGGGCATAGACCGGCGGCCCGACCGTGGGGATGTGATGCTCCACCCCGTGTTTAATGGCCACCGCTGAGAAGGTGGTGATCCACTTGGCCGGGAAACTGGCGAGGAGGCGGGTAAAGTCGCCGCTGCCGGAAGCGTGCAAACTAAACTCGCCGGGACGGAACCTTCCAGCAAGCCGCTTGGCAAGCTGCTCGGTGAGCCGCTCAGTGAGCTGCTCGACGAGCCGCTCAGCAAACAAGCGAGCGAGCTAAAGGTTTCGGCCTGGACGAGCCGTCTGCGCTTCACGTCGACCAACAACCTATTCGCACATAGGAGGTCCGCACCAAGCAATGCCATTGGCACGCTGGCGGTCACGAATGACCATTGAAAGCGCTGCCCTCCGAACCGCAGGGAGAGGCAGCGCTTCCCGAATGTGCGGATGGGTGTACCGTTGGCGGCAAGCAACGCGGGGCCCCGGCCCGCGGTTCGCTTGTCGGACGTGGAGGCGGGGATGACGCTTACCTGCGCTCCTGTATCGCAGAGGAAACGGCGCCCGGACAAGGTGTCCGTGATGAACAGGAGGCTGCCGGAACGGCCGACGCTCAGGGCCGCTAATAACCGCCGGCCTGGTCGTTTCCCGACTTGTCAAACGAGCATGGTGGGCAACACGTCTTAGCCTTGTGGCCGAACCTGGCGTGGAAATAGCACCAGGCTTGCGGCGGCGGGGGCGGCGGGGGCGGCGGCGGCGGCGGTGTTCTCGGCGGCGGTGGTGGTGGGCGGGGCGCGGCAGCGGCCACAAGGGACGCTGTAGCCTCTGCCCCGGGATCCACGACGGCAGCACCGTAACTCGACCACGTGTCGCAAGCCATGAAGAACTTGTCGGCCTCTATGGCCAGGGCGTGGGGTTCCCTTATTTCGGAACCGGCCAGCGCGAGGTGTACCTGTAGAGATAGCTGTCATAGGAAAAGCACCCGGAATGAGAAATCCGGGGCTTGGTCACCCAGCAGCGACAGCATATAATCCATCCGCACGGATGGTCGTGTGTCGCCGAGTTCGGGAAGGTCCAGGAGGCGGTCGGCCCTTTCGATCTCCGTGAGGCCGAACGTGGCGATGAGGAGACGTTTGAGCGCCCTGTACCCGTGGTCGGCCGGCGGGTGCCGCAGGATGGACACGACTCGGGCGGCAGTGCCGGGCCCGAGGGCAGCGACCACGTGGTAGTAACGGGTTTCGTCCGCCGTATGCCTCGAAGCTGAAATTGCGCTTCAGCCTGCACGAACCACACGTCGGCCTGTGCTTCCCAAAACTCTGGGAGTTTTACTGCGACGGCGTTGTTGGCCATGGCGCATTCGGTGGTCAGCAACGGCTGAACCAATCGGGGTCACCAGTGAAGTGTGGTGCTGCGCACACAACCTGCTTGCCAAAGAAGTAGGCCACAACGCATTTGTTAAAACCAAAAGAGTCTTTATTTCGAAAGCTCGAACTGCAGCACTGGGCAGGCTCGAGCTTAGAGCCCGCATATATGTGCCGAGGCCACGCCTAGTCCCCGGGCGTGGCCACTCGGTCGAAGGGCGGGGCATGTGCCATCCGTCCCCGCCTGGGCGCTCGCGCCATCCACTGGTGCGCGGAATTATTGCCCCATGTGCCCGCCACAATATAATAATAGCGTAAGGACTCCACTTTGTTATCCCTTTTACGCCGCACCCAGTGACCCCATGCCCACGGCACTAATGGATTTACGATCTACGAACCGCGCTCTTTGTTTATCACGTACAGCCATACTCGAAAAATCTGAATTAGCCGACGTTGGGGCCCAAAAGCATCCGATTAACTGCCGATACGACGCCATCTTACTGGCGTCTGCTGGGCGAAGGCGAAGCAAGCCGTCCGCTGATTGGACAGGCAAAGGCGAAAGCAAGCCGTCCACTGAGGAGACAATCCAGAGCGTGTATTTGTGCCGGTGTCGGCGATCGTTGTCCATATACGCACTCTTCATTCTCATCTTTCTTCCTAACTCTTACTCGGACAAGCAAATCCCCTATGCCATCCATAATGGTACACTCTATCCATACACCACATCCTCCCTTCCGTGGATGTTCCACGGGTTTCGGCTAGTACATATTATTTGGAAAATTCTGCTTTTGCTTCTGTCTTCCTGAACTAGAATGTTCCAGTGATATGGCCATGTGATGAATGCTAATAAATGTGTCAAAAGATATGGCAATGGCAATTGCTAAATATACTTTCATGGATAAATGGTTCAACACCAACCACACAACAACCAATAATTGCTGGATTGTTGTGTGGTGGGAGTTTAACCATCGATACATGGAAATATAATAAAAAATGCCATATAATTTTACAACTTGTAAGAGTAACCCAGAGTACATAAAAAGGAGCAAATAACATGTATTATAGTGATTTGATACAGTCGATGCAGCCTTGTGATGAATTCAGTGATTTGTTCCTATATTTACTACTAGGAAGAGTACCCGTCTCAAGTGATGGTAAAACCTAGCAAAAGTATCATCATCATCATCATCATCCTCCTCCTCCTCCTCTCTCTATCTCTATCCCCTTCTACCCCCCACACCCCTCACTCCCCTCTTCCCCACCCTCTCTTTCTCTTGCTTATATTTAATATCTTATGTACCATATACTAGTTACTGACTGGGAGTCTGTACCGCCAAAGCTGCCCCCAGAGCAAGGGTTATACTGGGTGGTTTGCCATTGCCTTCCCAGCAGTAGTTCAGGCAGGAATTTGTAATTTGTTCAGGGTGCCGGCGATAGCTCGCCGCCTCGCCCACTCTACATGAAGGATCCCCGGACGCCAGTTTAACGTCCATCGGTGGGACAGCACACATTGATGATTCACCAGTCTGTGAAACACCAGGATGATATTTTATAGCTCGGTCGGGGTTATAACTCAGGCCAGACTGCTCAAAAGAGAGTGTGCGTACCTAGAAGTCATCCATTAACACTCTGTTAATAAACAAACTGCGATTCCATGCTGTACCACTATGTATTACTATACGGTAAAACTGTATAATAAAAGTAAAATCAGACGTACAGTAATTACGGTAACTTTAAAAGTGAAAAAAAAGAATTTTGGAGCCATTTTACCACACGCATGTGTTGCCTATTATTTAATTTTAAGAATCGCTTTTTCCTAATTTTGTTCCAATTTCACTCTAGATTTTGACTTAATTATTTAGGCCATTTGCCCCGGTTTCTGGTACACACCGGTTTCCGGTGTGTACCGCAATCCGATGTGTACCCCGGTTTAGAATAGGTACACCGTATCCGGGTTGGCGTCAGGAAGGACATCCGGCCATAAAAACATTACCTCAAACAGGGAACCATGATTGTCATGGGGCCCGCAACGCTAACCCCCGCTTTAGCGGGGAAAATGGCCTTAAAACGATCATTCATTCATATTCATATATTTAGGCCATTAGTTCCGATCGTACAACATGGAATTAGATTCCGAATATCAGCTTTTAATAAGCATATACGATACATTATTCAACATTGCCAGTAGCCAATCACATTGCACCGAGCATCACACACAGCCAATCAGCATATCAGGGAACGGACGGACAGACAGCCATCCTCATACAGCCATTTTTACCTCCAATATATATATATATATATATATACAGTCACGTGAAAAAGTAAGTACACCCCATGTAAAGTTTTGACTTTTTCAACATATTTCAACATACAGCTATTTGATCTTCATTTCAACAATATTGATAGATAAACGTGATATAATATAACAAATATCATGAAACATTTACATTTTGTAGTCCATTGTATAATTTACATAAACATAAATGCAAATTTCGCATGTGGAAAAAGTAAGTACACCCTTGGCTCTAATAGGTGGTATTGCCCCCTTTGGCAGAAACAACCTCAAGTCGGCGTTTCTTATAACTGTCTACCAGTCTCTGACATCGACTGGGAGAAATTTTTGCCCACTCCTCCATGCAGAATTATTTCAGCTGTGCGATGCTTGAGGGGTTTCTTGCATGCACAGCTCGTTTCAAATCCCCCCACAACATCTCGATGGGATTTAGATCCGGGCTTTGACTTGGCCATACCAGAACCCTCCATTTCTTTCTTTTCAGCCATTCCTTGGTGGATTTACTGGTATGTTTAGGGTCATTGTCATGCTGCAAGGTCCACCTTCGGTTGAGCTTCAACTTTCTGACAGATGGCCTCATATTATCCTCAAGCACCCTCTGGTACAATGAAGAATTCATAGTGGATTATATGATGGTGAGCTGCCCAGGCCCTGATGCAGCAAAGCTGCCCCAAACCATAATATTTCCACCACCATGCTTTACAGTTGGTATCAGGTTCTTGTGGTCAAATGCTGTCTTTGGTTTTCACCAAACATGTCTTCTGGTACTGTGGCCAAATAGCTCTACCTTTGACTCGTCTGTCCAGAGCATATTGTTCCAGAAGTGCTGGTCTTTGCCGAGGTGTTCATTGGCAAACTTTTGTCTTGCCCTGATGTTCTTTCTGGACAGCAAAGGTTTCCTCCTGGCACACCTCCCATGTAGATCAAATTTGTGCAGCCTCTTTCTAATGGTAGACTCGTGCACCTTGACATCAACAGTGGCAAGAGCTACCTGTAGGTCCCGTGATGACATTCTGGGGTTCTTAGAGACTTCTTTCAGCATCTTGCGGTCTGCTCTCGGGCTGAACTTGCTTGGGTGGCCTGGCCTGAACAAGTTGGCAGTTGTTTGGAATCTTCTCCACTTGTATATGATCTTCCGGACAGTCGAATGATTGATTTCAAATCGTTTGGAGATCTTTTTAAATCCCTTTCCAGACTCGTGGGCATCTATAACCTTCTTTCTGAAGGCCTCAGAGAGCTCTTTTGATCTAGGCATGGTGACGCCACACACTTCAACAACAAAGAGCAAACCAAACGAAATGTCTGAGGTTTAAATAATCCAGGTTCCTCCAAAATCCTCCCTAACGATGTTCTAATCATTTGCACCTGAGCTGGTGCACCTGATTCTAATTGTAGGTATTTGAAGTAGTGATAAATGTAAGGGTGTAGTTTTTTCCACATGCGAAATTTGCATTTATGTTTATTTAAATTATACAATGGACTACAAAATGTAAATGTTTCATGGTATTTGTTATATTATATCACCTTTATCTATCAATATTGTTGAAATGAAGATCAAATAGCTGTATGTTGAAATATGTTGAAAAAGTCAAAACTTTACATGGGGTGTACTTACTTTTTCACATGACTGTATATATATATACATATGTAGGCTATAATGTGTATATAATACACTGTTGTATAATGTGTATACGAGTAACTGCGGACGTCAATGCCTATACAAACCTCTTCGATGTCCTAACTCGTTTTTGTCAATGTGTACACTTCTTTTCAGAATATAAATTTCCAAAAATAAATACCCTATACTATACTCAGATATATTCCAGCTGGTGTCTTGTTGTTGCAAAGTAGAATCTTCAGAAAGTTAATACTAGTAGTTTGGCAACCTTTTAAAATTGCACTATTTTTGTGCCAAAGAAATGTTTTTTTGTCATTACAGATATACGCAAAGCAGTAGCTAAGCTATTAAACAAAGTGTGTACACAACAATGGATTGTGCACCGTGGATGGAATATATAAACATGTTTTCTTTTCATGCATTGCTTAACGCAAACGCTCAATTCTAATTATTGGCTTTTTTGTTGATTTGCTAGAGCATGGATGGGAAGGGTTGCTTGATATCAATAATTACATTGTGATATGACAGGTGTGTTTACATATATGTTTTGTTTGATTTCAGTTCGTTCTTTTCTTGGATGCATGAACCAAGCTTCTCACATGCTCCGTGATATGCTATGTTTGAAATCGCCACTTAGAATATGAAATACGTCATGGTCGCTGTTTAAATTTTAGCTTCATCTATCACAACGTTAGTACAGAGTTTGTTTTTTTTACCTCCGCTACCAAAGGTGGATGGAGGTTATCTTTTCACCCTTGTCTGTCTGTCCGTTTCCCTGTCAGTGAAAAAGATATCTCAAAAAGCTGTGGACGTATTTCCACGAAATTTGGTGGACAAGTTGGGTGTGTGACAAGGATGAATTGAGTAAATTTTGGTGAAGATTCAAATTCGGATCTGAATCAGAATTTTTTAAAAGTGATTCCTCACCATTGAGTGAAAGGGCTAAAACCAATATATTGCACGATATCTCAAAAAGTTATGGATAACTTGTGACAAAACTTGGTGGACGAGTTGGTTAGGTGACAAGAACAAGCTGATTCGATTTTGATTCAGGTACGAATCCAGATTCGGCCCATCATTGGGATACAAAACGTAAACTGTTCAGCCTGGCGGATGTGTGCTCCCTACCGAGTGACGTTCTGGTTCTTCCTTTGCCTACTATTCCATGGGTTGATTTAAACATTTCATGATATATTTATTCGAGTTACAACAGGAATTGCATTTTGTTGTCTATGTGTACACATTTTTTTGTCTTGTCTATGTGAAGGGGAAGAGAATGGTTAATATTATAAGCTAGGGATCACGCAGCATGAAGAAAAACATACTGTATATCACATGTTTTATTGAAGCTTGAATTTAGGAATCTTACTATAATTCACCAAATGCCTGTCTGTCTGTCCGTCCATCCATCTGTTCCCAGTTGCCGCAAAAATGGCTGAACCGATCGCAACGAAATTTTTGGTGGGTAATCCTGGGACCCCTGGAGTAAAATAGGCTATATTCTTCTGACCCAGCTATGTTCCCTCTCCCCCTCAATCCTCCTCCTTGGTGATTTCAATATCCACATGGACTCCACTGACTCCACGATAACCACTGACTTCACTGATTTACTCACCTGCTTTAACCTCACTCAACATGTCAACTTTCCTACCCATAACCGTGGTCACATTTTGGACCTTGTCTGCTCTACTGGATTAATTTTGCACCATCTCTCTGGCTCCGACCTCACCCTCTCTGACCACTTAGCCATCACTATGACCATCAACATCCCCGCACCAACACCAAGGCATTATCGCACTATCAACTTCCGTAAGCTAAACGCTCTTTCACCTACCTCATTCTCATCCACCCTCTCTGAAAAAATGTCCACTTCTCCCTTCGTTGACCTCCACAACCCTTCTGATCTCACTGACTACTACAACCACACTCTCTCCTCCTGCCTTGACCAACTTGCACCTATAAAAACCAAAACAGTTTCTTTCACCCATTCTGCTCCCTGGTTTACCCCTGAACTCCGCCTGATGAAAACTCATGCTCGCCAACTTGAAAGACTCCGCAATAAAACAGGTCTCACAATTCACTCCCAAGCCTACAAGGACCACCTACAACACTACAAAGATTCCCTCTCCCGCGCCCGCTCCGCCTACTACTCTCAAATTATCCATTCTGGCTCCGGAAACCCAAAAGCACTCTTCTCTACAATAAACAAACTCCTCAGCCCCCTGAACACCACCACCCAGTCATTCACAGTAGACAACTGCATCTCCTTCCTTTCATTCTTCCAACGCAAAGTTGAAAACATCTACAACAGCTTGACCACCGCCGCACCCGCTCCCCCTCAAACCACCTGCCCCCCCTTATCCTGCCACCCCCTGTCTCAATTCTCCCCAATCTCCCCTGCTGACCTCTCTGAACTCCTCATAGGAATGAAAACTGCCACCTGCACTCTTGACCCTACCCCCTCCAGCTTTGTCAAGGCCTCCCTTCCTGCTCTCTCTCCACTTATCATTGCAACAATAAACTCCTCCCTGTCTACAGGCATCGTCCCACCATCCCTCAAAATTGCTGCTGTTACCCCCATTCTGAAAAAACCTGGACTAAACCCTGACACCCTAAACAACTTCAGACCCATCTCCAACCTACCCTTTCTGTCGAAAGTTTTGGAACGTGCTGTAGCCGCTCAACTCAAACATCACCTCTCTGCCAATAACCTGTATGAAACATTCCAATCCGGATTCCGCTCCAACCACAGTACTGAAACTGCTCTCCTCAAAATCACCAACGACCTTCTCCTCTCCTCTGACGCTGGCAACCTCAACATTCTCATCCTCCTCGACCTCAGCGCCGCCTTTGACACCATCGATCACACCATCCTCCTCACCCGACTTGAAACCACCTTTAACGTTACTGGCACTGCCCTCTCTTGGATTAAATCATACCTCTCTGACAGATGCCAGTTCATCTCCATCAATAACTGCAAATCCCCCACTGCTCCCCTCCCCCAAGGTGTCCCCCAAGGTTCAGTTCTTGGCCCCCTCCTCTTCATCCTTTACCTGTCCCCCCTCGGTCACTTAATCCGCCGTCATGGCCTCCAATTCCACTGCTTCGCCGATGACATCCAGCTTTTCATCTCCACCAAGTCCATCTCCACCGCCACCCACTCTATCCTGACAAACTGCATCACTGAAAAAAAATCCTGGCTTCAAATCAACTTCCTCAAACTTAACTATGATAAATCTGAAATAATCATCATTGGCCCAAAAACGCTCATAAAATCCACCAATAACTTTGCCCTCAACATCGACGGTATCCCAGTATCCACCCCCCCTCACATCCGGAATCTTGGCATCATCTTTGACCAAACCCTCTCCTTCCACAAATACACTAAACAGATCACAAAGACAGCCTTCTTTCACCTGAAAAACATCGCCCGTCTCCGTCCATCCCTCTCCTCCATGGCTGCAGAAACCCTCATCCACGCCTTCATCACCTCCCGTCTGGACTAGTGCAATAGCCTCCTCTATGGTTCACCCTCAACAATCACCAATAAACTCCAATACATTCAGAACTCCGCTGCCCGTCTACTCACCCATTCCCTGACCCGTGACCACATCACTCCCGTCCTTTACAAGCTTCACTGGCTCCCCATCTCCCAGAGAATCCAGCACAAAATCCTCCTCTTGGCCTACAAAGTCCTCCATAACCTGGCCCCATCCTACCTGGCTGACCTCCTCTCCAGACACACTCCCAACCGCAACCTCCGCTCTGCTGGTACCAACCTCCTGACCCCCCCCCACCCCCCCCTCCCCCCACCCCCCATCCAGACCAAATTCAGATCCTGGGGGGACAGGGCCTTCTCCATCGCTGCTCCCACCCTCTGGAATCACTACCTCACACCATCAGAGACTCCTCCTCACGCACCACATTCAAAACATCACTCAAGACCCACCTGTTCAACACTGCATTCAACATTTAACCCACAGCATTTAACCCCCGACTATCTCGTCTCCTTCTCCCTCCTTTTTGCTTTGAATATTTCCCTATTGATTCTTGTTTTTTTGCAATTGTTTTTATGTTTTGCTATGCATTATGTTTTGCACTCTGTCAAAGCATCTTTGGGCTCCCTGAAAAGCGCTATATAAAATAAATGCATTATTATTATTATTATTATATTGTTTTTCCAATTTTTTTCCCTATTTTTCCAATTTTCCAGTTTTTCCAAACACGATGGAATAATATTTACCGATATGAACAGTGATGTGGCTTTTATTGAAATTCTATAAACACTGTTTAGATTTTGATGATTTACGTGTGACATGATTTAACGGATGTTTATATAAATCGTTTAAAATAAAAAAGCCTTCCATTTCTGATATCTTGCCTTTTCATTTCGGCCTCCCAATTGAAGCCCCGCCCATAGGAACCGTTGCTCATTTATACAATTGAAAGGACGTTTTGCTGTGTTACCTTTTTATACAAAAATGGAAGGTCATTGAAGTGTGACGTCACAAAGCTCTTACTCTTTCTTTTAGCTCTTACACAAGCCACGATCTTGTATACAAAAAAAGGGTAAAAAGCCAACATTGTAGGCCACATACAGTTGTATACAACAAGCAAGATAATGAACCAATAAAAGACGAGAGAAGGAAGCACAGTGGCCTGCATACATATAAGGGGGTTGGGCGAGGCAGGGTCAATGGGATGGAACCTTAAAAAATGGTGGGTAGGTATAAGGGAGCACATGAGATGTTGGTGCACCACCTGGTTGAAGCTCTGGAGGGAAGAGTATAATTGAAGAGTGTCTTCAAGGCCGTTCCAACAACGGGAGAGAAGAGGAATAAATAAGTGGATGTGTGTAGCAAGTCTGGATTTGGGGAGTTTAACCAGCATGGAGTTAACTGAAAGAACACGTGCATCCTGGAAGAGGAGGGGAGGGTGGGAGCATTGAGAGAGTAGAGCGAGTGAGACCAGGATAGAGGTGATAAAAAAACCGATGCCACCGACTTGTCTGCAAAGTGAAAGCAACAGGCCTTGTGCTTCGGCCTCATTGAAGAAGATGCCAATAATGTTGAGAACTTTAGATTCCAGAGAATATGGATCCAGGCCAAAGCAGAGCAGCACTCCATTGAGCTAAAGACAAAGAACTTTTAGGTTGTAAGTAGTTTTGTTTTTTCAAGGAATGAGTTTTTTTTTTAATACATTGCCTGAGGCTCGTAATATAGCTGACACACACACACACACACACACACACACACACACACACACACACACACACACACACATACGAGACAAACACTTAACACAGCCACTGAACTTGGGGGAAGTCCCGTCACTAGCACCACTTACCGGGATACTCTTGGTACCAGTGACGTCATAACAATGGCACCGCTTTTCTCACCATAATTAGCGGGCCATTTCCTCAAGAGGAATTTCCACCTCCCCATGGCTGCCAACCGAAGGGGACTGATTGTCCGTACTCTATCCTTTTCAAACAAGGAAATAGCAAGTACCATTTTTAAGAAGTCTTTGGGATGGCTTGAACAGGTGAGCAATTTGGGGAGTCCAAACTGAATGTGTGTTTTTGAGGAGACACCATCTAGTCTAGTAGGAAGACTAGGTCCCCCTGCACCCCCCGGAGATATACTTCTAATCAGTGTTTCTAGATTGGAAAAAATGTGTAGAAAATGACTAGCTATGGCCCCAAGCTGAAAAAATGTCCCACATACCATTTTTATGCAAATTACTGCTGCAAATTTTATGCAAAATTATGCAAATTTTATGCAAATTTTTGATGAGGAGTAGAGTTGAGGGGTCTTTGAGGGCTTCATCGAGGTGCTCTCGGTTGCAAGACTGGGTCATTCTGAGAAGCACAGCAGGGTCAGAGATCATGATGTTCTCCTCCTCAGTGAATCTCTCCATCAACAGCCTCTCCATTGCCTCACACACTGTTTTGAGGCAAAAGAGGGACTTTGCGTAGGCCTTTCCACTGAGAACACCTTTGAGAGATCCACTTGTTACTAGTTGTGCCTCAAAGAGAATCTCTGCATATCCAGAACCACGCATCTTGTGTCCAGTGAGCATCCCGATGTAGTTCATGGATGTGTGGAAGGGTCCAATCGTTACTACATGACTAGCAAATTCATTTGGCCAGCGCCAGATGATGGGAAGGGCTTTCATGCAGACACCCAGATCAAATGTATTCAGGACCCATCTCTGACCCACCTCAGCAGTTGCTGCCTCGGAACGCTTCAGTAGCTCACGAACAACTGCGTTGTCTGTGATCGGTTGGTGGATAGGCGTGCAGTAGTCGACTGTTGATTTGCTGGGTGGGGGAGAACCAGTTGCAGAGGTGAAACCCCCTAGCCCAGGCACAGGCTGCAGGCCATTGCCATGCCATGCAGGCACCAGGCACAGACCGATCACAGACAACGCAGTTGTTCGTGAGCTACTGAAGCGTTCCGAGGCAGCAACTGCTGAGGTGGGTCAGAGATGGGTCCTGAATACATTTGATCTGGGTGTCTGCATGAAAGCCCTTCCCATCATCTGGCGCTGGCCAAATGAATTTGCTAGTCATGTAGTAACGATTGGACCCTTCCACACATCCATGAACTACATCGGGATGCTCACTGGACACAAGATGCGTGGTTCTGGATATGCAGAGATTCTCTTTGAGGCACAACTAGTAACAAGTGGATCTCTCAAAGGTGTTCTCAGTGGAAAGGCCTACGCAAAGTCCCTCTTTTGCCTCAAAACAGTGTGTGAGGCAATGGAGAGGCTGTTGATGGAGAGATTCACTGAGGAGGAGAACATCATGATCTCTGACCCTGCTGTGCTTCTCAGAATGACCCAGTCTTGCAACCGAGAGCACCTCGATGAAGCCCTCAAAGACCCCTCAACTCTACTCCTCATCAAAAATTTGCATAAAATTTGCATAATTTTGCATAAAATTTGCAGCAGTAATTTGCATAAAAATGGTATGTGGGACATTTTTTCAGCTTGGGGCCATAGCTAGTCATTTTCTACACATTTTTTCCAATCTAGAAACACTGATTAGAAGTATATCTCCGGGGGGTGCAGGGGGACCTAGTCTTCCTACTAGACTAATCTCCTTACTGGGTGGCCATTGGCTCCCTATGGGAGCTCATCCGCCCTTCGACAGGTGTTGTTTTTGGTCCTGGTGGAGTGTCACAGTCACCCTCCCCACTAGCAAAGCCAGTGAGGAGTGTCGGTTTAGATGGAAATATTGATGGGTTCATTTGACGATATTTCTGGTGTGACGCAGTGAAAATGTGAGATCCGTCAGAATGGAAAGACATGTTCCATTTTTCAGACTAGCATCTAATCAATTACAGATTGGCAGGGAGGGCAGTTGCTGTGCTGTAAATGTTGTCTTTGTCGCACTTGTTGATGTTCATGACATATACAACTGTTTTTGCTGCTGACTCCAAGTGATAAATGCATGAGGTTCTGGATGTAG
The DNA here is from genome assembly GCF_964187855.1 of Myxine glutinosa. Classification (NCBI taxonomy): domain Eukaryota; kingdom Metazoa; phylum Chordata; class Myxini; order Myxiniformes; family Myxinidae; genus Myxine; species Myxine glutinosa. Next base: position 193,360,201 of record NC_136262.1, on the reverse strand, counting down.
GCATTTGTAAGCAGTGCAGTGGAGTATTGGTAACAACTATGGGGTAAAGCTTCCACATCCCATAATATACTTACTGTATGTATGCATTGGAATAGGCCTGGTGTTGGCTTTGTGGTTAGGGTGCCAGCTTGGGATCCTGGGATCCTGGGTTCGAATCCTGGTCGATCGCCGAATGAATTCCAGGGGGGTTGACTCAGCCTGTCATCCTTCCAAGGTCGGCAAATTGAGTACCAGTTCACTGGTAATTCCCTGTGTGTTGCAACAGGCGATTAACAGGGTTGGCGGCAGGAAGGGCATCCGGCCATAAAGCATTGCTTCAAAAAGGGGACCACGGTGCCCGAAAAAGGCCAACCCCTGCTCTGCGGGGAAAAATGGCCTCTAAAGGGGGTTCTTGTATGCATTGGAAGCTAACGCTGGGTTGTATAATTGTGATTGCGGTAATTCTCAAGAAGTTGTAAGCACATAATCTGATCTCCCACGATCTCCCACATCAGGCCCCTGACTGTAGGGAATATTTATAGTGTATTCTGCATCAGTAACTTTGAAGTCTCACCAGCAAGCGCACGAGCTGACATTCTCCCCTTGTACGAGAAAAACTGATCACCATGCAGAGTCATGGCGGATAAGTAGTGCAGGCTGTGACATAATTGTGGCAGAGTGTTTATACAAGACTGAGCGTTTCAAATGCCGCAAGTTCTTTGTTGGTTCACCGGTCAGAATCGTGCAGCTTATGACATATAAATAATAAATTTTAGTGTGCAATAATATTTCACAATACTGCTTTCGGGTAGCTGGAAAATAAGTAACATTTCACATTGAATCACACATTTACTCGTATTTACAAAACAAAGATGTATTTCTATGAGCAAGGATAGCTCAGCCATTAAAATAAAAAAGATTGGTTGTGTAAGTAAATTTATGGGGTTAAAAAAGTGTGACATGAAAGGGAATTGTTGTCTCAAGCCCTGCAGAGTTGATAAGTTGGTGGCAACTTCTTATTTTGATCATGACCCTGCATTCCTTCCTCTTTCATCATTCGAGTCTCCCTAGCACCAAGAGGCTGCACCCAACTAATCACTAATTGACTCCTTGTAGACGATCAGAGATTCAGCTTCTCTCAAACACTCCACCCAATTTCCAATCGACCGTTGGTTGAACATATGTCTTTCATCGGCCATTCAATCCTTCATTTCTTTCCAGTCTTTAAAGGAGTTGGACGACTCTCTTCCACCTTAATTTGCTAACCGCCCACCTCTGCAGTCATTCAGTTCTTATAGCGAGCCTCAAAGTTATGGAGAGGGTGTTGACCTTTGTTATTTATTAATTGTCTGGGGCTGGCAGAATGGCTTAGCGGTAAAAGCACACTTCCCTTTGAGCTAACTTGCCTGGGTTTGAATCTCGACCGAGCTATAAACTGTCACCTTGATGTTTGGCATGCAGGGCGAGGCAACAATGTGTGCAGCATCCATCAGAATGACGTCGAAGCGAAGGACTTGTCTGCCCGCACTGATCATTGGTTTGATGTTAAATATCCCATGGTATATTTGGCAAAAGCTCCAATCTAAACTTAGAATGCATGAGATTCACATCACTATTCCTTCCATCACATTAACTAGAACAAGCAATCAAAGATTGCATAACCGCACCTGTACTTGTTTTGTGTGGTTTCGGTACATATTTTATAGACATGCTCACATTCTAACTGTACACACACATGCATATATATATATATATATATATATATATATATATATATATATATACATATATACAGTATATATATATACATATATATAGATATATATATATATATATAAATTATATGTATAAATGCCATCATATCTCTCCCTCTGTCTGTCGCTGTCTTTCTTTGTTCCTTATGCATGACCACGTCTTTTAAATTACAAACTCCAAACTAGGGGTACAAATACAACTTTGTGTGGGGGGGGGGGGGAGGGGGGGGGGATACCATGGCCTCACGCAGAGGTGTGGGGAGCCAGGGGGGTGGGAGGGAGGGGGCATAAATTCTTAATGTAAATGTGTACCGTGTAGCGCCACCTAGTGGTGGTGGCAGAGGGTGTTACACTTTCGTTATTTACCTGGGCGACGCTGAGGTTAAAGCACTCATCACATGGGTAAATTTATTCTTCCCTCCCTATCCCCTCCTCCTCCACCTCCCTCTCCCTTTTCCCCTCCCATCCTCCCTCCCTCCCCTACATCCTCTTCCCCTCACATACCTCTCCCCCTCTCTCCCCCTTCCCTGCTTTACCTTCCCCACCTCTCCCCCTCCCTGCCACCTACCCTTTCCCTCCTCTCACTGCCCCTACACTTCCCTTCTCCCCCCCCCCCCCCCAAACAATTGGAGTGACGGGTAGTCTCCACTAGTACTTTATAGAGGTAATCGGTTAAAAAAAGATAACGTGTAGAAATTGTAGTCTGCATTGGAAAATGATGTGCGGACAAACAGACAGACAAACAAGCAAACATTCTCCACGCATGGCTGGCGGACTTCCTCTCTAGTCGTAGTCAACGTGTGGCCCTGAATGGGTTTCTCTCATCTCCTCTTCCTGTTCAGGCTGGATGACTCTACTCTCTATCTCTTTGCTGATGACTCTACTCTCTGTCGCTCCATTCTTCATCCCTCAGATCGGCAGTCTGCAGCCTCCTCACTCTCTGCAGACCTGGACAAAATCACAGACTGGGCAAACAAGTGGAACATGTCTTTCAATCCTGACAAATCTCACACTCTTACGATGTCTCTCCGAAAAGACCGACTGGACAACCCTCCCATCCACTTTCTGAATAATCCTCTCCAAGAAGTTCTGTCACTCAAGCTTTTGGGTCTCACTATCTGCCATGATCTTTCCTGGGAAAACCACATTTCAAATCTGGCCTCCAAAGCCAGTCGCCGACTGGGCATCCTCCGTCATGCGAAGTCCTTCCTTGGCACACCTGAACTCCTCACCACGTACAAGGCTTTCATCCCAGCTCAATGGAATACTGCTCTCCCCTCTGGGCTGGTGCTCCTGCCTCACACCTAGCTCGTCTTCATGCTGTTGAAACCAAAGCATTCAGAATCATTGGAATCTCCCGCGATGAAGCTAACTCCAAGGGCCTCTCACTCACTCACCGCAGGCAGGTTGGTGGTCTTTCCGTCTTCTACCGACTCCTCTCTGGCCTTGCCCCCCCCAGCTCTCTTTGGGCTCTGTCCCGCAAATATTCCTACAGGTCGCACAAGATCTGCCTGCAACCCTCTTATGGTCAAACTGCCAAAATCAAGACTCTCTGCTCACCTTCACTCCTTCATTCCTCTTTTCTCCCGCCTCTGGAACAAACTCCCTCACTCTCTTCAATCCCACTCCACCCTCCAGGTCTTTAAAACAGCTGTTCACCACCATCTCTTATCTTCCCCCATCCAAAACCTTGATCTTTTCTACCTCCGCTAATTTCACCCCAATTCCACTTTTTTGAAATACCAACTTCTGTCCTGGAAGTCCTTGGTGTCCTTGTGTTTTATACTTCTCCCTCCCCCCCCCCCCCTTCCCACGCCTCCTCCCCCCAAGCCCCCTCCCTTCCACACATCTCCCTGCTCTCAAATGTTGTGTTTGTATGCTTCCCTTTCTCTCCCCATCTTGTTTTCCGCTCCCTCTTTTTATATATTTTGTTTGTCTGGTTGATTTGTTTGTGAAGTAAATGTTAGTTCTTTCACGAGCCTCGGTTCAGTATACAAAAAAAACAAAACAAAAAAAAAAACAGACAAACTTACCCAAATGCAATACCCTCTCCCTCTGGCGAGGTTAATAATACAATATGTTATTGTGTACAAATATCCAGCTTGGGATCCTAGGATCCTGGGTTCGAATCCCGGGCGATCACTGAATTAACACCAGGGGGGTTGACTCAGCCTGTCATCCTTCCGAGGTCGGCAAATTGAGTTACCAGTTAACAGGGTTGGTGGCAGGAAGGTGCATCCGGCCCTAAAACATTGCTTCAAAAAGGGGACGGTGCCCAAAAAAAAAGCGAATCCTTGCTCAGTGGGGAAAAATGGCTTCTAAAGGCGGTTCCTTGTGTACAAATGTGTACAAATAAAAAGCAATTGTCAATAATGCACCAAAAGTGTACTTGTGAGGGAGGTATGTATTCTGAGCTAATAATCCTTACCAGTTGGATAAAGATGGATTAAAAGACCATTCATGTTTTCATAGGAAATTAAATGCTTGGCCATGATGCCAAAATGGGCAATGCAAATATCAAGTCTGCAGTTAATTTTCTTTTTTTCTTTTTTTAAAGAATGGCAACCTTTAAAATAATTAAAATAACACTCCTGGAAAATACAACTGGGCTTTTGAAGTGGGTCTTGACAGATGTATCTGGCTTACATGTGCAACATGTTATGACAAACAAATGGACATGCAAGTTATAACAAATCACATGGACTTTCAACACCGGACAATTTATATGCATAAACAGGACATGGAAACATGCAGTTAATATACTCCTTCAATGTGAAGAATGAACAATCTTCTTTATAATAACTTTCGCTCACATGAAAGGGATTTGACAAATGAAAGGCCTTGTTTTGACAAATCCTATTTCATTTCACTTACATCCAAAATAGGGCTCACCTTTGTCGGACACCTCACACCAAGTACTGTCACCTGATATCCAAGACCAGTTATATTACCAAGGCCTTATTATCAGTGCAGAGACAGACTCTATGATGTTAATATCTTGGTTGCCTCTGCATCTGGTGTGCTCCCAGGTTTAAAAAAATACCTCCAATCAGCTGTTTGCGACGACAGATTGTTCATTATAGGCAAGGTAATATGTGAAAATAACAAATTTATTTGTAATGAACTAGCTTACATAGAGGTGTTCCATCTCCTGAAAAGTCACAAATTAAACTTCGACAGACAAGCATTTGCGATGCTTTTTTTCTGACTTGGCATCAGCCATCCCGTTGAAAGGAACAATACATTCCATGTGACCACAGACTGAAAAGTTTCACTTGGTGTGTTTTTCGATTAATCTTGGTTCCACTCCAATCCCAATGACGACTTGATGCCCTCTATGCCTCCATCTTAAGAATTCGAATTGGTTGCAGGAAGATTGGTCTGCTTGCCCACACTTGTGGTATTGTGGCAGCCCATTCTCACAAGCCTTTGATGAGCAGGCCAAGAAGATTTCACGTTCCCTGAGCTTGCCCAGAAACCACAAGTAATCAGGGAGGAAGGCATGTGTATAGGCAAATAGCATATGTGGAGATTTGGAGATTTGATGTAAAAAAAATCCTTTTGCTCTGTCTCTCTACTCTGTCTCAAGACTCTGTCTCTCTTTCTCATTCTCGTAACCACTTTGTACTCTATCCCTTGGCTTCCATTCTCTCCTCTATTTCCAGAGCCCCCCCCCCCCCCCCACAATGTATTTATCACTCACCCTCCATTTCCCATAATTCCCCGTGGCTGTTTGAGCTCTCTCTCTCTCTCTATCTCTCTCTCACCCCCTGTTGACCGTTGGTGCGTTGGGTGTGGTGTCATGACGGCTGTGCGTATTCATTTTAAAAAGGGAAAAAAACAATTCAAAAGGTAATTAGGTCAAAGGTCAACGGCATATAAAACCATCAATTTTCATCCAATTGACCTGAAATTTCAATTTACCATTTGTGTTTTGTCATCAAAATTTCACCAAAGCTTTATTATGAGAATATGGAGATGGCAAATTAATAATTTGGTCAAAAGGTCAGAGGTCAGCATCACATAAAATTGTCAATTTTCATTTGATTGACCTAAAATTTAAAGAATTAGCATAATGGGTCACTGAAATGGTTCAGCAATCAAAAGCTACAAGCCGATTGTTTTTTTGTTTTTTTTAGATCAAACAGTCAAAGGTCAAGATTATATATAATTGTTAATTTTCATCCAATTGACCTGAAATGTTAAGAATTTGCATATTGGGTCACAGAATTGGTTCAACAATCAAAAGTTAGAAGCTGTTTATTTTTAGATCTAAAGTTGAAAGGTCAAGCATGCATAAAATCATCAATTATATTTATGTATTCTTTTAAATTGTTTTCGTTATTTTGAGCATATTGAAGAAGAAGACATCTGAATACAAACGGACGCGGACGAGCTTTGCATTTTTAGATGCTTTATAGTTCTTGTTGCAATTGTGCTCGTTAAAGAGGCGTGACTACTCGGTATGTCCTTGCCTTGCGATTGCTTCACAATGAGTTGGTCCGTTGGACCTCACAGGTTTGCGGAAGGCCCTCGTGGCTTGTGATTGTGACATACAGTTTGCATTTTGACTCATTCTGCCAGTTGATTTTAATCTTTTTTAGAACCTCAGTTTTTTTGTAGACCTTCAAAACAATGCAAGCAAAGAAAATGATTTTGGTGAAGACCAAGCAAAATTCCCACATACATTATGCACTACTCACAATAAGTTCGGGATATTGTGGGAGTGAGTTTATGTTTTTTAATAGGGTATTGAAATCAAGAATGCTGTGTTTTTTCACACTCATTAATAACCATATAATTAGGACCAACAACTTTTTTCAACATAATTAATACACAAAATCAACCACACCGAAGAACCTGCCAATATCCCTAACTTATTGTGAGTAGTGTACTTAAAATGAGATTAAAATTTTTGAACACTCAACATTAGGTCAAACAATTTATGTGATGCTGACCTCTGACCTTTTTGAACAATCAATTAAATTTGAACACTCAACAAAAGCAGTAGACATAACCATTGCGGAAAAGTATGTAGTGAATTTCAATTGTTACTATCATTAACACTATCATTAACAGGTGTAACATCCCCATTAAAATGTCTTTAACACCTTAACACAGACATTGATGGAAAATGTTTCCCAAAAATAAATTATGATGTGCTGGCCCTCCAAGAAGGTTATTAAACAACCTTCATTTGCGATAGAGATTATGTTTTCATCCCTGTCTTTCTGTTTGTGAACAACATCTCTCAAATGGTTGTGGATGGATTCGGACGAAAATTTGTGGCGATATTGGATATGTGACACGGACGAAAGGATTAAATTTTGGTGAAGATCCAGATCAGGATCGGAATTTGAGGATTTTCAAGTGATTCGTCACCATTGGATGATGGGACCAAAAACTATAAATAGCATTGTGGTGAAAATGTATCAAAGTTGAACCCAGGTGTGACGCTCACTTAAACCACTGGGCAGTGTCTATAAGACCTTGGGACGTCCGCGACTCGAGGCCACTCCTGCGACTTTATACAATGACATGTAGAATTGAATGGTACGTACCCACTCATATTCTAGGCTTGCTTGCATTGACTGATATATCCAATCTTTCTCATATGATGCCTTGATCCTGACATATATGTTGCATGGTGTATTTTACAGGATGATGTCACGATCTAATTGAAATTAAACCTATCTATGGGACGAGTTGTGGATTTGGTTGATTTTCACAACACTTAATTTCAATTATGATCTTCGGAAATGGCGGGACACGAGTCTTGCGATGGCCGGATGAACGCAGATCACAGACGAGCGTTCCCGACATTCTCCGCGCTCCTGCGAGGCCCACCTCGGAGAAGAATGACCGGTGGAGGACCCGTCGAGCTAGCTCCAGCTACGGAGCTCCGACTACTCTCGCCGCCGGTCTGCCTCGAAAGGACCGGATGCGATGGGGACCTCGCAAGCCTTTTGCGGGACCGCGTCGTCAAAACGCAAACTGCTCTCCTGAGGCCCGAACGCCGGAGCAGGCATGACGGACTCCGGCAAGACGCCTGGAGAACGATGCTACTGGGCAACGTCCTGCGGCCGAAACCCCGTCGGAACGACGGACCCGCTTGGAGCCGACGGCCCGGCCAACTGATTTGCGTGCCTCGGCCCGAGATGAGATGACCACGCGAGTGTTCACGACTCCCTTGACTGTCATGCCGCGCTCGGAAGCACCTCCACGCGTGAATCGCGCGCGCGGCACCCGTCGCGTGCACTACTCTGTGAGGCCTACGATTCCGATCGCTGCTCGGAATCACCTCCTCCTACGCGACGCCGCACGCTGCACCCGTCGCGTGCACTACTCTGTGCCCGACCGATCGCTGCTCGGAAGCAACTCCCCGCGCGAATCGCGCGCGCTGCACCCGTCGCGTGCACTACTCTGTGAGGCCTACGATTCCGATTGCTGCTCAGAATCACCTCCTCCCACGCGACACCGCACGCTGCACCCGTCGCGTGCACTACTCGGGTGCAGCGTGCGGATTCCCGGACTCACTCATTCCCGGACCCGTGACCACATCACCCCCGTCCTTTACAAGCTTCACTGGCTCCCCATCCCCCAGAGAATCCAGTACAAAATCCTCCTCCTGACATACAAAGCCCTCCATAACCTGGCCCCATCCTACCTGGCTGACCTCCTCTCCAGACACACTCCCACCCGCAACCTCCGCTCTGCTGGTACCAACCTCCTGACCCCCTCCATCCGGACCAAATTCAGATCCTGGGGGGACAGGGCCTTTTCCATCGCTGCTCCCACCCTCTGGAACTCACTACCTCACACCATCAGAGACTCCTCCTCACTCACCACATTCAAAACATCACTAAAGACCCACCTGTTCAACGCTGCATTCAACATTCAACCCACAGCATTTAACCCCTGACTATCTCTTCTCCTTCTCCCTCCTTTTGCTTTAAATATTTCCCTATTGATTCTTGTCTTGTCTTTTTGATTCTTGTCTTATATATATGCCGTATATCGCTGCTGTTTGTTTTCTTGATTCTTGTCTTTTTGCAATTGTTGTTTTCATGTATTGTTATGCATTATGTTTTCCACTCTGTCAAAGCGCCTTTGGGCTTCTGGAAAAGCGCTATACAAAATAAATGAATTATTATTATTATTATTATTACTCCATGAGGCCTACGACTCCGATCGCTGCTCAGAATCACCTCCTCCCACGCGACGCCGCACGCTGCACCCGTCGCGTGCACTACTCCGTGAGGCCTACGACTCCGATCGCTGCTCGGAATCACCTCCTCCTATGCGAAGCCACGCTGCGCCCAACGCGGGCACCACTCTGCGAGGCCGGCGATTCCAATCGCTGCACATCGGAATCACCCCCTACGCGCGAATCGCACGCTGCCCCATCACGGGCACAACCCGACCAATCGCTGCTCGGTGGAATCACCTCCTACGCGCAAATCGCGCACTGCGCCCTTCGCGGGCACCACTCTGTGAGGCCGGCGATTCTGATCACGGCTCGTCGAAATCCCACCTACATGTGGCTACTCAACGAGGCCGGCGAACTCCGCTGCCCGGAATCGCCTCAATGGAGGCTCGCTTGGCACCATTCGAGGACTCGCCGCAGCACGGATGAGTTTCTAAGGACGTCGCGCGGGACCTTCATAGCCTTTCACGACACTCGGGCTTATGCTTATGATAGATGATCGTATACCATATGTATTCTATGACTAACTATGTCTAAAACTCCGGACAAAACACGGCCCGAAAGCTAAACAAACGAGACGCTACTTCAGGGCGTGATATGTATTCGATCCTTTGACCCGAAAGCTAACAAACGAGACGCTACTTCAGGGCGTGATATGTATTCGATCCTTTGACCCGACAGCTAAACAAACGAGACGCTACTTCAGGTCGTGCAGTTTATCGCTGCCAAGCATGCTCGCCCTCTCGACTCGGCGTGCTCGCCCTCTCGACTCGGCGTGCTCGCCCTCTCGACTCGGCGAAGCCGCACTGGTTCAACGGGCCGAGCTCAACTTTCGGTTTCCCTCGTACGCGGTGTGCCCGAGATAATACATTTCACTCGTCGGCCGGATTCGTATTCCGTACACCAATCTCGAGCCCGCTCGAATGCTGCTGCCCAATAGACGCGAGACTATAGATTTCGGTGTGCTACTTTACTCCGTCTGGGGATACCGCTCAGCTGGAACTCGCCGTCAAACCCGCCCGCACGCGCCCGAACCAATTGATGACGTCATCGACTAAATCACGCGTTTGCTCTACAGCGCCATTAACTGCTTCCCGCGCTTGCGTCATCAGAGTACGTCTACCTGAGTTCGTCTACCTGGGTACCTCTACAGATAGCAGAAATACTCAATCTGACCGCCCCTGCCCAAAAGTGCGTGTCATAACGTGGCGGCCTTCGAGGGCGACTAGCCAACATCGAGGACTTATGCCGTTAATCGATAAGGCACGGGGCATTTGGGGGTGCACGGTGACCCCCTGACACGGTAACATTGAGCGTTGCGCCCGACTCCCTCGTCTCCTGAGCAAGCCACGTGGGCACCGGCCCGCCGGATCGCCCTTGACTCTGGGCTTGTTGCTTCTAGGACACGTCTCTTGGCTCGCCTCCACACATTTCGAGACTGCGAGACGCCTCGCCCCGCCGCTGCCTGATTGCGTTCCCTTTGACCCAAACTGTGAAGGTCGCTCGACTTCGGTGCGCAGTGCGCGGCTGTTATCTCACACTTCACAACGGGGGGGGGGGGGGGGGGATGGATGAGTGAGGGGGTGAGATGATGGTCCATCCATCCGGGCCCCATCCATCCGGGCCATCCTCTTGCATGTCGATCCATCCATCCGGGCCATCCTCTTGGATGTCGATCCATCCATCCGGGCCATGGATGGACCATCATGGATGGCCGATCCATCCGGGACGTTTTCCATTTCTCGACCTCGACGTTTTCTCAATCCCTCCGGGACAATCCCTCCGGGACGGTAGCCGGTATAGCCGGTATCGCCGCGTAGTCAATAGGATGGGCCATGGATACAATCCCTCCGGGACGTCTCTCGGTAGCCGGTATAGCCGAACGGGCCATGGATGGACAATCCCGTTCTCTCGGTAGCCGGTATGGCCGAACGGGCCATGGATGGACAATCCGGTTCTCTCGGTAGCCGGTATAGCCGAACGGGCCATGGATGGACAATCCATCCGGGACGTTCTCTCGGTAGCCGGTATAGCCGGTTTAGCCGAACGGGCCATGGATGGACAATCCATCCGGGACGTTCTCTCGGTAGCCGGTATAGCCGGTGGTATAGCCGAACGGGCCATGGATGGACAATCCATCCGGGACGTTCTCTCGGTAGCCGGTAGCCAGTATAGCCGATCTTCTCCGATCCTCTGAGCGCTGTGCTGCAGGTCGGGAGATTCTGCGCGCTTCGCTGGGAAGGCGCATTTCGGTCGTTTTGTGCGTCGTCGTAATCTGCCATGCCGGTCGTTCGGGCAGCCTTCGGAGGGCACTCGTGGCATACGTTTTGCTTGTAAACCTATTTGCCGGAGCTTGTGAGTCGTACGCGCTGCCGTCAGAGGGTGCTCGAGTCTCGTGATTTCAAAACAGGGGGGACTCCGGGGTATCGCGTAACTCTCGTTATGGCTCTCATCGGTTCTCTCCCTCGGCAATTCCATGACATGGATCTAACGTGGATCGACCATGTACCCTTGGGAGCCAAGGCAGGTACGGACTTACTGTAATGGACTTACTGTAATGGCCTCCTGTCATGTAATCTTACTTACTGTTACAACTCCTAGGCCGGTACAGACTTACTGTAATTGACTTACACTGTCATGGCCTCCTGTCATGTAATCTTACTTACTGTTACAGCTTACTGTAAAGAGGCTTACTGATTTACACATCTTCCACATCGACACATCTTTCTGTAATGTGTTGCCTTGCGACAAATAGACATGGCTTACTGATTTACACATCTTCCACATCGACACATCTGCCTGAAATGCGTTGCATTGCGACGAATGGACATTCACTCTTTGACAAGGTACACCTTACGTGCAAGGTACACCTTATGTAATGAGTTGCATATCGAAAAGGTACACCTTATCCAGCACATAGGCCTGTGAGACTAGACTATTGTGACCCACAGGCTCATCGTCTGCCAGTATCGGACATGTTTGCTAACCAGGCTATGAGTGCGCCTAGAGAACATCTGCCGTCTCTCCCTCCGCCTGATACACCCCTGCCTGAAGCGGTGAGGGCACCGAGGTGCCCCTCCGACACCTGCCTCCAGCGGCTACTCCGAAGCAGGGGACTCCGGATTTGGGGACGTCGTACCCGGTAGTTTCCGAATCTGTGCTGGCAGGGTAATTCGCCACACTGACCTCTACGGATGGACCAACTGACCTGTACTACTGATAATGGATTTGTTTCGTATAGCGCTTTCCAGGAAGCCCTAAAGACGCTTTGACAGTGTGCGAAACATAACACAATGGCGCAAAGACAAGAATCAATAGGAATATTTCTTTGACACCCTAATAATGATATAATGACTTCCTCTACCCATTAATGCTGACGCGCGCTCGCTTCCTGCCTAGTGGCAGCATAGTTCTAACGGCGGGGAGAATGTGGTGAAAATGTATCAAAGTTGAACCCAGGTGTGACGCTCACTTAAACCACTGGGCGGTGTCTATAAGACCTCGGGACGTCCGCGACTCGAGGCCACTCCTGCGACTTCATACAATGACATGTAGAATTGAATGGTACGTACCCACTCATATTCTAGGCTTGCTTGCATTGACTGATATATCCAATCTTTCTCATATGATGCCTTGATCCTGACATATATGTTGCATGGTGTATTTTACAGGATGATGTCACGATATAATTGAAATTAAACCTATCTATGGGACGAGTTGTGGATTTGGTTGATTTTCACAACAAGCATATTTCAAAAAGGTGTGGACGACTTCTGACAAAACTTGGTGGATGAGTTGGGTAAGTGACAAGAATAAGACGTTTTGATTTTGGTTCAGATCCAGATCTGGCATATCAGTAAGATACAAAACATAACCTGTCCAGCCTGGCGGAGGTATGTGCTCTACCACGTGCCGTTCTGATTGTATTATTTATTATCTACTATATAAGAGAGCCGTTAGTCTGTGTGTGTGTCTGTCTGTGTGTCGCCATTTTTCTCAGAGATGGCTGAACGGATCTTTGTCAAACTTTCAGAGGTTCATCAATGAGTGCCTGGGAATGTTTTCGGCAAAAAACAATTTTGGAAAAAATAAAGGTAGTTTTTTGGGGGTTAAAAAAAAAATCGCTCTATAATGCCTAGGCCTTTTTGATTAATGACAGTTATATACAAGTACACATTTGCATAAATAAATACAAAACAATCACCAGACATTTGAACACAAGTAATAAAACAATTCCGGAAGCGGTCGAAGTTGGTGGTAAGGGGTTCTTCTTCCTCCTGAACGTCATCATAATTAACTTAGAAACGCTATCAATGACACATTCACCAGCATATATTCAACGAAAAGGTAAAATGATGATTTGACATTTGTGATGGATTCTGATTTGGATGTAATTGCTTTTCCATTATATTTGCCCTCATTTCAAATATGTTAATGTTTCTTTTTTGCTTGAGCAATGCCGGATACTCCAGCTATAAACACTTTTATACTTTTCTTGGGGTACAAATACAATTACAACTTTGTCTGGGGGATAACATAGGCTATATGGCTGCGGCCTCATTCGGAGGTGTGGGTGACCAGGAGAGGGGCGTAAACTCGCTATGTAAATGTGTACCGTGTAGCGCCATTTGGTGATGGAGGCAGAGGGTATTACAATTTCCTTTTTTACCTGGGCAACACTGAGGTGAAAGCACTCTTTTCGCGGGAAAAATTTTCCTCCTTCCCTTCCTCCCCTCCCCCAAAACGGAGGGGCCTGTCAAAGCCACCCCTTCCCCCCCCCAATCACCTCCCCCTCCTCTCCCCCTTCCACTCCCTCCACTCCCTTCCTCACCCCTCCCTCTCCTGCTTCCACACCCACCCCCCAACCCTCCTGGCAACGCCGGGTACTCCTGCAAGTAATAAAGAAAAGAAAAAGAAGACCCCAAAAATGAGTCACATTCTCATTTCAGGGAAAGAAGAAACAAAGACAGATATCTGAATTAGTACAGTGGATTATATGCAAAACATTATAAGCGTTACAAATAACTAACAGCTAAGACTTTACAAATAACTTCCTTTGTGCACCATTTCGCTTCAAACTGTAGGAGTCTTCTCGTTATAGAAAATAAATCATAGTCCAATTTTACACGACTTATTACAAGGTTTTTAAACAAAAACAAAACATTTTCATCGTTAACTCCAAGACCATCAACTTTCCTTTTCCTTGATTTATATACTGCCATCTTCACCTGAGCAAGCAGGGTATTGGTTGGCTAACATGGCATTGGAAGTTTTGTGTGAAATGTCCAAGCCATAAATGAACACACAAGTATTGAAACTCAAGCCAAACCTAACAAAACAATTCTGAAGAAAAATAAACAAAGGAGCCAACCGTTGGCATTCAACATAAATAGGAAAGGGTTTTCGGACTTGTTACAAAATGGACATTCATCTACCAGGGGATTTGAAAAATTGGTGTAAAAAGTCATTAGAAGAAAAAATCCAGTGTAGTAATCTCCATTGAAGGTCACCATGTTGTGGTGGTACAGGAGCAGAAAGGGTATTAAAAAGGGTAGTAAAAAGTACAGAAAGGGTATTAAACCCTTTCCAACCAGGAAGATAAGGGAGAGAACAAGGTAAGAGGTCTCTCCATCGATCCCTCGGCTGTGCTATTTGCCATTGCAAAAGAAATCTTACACAACCCAAATAGAGGTCTTTCTGGTTAGGAAAACCATTCAAGCCTACACTATAATGTAATACATTGTAATAGGTACAAGGAGGAGAATGCACAACAGAAAACTTCCATACAAGTTCAGGAAAGGTAGAAATAGAAGATATTTGGTCTGTACCTTGTCCATTGCTTTGTTGGCCTTGCTCCCAAGCAGATACAAACTGTGCATAAGTTTGAAGCTCACTACATAAAATGCAATGCCACAAATCTGGAGGATTGATCGCCAACCAGGCTTGCCAGGGCATCAGCTCCAATGCAATTGCCATTTGGGCTCAAGATATCACTGACAGATGTAACGTTTTCATCAGCCAAGCCTTGAATAAAACACCTATTGGCAGGCATATCATGATATCATGCAGGCAATAGTGATAAAATAGCAATGAAATCGGTGTAAAAAAACTAATTCCAGGGAAATAGTAAAAAAAAAAAAATAGCAACCAACTGTAAGAAAACAAGTACAAAAAGTTTTAATTAAAACAAAAGCCGCGTCGATGTTACACAATGCCTAGATGCAGCTGTGCCTATAACGTCGATGTTATAGGCACAGGACATTCCTATTGATTCGATTACTTGATGTTATTTTTGTGCAAAGTGAAAATATATCTCGGCAATTTCCCGTGTGTGGCGACGAATTTTTAATATATCTCGGCATTTTCCCGTCTGTTATTTCAGGCGGTGTATGACTGACCATGCCGCGATTTAAAAATATATATCTCAGCAATTTCCCGTGTGTGGCGACACGTGAACGAAGCTATGCTCCTCTCGCCACATTATTGTGACGACGTATAAATTAAATATTTCATCGTGACGATCGTCATCAAATGGACGAATTTTTAATATATCTCGGCATTTTCCCGTCTGTTATTTCAGGCGGTGTATGACTGACCATGCCACGATTAAAAAAAAAATATCTCGGCAATTTCCCGTGTGTGGCGACACGTGAACGAAGCTATGCTCCTCTCTCCACATTATTGTGACGACGTATAAATTAAATATTTCATCGTGACGATTGTCATCAAATGGACGAATTTTTAATATATCTCGGCATTTTCCCGTCTGTTATTTCGGGCGGTGTATGACTGACCATGCCGCGATTTAAACAAAATATATATATCTCGGCATTTTCCCGTCTCTTATTTCGGGCGATGTATGCGGCAAAAACAATTTTCTGGTAGAAATGGTACATTATTTGAAAAAAGTGCAAGGGTGCCAATATTTTTGGCATGACTGTGTATATCTAAATATGTATATGTATATACAGTATATATATACTAGCGGGGTCACCCGTGGGAATCCCACGGGCATGGATGTGTGTGACATTTCGACATATTGAGTTAGATGCTGCACATTCATTTTTACAAAATGGTTACTGGCAAGTCATCAGATCCAGAAATGGTGTAATGAACACAATTTATTTATTTCACATAATATGTGACCCCTCACTCCTCTCCACCTGACACTCTCCTGTCTCCACCTGACACTCTCCTCTCTCCACCTAGCACTCCTCTCCTCTCCAATCCCTCACATTCCTTTCCTTTCCAATCCCTCACCTCTCCAATCCCTCACACTCCTCTCCTCTCCAATCCCTCACACGCCTCTCCAATCGGGCCTCACACTCCTCTCCAATCGCGCCTCACACTCCTCTCCAATCGCGCCTCACACTCCTCTCCAATCGTGCCTCACACTCCTCTCCAATCGCGCCTCACACTCCCCTCCAATCACTCCTCTCCAATCACGCCTCACACTCCTCTCCAATCGCGCCTCACACTCCTCTCCAATCGCGCCTCACACTCCTCTCCAATCGCGCCTCACACTCCTCTCCAATCGGGCCTTACACACCTCTCCAATCACACCTCACACTCCTCTCCAATCGTGCCTCACACTCCTCTCCAATCGCACCTCACACTCCTCTCCAATCGCGCCTCACACTCCCCTCCAATCACTCCTCACTCTCCTCTCCAATCGCTCCTCACTCGCCTCTCCAATCGCTCCTCACTCGCCCCTCCAATCGCTCCTCACTCCCCTCTCCAATCGCTCCTCACTCGCCTCTCCAATCGCTCCTCACTCCCCTCTCCAATCGCTCCTCACTCACCTCTCCAATCACTCCTCACTCGCCTCTCCAATCGCTCCTCACTCGCCTCTCCAATCGCTCCTCACTCGCCTCTCCAATCGCTCCTCACTCGCCTCTCCAATCGCTGCTCACTCGCCTCTCCAATCGCTCCTCACTCGCCTCTCCAATCGCTCCTCACTCGCCTCTCCAATCGGCTTTCCCCGTATCGTTTCCCTCGTTTTTCTCCCGTCTCGTTCTTTTTCTTGCTCCAAATCGGCCCGTCTCGCCCGTCTCGCCCGTCGGAATAGGAAATCGGCCCGTCTTGCTTTCTTGCTTGCGCGTAAATAAATTGTGTTCATTACACCATTTCTGGATCTGATGACTTGCCAGTAACCATTTTGTAAAAATGAATGTGCAGTATCTAACTCAATATGTCGAAATGTCACACACATCCATGCCCGTGGGATTCCCACGGGTGACCCCGCAAGTTTGCATTGACGTTCGTCGATGGACTCGTTCGCCCGTCTCATTCGTTTTCTTGCTACATCCTGTTCAAGTCTGCGTTCTTCATCGATCGTCTCATTCATTTTGGAAATAGAAGTTTCCACGCAGCGCATGAATTGTCACGATCCTCAAGAGGAATTTGTCTCGTAATCATCAAATGATAAATGGCAAGTAAATTATATTGTGGAAAATTAAAGATTTCAAATAAACCTATTTAAAGTGTATGCGCACATAACTAATTTTAAAAAACGAAGAAATATCTCTCGGTAATTTCCTGAAACATATTTTACTTCCGGCTAATAATGTTGAATGAAATAAAAACGAAGAAATATATGTCGGCATCATTGTTGACGTTTTTGTGACGACTGTCATCAAACGAAAAAGTAATATATCTTAACGGAAAAGAAAAAGCGAATTTTTAAGATATATAGACACGTTGCCGTCGGTGTCATGTTGGGCGGTGTATGATACACCATGACGCGATTTTTAAAAATATATCTCTGCATTTTCCCGCGTGTGTGGAATGTTCTCAATTATTGCTGACACCGAGTCTAAAACCATCGATAAAAATGAAATCATATGGTGAGTTAGATTGGAGATAAAGGCGTGAGAGAAACTCAATGGCCTTGAAGTTACAGGCGTTTGAGAATTCATTTCGTTCTATAAAGGGCAACTTTCATCGGATTTTCTTCCCGTTTTTTTTCAACCGAGTCCAAAACTATGTTAGCGACTGTGAAAAATGAAATGATATATCGAATTTGATTTGAAATAAAACTGGGAGAGAGAGCAAGACACCACGGGCCTACAAAACAGGCCTCAAAGCTATGCGAGTTAATAAAATGGTGGATATTTGTTTATAATTATATGAAGCCACTCCCAGAATGGGTGGAGCTATGGGTGGAGCTACTCTGCAAACCGAGTAAGCCACACCCCGGACAGACGCCCAACAGACAAACAGACAGACAGACAAAATCATCTACGGCTATTATAATATATATATATATATATATATATATATTGTTACGGACCGCTGATAAGATGTTAATTTGCCGAGCGGATGGCGCCACGGCCCGAACCGTTTTTACAATGACTAAGACCCGATTCCGAACGTTGGCCAAATCGTGCCACAGATGTTCAATTGGGAAAAGACAAAGACGACGCGGATGTGAAGAAGAAGAAGGAGACAAAAAGGTTCGAAATACGATTATTATTTATTACTATTTACAGGATTGAAAGAAACCAAGGAAGAAGGAAGGATAACAAAATAAAGACAGAAAGAGGGACGGACCAGAAGGACACAGTGAAAACTTAGCTTACCTATTCAGTCTTACCTAACCCAGGACAGAACAAACAAAAGACAGACTCACACAAATGGGGAATGGAGGCAGGAGTGAATGGCTGGACCGGGAGGAAGGTTCAGCTCGGACCAGAGGACGGCTGGGCCGGGAGGGAGCAGCCGCCGCCCTTCCTCAACAGCAACCTGTCGTCAACGCTCAAGCTGCGGCGGTCAAAGCTGCGATGGTTCAAAGCTGCTGTGGTTCAAGCTCCTGTGGTTCAAACTGCTGCCGTGGGGACGTCGTGTGCTTTCTCAGGACTCCTTTTCATCACTCCTCCGCACTTGTGTCAAAGGCTTCCCCCGCGCTTCTGTCAACGGCTTCTGCGCGCGCTTCTGTCAACGGCTTCCGCGGGCGCTTTTTATAATGCCGCGGGCAAATCAAGCCGCCGGCCTCTAGAACACGCCCATCAGTGAGCTCGCCTCGGCCCTGATTGGTCGGCACGGCCCTCTGGCTCCACCCTCGATGAAGATGGGCGGGCACGCCCAGGATTCGGCAGCTCCTCCCCCTTCTTCTCCGAGCCGACCGCGTGGCAATGGCGGCAAATTCAGTTGGCAGTAGAGGCTTTGGGAATGGGAATGAAAGGGGATCTATCTATTTGAATTCGGTGCAATGGAGTGTCAATTAATGGAAGACAAGGCCTTACCCTACTACACAGAATAAGGAAATAACTGTCAACAAGGAGGAAATCTATGATTGGCTAACGTGATTGTTTATGAAATAACTACGGAACGACCTTTGACCTTTATACACAGACTGGAGGCAGGAGGGTCCAGAATAAAGCAATAAAAAAAAAAAAACACAATCCTCATATCCACAACACTGCACCCTCCTCCTCTTAGGCACGTCCCGGGCCTCTTACCTTTACTTTTAGTGTGGCACGTAGGTGTAGTTCCCTCTACATTTAACCTGACCCTGAGTGTGACAGTTTTAAAACATAAATAAATATGTCCCGCTGCTCCATTGCACCCTACCTAACAGACTCACGCCCACAGCTAACCAAATTGCGGAATGGTCTTCAAACTATACATTTACGGTGGGGCGCGCATTATTTACAATGACTCTGCTTTTATTTACAATACTAACCCAGGACCTGTGATCGTTCTTTTGGGGGGGGGGGGGGGGAGACAGTCTGCCCTGCATCGATGCACCATGAAAGCACCCAAAAACGCACCAAAGCACCCTCAAGCACCAATCGGTGCACAGTCACCACAATTCAATAAAAAATAAACCGACAAACCCTGCTGGTGGTCTCTTGCTCTTCGGCTCCCTCTGCTGGCCATGTTATCTTCCAGTTGTTGGCATCTTCTTTGCTGGCGGCCTATTTGCAATAATAAAAGCAAGCACAAAACATGTCCATTGTTATTTATTTATGGCCCACAGGGCCGACTAGTGTGGTTCACCTGTGGGGCATAGGTGCCCTGTGGCCAAGGTCCGCCAGCAAGATCTCGGGCCTTAATGGCCGGTTCCAGCAGAGGGGCCATGCCCCAACCCATGGGGTCCATAAGTGGTGCTCAGCCACAGACATGTGGTCCATAAGGTGGTGCATCGATGCAGACAGCTGTGGTTGCGAGAGGTTCGGGCGCCCAAGGGCGGACTCTCGCACGCTCCCCTCGGCGCCCAGTGGCGCACAGTCCTCATGTGGGAGACAGGGGGGAAAAGACAGATGAGCGAGGGGTAAGGTCACAAGGGTACACATCAATACAGGCAATGCAAGGCAAGGTGCGTATGGAGACGGAGCGGAGAAAAGCTCGTCCCTACCGTACGTCACCCCCCCCCCCCCCCCCCCCATCACCTAACTCTACCCTTGACCTTACCCCATATTTACAACAATCTACACATTTACCAATTCGTCACTACGTCACGTCTTCCCCATATTTCTCCTATACCAAATTCGTCTCCACAATCCCTCTAACCAAAATTTGCCATCACCCAATTCATCATCAATCCTCATAAGGAGGAAGAGATGGAACATCAGCACAATGTCACACCCACGTCATGATGCGTCTCACATTCCAAACATTTGCATCAAAATAATAAAAACCAACAAACCATGGCATGGTGTGGAGTACCATCGTTACCTCAGGTGAGTGGATGCAGATGGTGCGAGGAGATCTCCATCCTAACTACCTTCTAAATGACTTTAACACACTTTACACTACCCGGGGTCTTTCCCTGCTAAACCATTGGCCATCTTACTATATTCGGTTTTAAGAACCAAATTCCCATTGACCAAACTGTGGTGCTTCCTCAATTTGGGGTCTCACTCCCCCGATGCAACTCCCTGTGCCCTTGCACAATTTCAGGACTGGGGCGTGTAGCTCTCCCAGCAGGCCTACCCACCTGCACACCTCCACCACTGCAGTTGCCACCCGAGCTTACCTACTAGCTCCTCACCCTAACCTATCTAATTGGGGAAGGCCCCTCCTGGCTCTGTCACCCCTCGGTGCCCTCTGGCACTGGGCAACCCGGGTCCGTCCTCCGGATCCTCGGGCCCCATCCACAACAACTACCGGCTCCCAGAGCCCACCTGCGGCCTCACCTGGCCGACATCCTCACAGTGGTGGAGTGCCCATTTAACTACACACACACTAACAGGCTACACGCTCAGCCATTTCCACAACACTAATGCACCCATCCAAGTACCATTTTTCCACACGCACCACAGATGCCAATATCCAACCACAATTTACCTGTACCCTCTACCTAACACTTACACTACCCTCCCCGGGTATTCGTGATGGGGTCCATCCTCCTTTCCCCCATCCACACCTACGCACCATCCACTCCACTCCACAGTTTCCACCATACTCACTCCACGACCATCCATTCCATACTCCATATACTCCAGACCATTTATTCCATACACCTGTTCTCCATTCACCTGTAGTTGCACACCTGTGCAATCACACCTGGTGCCACTTGCACCCTCCTTCCTTCCTGGACCATTTGGTCAGCACAACTCACATCATTATCACTCACTCATACACTGCTCCATACACCTGTCCAGTTGCATACCTGTGCAATCACACCTTTTAACCACACACACGGCATCATCTAATCTACCTGTTGCCCTGCTAACTTAGTGCTCCCCGTCTTCCCTTTAAACTAAGCACATACCACGTCATTATCATCCAAACTAATCTACCTGCGTCCCCACTACAGGTATCATTGTCACTACCTAATCTTACCGTTACCTAAGGTCATCTTCTCTAGATCCCTATCATTATCCTAACCCTCCCGGGCTAGTTTTCACTGCCAAACCCCATAACTCTAGTGCTCCTTTGCCCCCGCTGTGAGAGATGGCAAAGTTGCCATCCCATCACATCGGGCATCTCTCACTACTATCAATTTGGCTCGTCCAATTGCAACCTATCAAAAAATTTCCAATCACTACCAATCATCACTCTGCCAATCCTTTGCCAATCATTAAATTTTGCTTTTTCAATTTCGGGTCCAAAACACTATCCTCATCACACGTCTACTCACTTGAGCCTCTCGGTGCGCCAATTCATTTCTAAAGCTCGGCTTTGTAAAGCCGAGCAATGAATGCGGGTTGCTTGGTGCCGGCGGTTGGATCCGTCCGGCATTCGGTGCAGGCAAGGTTTACTCGGGCCGAGATCCAACGCACCATCTCAGCACGGAGCCGTCCAATGGCCCGATCTCGCCCTGCCGGAACGCCTCAACAAAAGGGGGTCGCCATGACGACCCTTCCTACCGGGCCGCCCGTTCCGCCTAGCGGAGCACGGACGCGGCCGTTCAGAGCGCGGCCCGGCGTGGATCCCGCACGGCGGTTCTTTCGAAACTGCCGCGGATCCCCATGGCACACCTAGCTGCCCGGCACACACCGAAGGCCCGCTTCGGCTATACGTTGCTCTAACCGCTAACCCGGGTAGCGTCGATGCTCCACTTGCATGCTCACACCCCGCTCCTTGCTCATACATCCAGCCGTTCCCATGCTCCTCGTCATTGCACCTTCTCTTACACACCCAGGTACACTCATTCCGCTCACAGACTTGGTCACACACCTGACCACCACACACCTTTGTACACACTCTTCGTTCGCACACCTCACCAACACACCTCTTCGCGCCCCCTCCTCGGTCACCTCCTCTGTGACAACCACAGGTGTGCTCTCACTTGCACACCCAACCACGTGCCTCACTACCAACTCCAGCGTGCATTCCCAAACGCGCTCTACCATTCCAGGTGTGCATCCTTCCATTCCAGGTGTACATCCTCTCTCACCTGCCACAACCAACTCACGCTCCGTGGCACTCTTACTACTTTTACCACCACACTCGGTCACGCATTCACCCTCACTCTCGACCGCGCACTCTGTCCTTATGCACCCGTCCGTTACACACCTTTCTCGCGCATCCTCTTGCGCACTCTCTCCCGTTACACTCACCACAGGTGTGCACTCTCTCGTTACATCCTCTGTAACACTCCCCATCCCGCGTTTCCATGTGCCCCCTCGCACACGCGCTACGACCAACTCACTCTCGACAGCACACTCACTCCTTGGCGCGGACTTTTTCCTCACACACCCCAGAGTCGGTCATTCTCGCACACCTCCTCTCTCGTACTCCGTACCTGTCGCACACTTTACCAGCGGCCTCCCCCGAACACCCGGGTCCAAACCAACCCCCAAGCCGACTGAAGCTTCCCTCACACCATATACATTTCCGCGTATATCGCCACTCACCTTGGTACCTCGTCTCCGCACCTCCTTCGCCACCTGCAAACTCTTTATTTGGTTAGCAAGCACACCATCACGATTTGAGCACCGACCTTGCACATACTCCATCACCTCCTTCTTTATCTCCCTCTTAGTTTCCCTCCGTCTCTTCTTAATTTCACTCAGCCCCTCTTCCACCTCCTCTAACTTTTGCTTCACCTCTTTTATTTCCCGGTGCGTCTCCTCAATTTCGTCCTCTAACGCCACCTTGACCATTTCTATGTGCGTCCTCACCTCCTGGTCCTTTGCCTCCATTGCTTCTGTCACCTCGTCCAACCTCGTTGTCAGTCCCTCACGTACCATCTGACATTCCCTCTTCGTCGCTATCAAGTCGTTTTTTAGTTCTTTTTGTGTCGCCTTTAACCCTCCTAGTACCGCAGTGTTCTTTTGTACCTGCTCCACTAACTCCGTCTGTCCCACCGTCAGCTGTTCCACCTCCTGCGTCAGGTCCTCTATGCCCCCTTGTAACTTAGCCGTATTATTCCTCACCTCTTTCTCCATACGCTTCTCACCTCGCTTTACCTCCTCGCGTACCCCCAAGACCTCCTCGCGTACCCCCGAGACCTCCTCGCTTACACCTCGTCTTATTTCCTCCTTCATTTCTCCCATCTCTTTGGTAGATGCCACCCGCATCTGTCCAAATTCATTCCTCTGAGCATCCAGTTTACCTTCCAACCCGATTTTCACCTCCTCTATTTGGTTCCCCATCTGTTTGATTTCCCGGGCGGATTGCTCCCCTATTGCCTGCAATTTGTCTTCCATCCTATCTTCTAGCCCCGTTAACCCATTCTTTACCTCTTTTATCCCGTTGTCTAACCCTTCAAATTTATTGTCCAACCCCTTTAAATTATTGTCTAACCCCTTTAAATTATTGTCTAACCCCTCAAATTTACCCTCAAATTTAGCTTCTAGCCCCCCGATTTGATTTCCTAGTCGCTCCCCCATTCTGTTTTCCATTTTCTCACTATCAGCCTTCCTTCTGTCTTCCATTTCTTCACCCGACTTAACCATAAGGGCCCTCATTTCAGCCAGAAATAATTGCATGTCTTCCACCGTTGGTACAAAGGGCGCGGCTCTATTTGGTGCCACTGTAACCACGTGCGCGAGGGCGCCATTTTGCGCGCCTGACACCTCCTCAACCACCTCACCATTGCTCTCCTCCATTTCCTCCCACTGGTCCTGGGTTACCCCTAACCCCTCTTCTAGTTCCCCCACCGGCATCCTGACGCCTTGACTATCCATGGCACGATTTTTAAATTTAAGATTTTAAATAAAACAAATTTCGGCCCACTCGTAATTTGAGCGCACTAAGCGCTTCAGGTCCGTATCTCACTCCCAGGCACCAATTGTTACGGACCGCGGATAAGATGTTAATTTGCCGAGCGGATGGCGCCGCGGCCTGAACCGTTTTTACAATGACTAAGACCCGATTCCGAACGTTGGCCAAATCGTGCCACAGATGTTCAATTGGGAAAAGACAAAGACGACGCGGATGTGAAGAAGAAGAAGGAGACAAAAAGGTTCGAAATACGATTATTATTTATTACTATTTACAGGATTGAAAGAAACCAAAGAAGAAGGAAGGATAACAAAATAAAGACAGAAAGAGGGACGGACCAGAAGGACACAGTGAAAACTTAGCTTACCTATTCTGTCTTACTTAACCCAGGACAGAACAAACAAAAGACAGACTCACACGAATGGGGAATGGAGGCAGGAGTGAATGGCTGGACCGGGAGGAAGGTTCAGCTCAGACCAGAGGACGGCCGGGCCGGGAGGGAGCAGCCGCCACCCTTCCTCAACAGCAACCTGCCGTCAACGCTCAAGCTGCGGCGGTCAAAGCTGCGATGGTTCAAAGCTGCTGTGGTTCAAGCTCCTGTGGTTCAAACTGCTGCCGTGGGTACGTCGTGTGCTTTCTCAGGACTCCTTTTCATCACTCCTCCGCACTTGTGTCAAAGGCTTCCCCCGCGCTTCTGTCAAAGGCTTCCGTGCGCGCTTCTGTCAACGGCTTCCGCGCGCACTTTTTATAACGCCGCGGGCAAATCAAGCCGCCGGCCTCTAGAACACGCCCATCGGTGAGCTCGCCTCGGCCCTGATTGGTCGGCACGGCCCTCTGGCTCCACCCTTGATGACGATGGGCGGGCACGCCCAGGATTCGGCAGCTACTCCCCCTTCTTCTCCGAGCCGACCGTGTGGCAATGGCGGCAAATTCAGTTGGCAGTAGAGGCTTTGGGAATGGGAATGAAAGGGGATCTATCTATTTGAATTCGGTGCAATGGAGTGTCAATTAATGGAAGACAAGGCCTTACCCTACTACACAGAATAAGGAAATAACTGTCAACAAGGAGGAAATCTATGATTGGCTAACGTGATTGTTTATGAAATAACTACGGAACGACCTTTGACCTTTATACACAGACTGGAGGCAGGAGGGTCCAGAATAAAGCAATAAAAACAAAAAAACACAATCCTCATATCCACAACACTGCACCCTCCTCCTCTTAGGCACGTCCCGGGCCTCTTACCTTTACTTTTAGTGTGGCACGTAGGTGTAGTTCCCTCTACATTTAACCTGACCCTGAGTGTGACAGTTTTAAAACATAAATAAATATGTCCCGCTGCTCCATTGCACCCTACCTAACAGACTCACGCCCACAGCTAACCAAATTGCGGAATGGTCTTCAAACTATACATTTACGGTGGGGCGCGCATTATTTACAATGACTCTGCTTTTATTTACAATACTAACCCAGGACCTGTGATCATTCTTTTGGGGGGGGGGGGGGGAGACAGTCTGCCCTGCATCGATGCACCATGAAAGCACCCAAAAACGCACCAAAGCACCCTCAAGCACCAATCGGTGCACAGTCACCACAATTCAATAAAAAATAAACCGACAAACCCTGCTGGTGGTCTCTTGCTCTTCGGCTCCCTCTGCTGGCCATGTTATCTTCCAGTTGTTGTCATCTTCTTTGCTGGCGGCCTATTTGCAATAATAAAAGCAAGCACAAAACGTGTCCATTGTTATTTATTTATGGCCCACAGGGCCGACTAGTGTGGTTCACCTGTGGGGCATAGGTGCCCTGTGGCCAAGGTCCGCCAGCAAGATCTCGGGCCTTCATGGCCGGTTCCAGCAGAGGGGCCATGCCCCAACCCATGGGGTCCATAAGTGGTGCTCAGCCACAGACATGTGGTCCATAAGGTGGTGCATCGATGCAGACAGCTGTGGTTGCGAGAGGTTCGGGCGCCCAAGGGCGGACTCTCGCACGCTCCCCTCGGCGCCCAGTGGCGCACAGTCCTCATGTGGGAGACAGGGGGGAAAAGACAGATGAGCGAGGGGTAAGGTCACAACGGTACACATCAATACAGGCAATGCAAGGCAAGGTGCGTATGGAGACGGAGCAGAGAAAAGCTCGTCCCTACCGTACGTCACCCCCCCCCCCCCCCCCCGTCACCTAACTCTACCCTTGCCCTTACCCCATATTTACAACAATCTACACATTTACCAATTCGTCACTACGTCACGTCTTCCCCATATTTCTCCTATACCAAATTCGTCTCCACAATCCCTCTAACCAAAATTTGCCATCACCCAATTCATCATCAATCCTCATAAGGAGGAAGAGATGGAACATCAGCACAATGTCACACCCACGTCATGATGCGTCTTACATTCCAAACATTTGCATCAAAATAATAAAAACCAACAAACCATGGCATGGTGTGGAGTACCATCATTACCTCAGGTGAGTGGATGCAGATGGTGCGAGGAGATCTCCATCCTAACTACCTTCTAAATGACTTTAACACACTTTACACTACCCGGGGTCTTTCCCTGCTAAACCATTGGCCATCTTACTATATTCGGTTTTAAGAACCAAATTCCCATTGACCAAACTGTGGTGCTTCCTCAATTTGGGGTCTCACTCCCCCGATGCAACTCCCTGTGCCCTTGCACAATTTCAGGACTGGGGCGTGTAGCTCTCCCAGCAGGCCTACCCACCTGCACACCTCCACCACTGCAGTTGCCACCTGAGCTTACCTACTAGCTCCTCACCCTAACCTATCTAATTGGGGAAGGCCCCTCCTGGCTCTGTCACCCCTCGGTGCCCTCTGGCACTGGGCAACCCGGGTCCGTCCTCCGGATCCTCGGGCCCCATCCACAACAACTACCGGCTCCCAGAGCCCACCTGCGGCCTCACCTGGCCGACATCCTCACAGTGGTGGAGTGCCCATTTAACTACACACACACTAACAGGCTACACGCTCAGCCATTTCCACAACACTAATGCACCCATCCAAGTACCATTTTTCCACACGCACCACAGATGCCAATATCCAACCACAATTTACCTGTACCCTCTACCTAACACTTACACTACCCTCCCCGGGTATTCGTGATGGGGTCCATCCTCCTTTCCCCCATCCACACCTACGCACCATCCACTCCACTCCACAGTTTCCACCATACTCACTCCACGACCATCCATTCCATACTCCATATACTCCAGACCATTTATTCCATACACCTGTTCTCCATTCACCTGTAGTTGCACACCTGTGCAATCACACCTGGTGCCACTTGCACCCTCCTTCCTTCCTGGACCATTTGGTCAGCACAACTCACATCATTATCACTCACTCATACACTGCTCCATACACCTGTCCAGTTGCATACCTGTGCAATCACACCTTTTAACCACACACACGGCATCATCTAATCTACCTGTTGCCCTGCTAACTTAGTGCTCCCCGTCTTCCCTTTAAACTAAGCACATACCACGTCATTATCATCCAAACTAATCTACCTGCGTCCCCACTACAGGTATCATTGTCACTACCTAAGCTTACCGTTACCTAAGGTCATCTTCTCTAGATCCCTATCATTATCCTAACCCTCCCGGGCTAGTTTTCACTGCCAAACCCCATAACTCTAGTGCTCCTTTGCCCCGCTGTGAGAGATGGCAAAGTTGCCATCCCATCACATCGGCATCTCTCACTACTATCAATTTGGCTCGTCCAATTGCAACCAATCAAAAAATTTCCAATCACTACCAATCATCACTCTGCCAATCCTTTGCCAATCATTAAATTTTGCTTTTTCAATTTCGAGTCCAAAACACTATCCTCATCACACGTCTACTCACTTGAGCCTCTCGGTGCGCCAATTCATTTCTAAAGCTCGGCTTCGTAAAGCCGAGCAATGAATGCGGGTTGCTTGGTGCCGGCGGTTGGATCCGTCCGGCATTCGGTGCAGGCAAGGTTTACTCGGGCCGAGATCCAACGCACCATCTCAGCACGGAGCCGTCCAATGGCCCGATCTCGCCCTGCCGGAACGCCTCAACAAAAGGGGGTCGCCATGACGACCCTTCCTACCGGGCCGCCCGTTCCGCCTAGCGGAGCACGGACGCGGCCGTTCAGAGCGCGGCCCGGCGTGGATCCCGCACGGCGGTTCTTTCGAAACTGCCGCGGATCCCCACGGCACACCTAGCTGCCCGGCACACACCGAAGGCCCGCTTCGGCTATACGTCGCTCTAACTGCTAACCCGGGTAGCGTCGATGCTCCACTTGCATGCTCACACCCCGCTCCTTGCTCATACATCCAGCCGTTCCCATGCTCCTCGTCATTGCACCTTCTCTTACACACCCAGGTACACTCATTCCGCTCACAGACTTGGTCACACACCTGACCACCACACACCTTTGTACACACTCTTCGTTCGCACACCTCACCAACACACCTCTTCGCGCCCCCTCCTCGGTCACCTCCTCTGTGACAACCACAGGTGTGCTCTCACTTGCACACCCAACCACGTGCCTCACTACCAACTCCAGCGTGCATTCCCAAACGCGCTCTACCATTCCAGGTGTGCATCCTTCCATTCCAGGTGTACATCCTCTCTCACCTGCCACAACCAACTCACGCTCCGTGGCACTCTTACTACTTTTACCACCACACTCGGTCGCGCATTCACCCTCACTCTCGACCGCGCACTCTGTCCTTATGCACCCGTCCGTTACACACCTTTCTCGCGCATCCTCTTGCGCACTCTCTCCCGTTACACTCACCACAGGTGTGCACTCTCTCGTTACATCCTCTGTAACACTCCCCATCCCGCGTTTCCATGTGCCCCCTCGCACACGCGCTACGACCAACTCACTCTCGACAGCACACTCACTCCTTGGCGCGGACTTTTTCCTCACACACCCCAGAGTCGGTCATTCTCGCACACCTCCTCTCTCGTACTCCGTACCTGTCGCACACTTTACCAGCGGCCTCCCCCGAACACCCGGGTCCAAACCAACCCCCAAGCCGACTGAAGCTTCCCTCACACCATATACATTTCCGCGTATATCGCCACTCACCTTGGTACCTCGTCTCCGCACCTCCTTCGCCACCTGCAAACTCTTTATTTGGTTAGCAAGCACACCATCACGATTTGAGCACCGACCTTGCACATACTCCATCACCTCCTTCTTTATCTCCCTCTTAGTTTCCTCCGTCTCTTCTTAATTTCACTCAGCCCCTCTTCCACCTCCTCTAACTTTTGCTTCACCTCTTTTATTTCCCGGTGCGTCTCCTCAATTTCGTCCTCTAACGCCACCTTGACCATTTCTATGTGCGTCCTCACCTCCTGGTCCTTTGCCTCCATTGCTTCTGTCACCTCGTCCAACCTCGTTGTCAGTCCCTCACGTACCATCTGACATTCCCTCTTCGTCGCTATCAAGTCGTTTTTTAGTTCTTTTTGTGTCGCCTTTAACCCTCCTAGTACCGCAGTGTTCTTTTGTACCTGCTCCACTAACTCCGTCTGTCCCACCGTCAGCTGTTCCACCTCCTGCGTCAGGTCCTCTATGCCCCCTTGTAACTTAGCCGTATTATTCCTCACCTCTTTCTCCATACGCTTCTCACCTCGCTTTACCTCCTCGCGTACCCCCGAGACCTCCTCGCGTACCCCCGAGACCTCCTCGCTTACACCTCGTCTTATTTCCTCCTTCATTTCTCCCATCTCTTTGGTAGATGCTACCCGCATCTGTCCAAATTCATTCCTCTGAGCATCCAGTTTACCTTCCAACCCGATTTTCACCTCCTCTATTTGGTTCCCCATCTGTTTGATTTCCCGGGCGGATTGCTCCCCTATTGCCTGCAATTTGTCTTCCATCCTATCTTCTAGCCCCGTTAACCCATTCTTTACCTCTTTTATCCCGTTGTCTAACCCTTCAAATTTATTGTCCAACCCCTTTAAATTATTGTCTAACCCCTTTAAATTATTGTCTAACCCCTCAAATTTACCCTCAAATTTAGCTTCTAGCCCCCCGATTTGATTTCCTAGTCGCTCCCCCATTCTGTTTTCCATTTTCTCACTATCAGCCTTCCTTCTGTCTTCCATTTCTTCACCCGACTTAACCATAAGGGCCCTCATTTCAGCCAGAAATAATTGCATGTCTTCCACCGTTGGTACAAAGGGCGCGGCTCTATTTGGTGCCACTGTAACCACGTGCGCGAGGGCGCCATTTTGCGCGCCTGACACCTCCTCAACCACCTCACCATTGCTCTCCTCCATTTCCTCCCACTGGTCCTGGGTTACCCCTAACCCCTCTTCTAGTTCCCCCACCGGCATCCTGACGCCCTGACTATCCATGGCACGATTTTTAAATTTAAGATTTTAAATAAAACAAATTTCGGCCCACTCGTAATTTGAGCGCACTAAGCGCTTCAGGTCCGTATCTCACTCCCAGGCACCAATTGTTATGGACCGCGGATAAGATGTTAATTTGCCGAGCGGATGGCGCCGCGGCCTGAACCGTTTTTACAATGACTAAGACCCGATTCCGAACGTTGGCCAAATCGTGCCACAGATGTTCAATTGGGAAAAGACAAAGACGACGTGGATGTGAAGAAGAAGAAGGAGACAAAAAGGTTCGAAATACGATTATTATTTATTACTATTTACAGGATTGAAAGAAACCAAGGAAGAAGGAAGGATAACAAAATAAAGACAGAAAGAGGGACGGACCAGAAGGACACAGTGAAAACTTAGCTTACCTATTCTGTCTTACTTAACCCAGGACAGAACAAACAAAAGACAGACTCACACGAATGGGGAATGGAGGCAGGAGTGAATGGCTGGACCGGGAGGAAGGTTCAGCTCGGACCAGAGGACGGCCGGGCCGGGAGGGAGCAGCCGCCGCCCTTCCTCAACAGCAACAGCAACCTGCCGTCAACGCTCAAGCTGCGGCGGTCAAAGCTGCGATGGTTCAAAGCTGCTGTGGTTCAAGCTCCTGTGGTTCAAACTGCTGCCGTGGGTACGTCGTGTGCTTTCTCAGGACTCCTTTTCATCACTCCTCCGCACTTGTGTCAAAGGCTTCCCCCGCGCTTCTGTCAACGGCTTCCGTGCGCGCTTCTGTCAACGGCTTCCGCGCGCGCTTTTTATAACGCCGCGGGCAAATCAAGCCGCCGGCCTCTAGAACACGCCCATCGGTGAGCTCGCCTCGGCCCTGATTGGTCGGCACGGCCCTCTGGCTCCACCCTTGATGACGATGGCGGGCATGCCCAGGATTCGGCAGCTACTCCCCCTTCTTCTCCGAGCCGACCGTGTGGCAATGGTGGCAAATTCAGTTGGCAGTAGAGGCTTTGGGAATGGGAATGAAAGGGGATCTATCTATTTGAATTCGGTGCAATGGAGTGTCAATTAATGGAAGACAAGGCCTTACCCTACTACACAGAATAAGGAAATAACTGTCAACAAGGAGGAAATCGATGATTGGCTAACGTGATTGTTTATGAAATAACTACGGAACGACCTTTGACCTTTATACACAGACTGGAGGCAGGAGGGTCCAGAATAAAGCAATAAAAACAAAAAAACACAATCCTCATATCCACAACAATATATATATATATATATATATATATATATATATATATATATATATATATACGTATATATATATATATATATATATATATGTATATATATATATATATATATATATATATATAAATAAATATATATATATATATATATATGTATATATATATATATATATATATATATATATATATATATATATATATATATTGTAGCGGTTACCGCTGGGTGTACACAATCGCCTTGCCCCTGCCAGGACGCGGCCAGGGCACAATCGCCATGCCGGGCTCGTCCGGACGGGCCCAGACGCGCCTCTCCCGGGCATGCCCGAACTCGCTGTTCCCGGGCTCGCCCAGAACGCCCGGGCATGCCCGCTCTCGCCTTTCAGGGCTCGCCCAGAACGCCCCGGCATGCCCGCTCTCGCCTTTCCAGGGCTCGCCCAGAGCGTCCGGGCATGCCCGCTCTCGCCTTTCCAGGACTCGCCAGAACGCCCGGGCATGCCCGCTCTCGCCTTTCCAGGGTTCGTCCAGGATGCCCGGGCATGCCCGCTCTCAACTTGCCAGGCCTCGTTCAGCACGCCTGGGCAGGTCCAGACTCGCCTTTCCAGGACTCGCCCTTGACACCCGGGCATGCCCGGTCTCGCTTTTCCCGGGCAAACGCTCCGGCATAAATGTGTATATATATTGCTGCCCAATAAACGGGCTTTTCAGAGTACCCGAGTTTGATACGTACATTAAAGTAACTCAGACGAATTTCCGTCTTTGGTCGCGTCAATTCTTTCGACTCGCGTTGGAGCACAGCTCCTTCATTGGTGACCCCGACGTGATGGATACGGCAGTGGCTCTTAAGCTGCCTACCTTCTGGGAGGCTCACGCGGCTGTTTGGTTCACCCAGGCGGAATCCCAGTTCGCCCTGCGAGGCATCACCGCGGACGACACCCGCTTCATCAAGGCCCTACAAGAGTTCCTCGGCATGGTGAATTTTTATCACCGATTCGTGCCCCGCGCTGCTCAGCTCATGCGGCCCCTTTACGAGGCCCTCCTGGGCAAGCCGGCGAAGCATGACATCGTTTGGTCCATGGCCATGGACGCGGCATTCGCGAGCGCAAAGCGGGCCCTCGCCGACGCAACGCTGCTGGCTCACCCGGTGCTCAACGCGGCCATCGCCCTCACTACGGACACCTCCAACTACGCGGTGGGCGCCGTCCATGAACAATGGGTGGACGGGGTTTGGCAGCCACTCGCTTTTTTCAGCCGGCAACTCCGGCCGAACGAGTTCAAATACAGCACGTTCGACCGCGAGCTTCTCGGTCTATTCCTGGCCGTTCGCCATTTCCGACACCTCCTGGAGGGACGCCCGTTCACGGCTTTCGTCGACCACATGCCATTGGTCTACGCAATGGCCAAAGTCACGGAGCCGTGGTCGGCCCGCCAGCAGCCGACACTGCAGCCAGCAGCGGTCCCCTTCGCGGACACTGGCCTGCTCTGCGACGTCTCCCAGGGCCAGCTTCGCCCCATCGTGCCTGTTACCTGGCAGCGCCGCATCTTCGCCTCCATCCACGGCCTTTCTCACCCGGGCCGGAAAGCCTCGCAGAAGCTGGTGTCGGCGCATTTCGTCTGGCACGGCCTTCGACGGGACGTCCACGACTGGGCCAACGCCTGCACGGCCTGCCAGCGGGCCAAGGTCCACCGCCACACCCAGGCCCCGCTGGCACCTTTCGCCGTGCCTGAACGGCGTTTCGACCACGTCCACGTGGACCTGGTGGGTCCCCTGCCCCCATCGCGGGGGTTCACCCACCTGCTCACCATGGTGGACAGGACCACCAGGTGGCCGGAGGCCGTGCCCCTCACCTCCACCACCACCGCCGACGTGGTGCAGGCGTTCATCGCCACCTGGGTCGCGCGCTTCGGCGCACCGGCGGACATCTCGTCCGACCGCGGCCCACAGTTCACGTCCGAACTTTGGGGCGCGGTCGCCCGTTCGTTGGGAGTCACTCTGCACCGCACCACGGCCTACCACCCCCAAGCCAATGGGTTGTGCGAGCGGTTTCACCGCTCCATGAAGGCCGCACTCATGGCCGGCCTTCAGGACGACGGTTGGGCCGACCGGCTGCCGTGGGTCCTTTTGGGCCTCCGCACGGCCCCCAAGGAGGACCTCCGGGCGTCCGCCGCCAAGCTCGTCTACGGCCAGCCGCTCCGCGTACCGGGCGAGTTCGTGCACGACGCTACCAGTCCCTGGTCCGCCGCACGCCAGCGCTCTGACCTCCAGGAGGCTGCCCGACGATTTGCCCCCGTGCCAACGTCCCGCCACGGTGGCCCCCAGTCCTACATCCCCCCGGCGCTTCGCACAGCGGAGTACGTCTTTGTGCGTCATGACGCACGCCGGGGGCCACTCCTGCCGCCGTACGACGGGCCCTTCCGGGTCCTGCGACGGGGCGACAAGTCCTTCGTCGTCGACTTCGGCGGCCGGTCGGACCGGATTTCTGTGGACCGCCTCAAACCGGCGCACATGGACGTCGACCGACCACCACGGTTGGCCCTTCCTCTGCGACGAGGCCGCCCCCCATCCACAGTTCCCCCCGCTCGACCACCCACCACCACATCGGACCCCCCCCCCCACGACCCTCCAGGGGTCGCTTCGGCCGGGTCATCCGGACCCCCCTTAAATTGACCCTGCCCCCCCCCCCCCCACGACCCTCCAGGGGTCGCTTCGGCCGTGTCATCCGGACCCCCCTTAAATTGACCCTGCCGGTGCAGGTCGATTCTGGAGGGGCGTGTGTAGCGGTTACCGCTGGGTGTACACAATCGCCTTGCACCTGCCAGGACGTGGCCAGGGCGCAATCGCCATGCCGGGCTCGTCCGGACGGGCCCAGACGCGCCTCTCCCGGGCATGCCCGAACTCGCTGTTCCCGGGCTCGCCCGAACCTCCCGGGCACGCCTGGTCTCGTCTTTCCTGGGCATGCCCGCTCTCGCCTTTCCAGGGCTCGCCCAGAACGCCCGGGCATGCCCGCTCTCGCCTTTCCAGGGCTCGCCCAGAGCGTCCGGGCATGCCCGCTCTCGCCTTTCCAGGGCTCGCCCAGAACGCCCGGGCATGCCCGCTCTCCGCCTTTCCAGGGTTCGTCCAGGACGCCCGGGCATGCCCGCTCTCGACTTGCCAGGCCTCGTCCAGCACGCCCGGGCAGGTCCAGACTCGCCTTTCCAGGACTCGCCCTTGACACCCGGGCATGCCCGGTCTCGCTTTTCCTGGGCAAACGCTCCGGCATAAATGTGTATATATATTGCTGCCCAATAAACGGGCTTTTCAGAGTACCCGAGTTCCCGAGTTTGATACGTACATTAAAGCAACTCGGACGAATTTCCGTCTTTGGTCGCGTCAATTCTTTCGACTCGCGTTGGAGCACAGCTCCTTCAATATATATATATATATACTATATATATATATATATATATACATATATATATATATATATATATATATATATATATATATATACATATATATATACATACATATATATATATATATATATATATATATATATATATATATATATATATATATATATGATATATAGATATATATGTATATATATATTTATATATATATATATATATATATATATATATATATATATATACTATATATATATATATTATATATATATATATATATGTATATATTAGGCTAATGTTGTCTGTCTGTCTGTCTCACCCTGAAACACAGAAACGCTCCTCAGAGAGAAAATATTATGAAGTAAAAGTTGCTTCAAATTAATGCAAACCTCCAGGAAAGTTATAATTTTTTCAATCGTACCAAAAATTGAATCTGGGCGGTGTATAAGGTAACAGAATACTGCTTCGAACGCTCCCGTTAAAAAAAATTGCTGTTAAGAAATATGATTTTGGAATTTCACAATACTATATACATTGTATTTAACATGTAACTAATACTGTCTGTCTGTTCCCCCCTGAAACACGAGGCACATGCGATTTGGTCTCTTCCGAAGACAGAAGCCTCTTCTGGAAGATTGCTTTGCGCCGAACAGGCAGAAGAGAAGCAAGATGGCGGCCAAACATGTATTACTCGCGCTCATGATGGAAGAATTAGACAAAGATGACATTACATCACAAGTTGATGCAAATATCCAGATTGTGTTTTCACTTGCAAGTTTTGCTGCGTCAGTATAACCTCTTCTCTACCGCTTCTTTCGCCTCTTTTTCCTCTTCCTCTTCTAACCGCCTCTTCTGCTGGATAACGGAAGAGGCAGAAGAGCTTCCGAGAAGAGAAGAGTCCAAATCGAACGACCGGAAGAGTCTTCCGGAAGTCTCTTCTTCTTCCAGAAGTGCAAATCGCACGCGCCTACGGAAATGATCGTCAGAGACAATAAATTATGTAAAAGTTGCTTCCATTTAATCCACACTTCAGGGAAATTTATAATTATTAAGTTAAGGTTGCTTCAAATGAATGCAAACCTATGGGAAATTTAAAAAACAGTTTCAATTTGATGAACAGCAAAGAGGAAGTAACGCCGTGATCGGACGGAAGAATGTCATGTTGGTTAGATCAGGCATGATCATTGCCATGAGATCATTGAATGCGCATTTCACAAGATGGAACATTATGCTTTGGACCCATGTGCCAGTACTTGATTCTGCTCGTAGACCTGAAAGATCCTACGGTGTCTTTCACAAATTGTAGGCTATTATTTGCCTGCACCATAGGTAAATTACAAATCCTGACATAATCAGCTTTTGTGGCTCCACAAAGTCCAAACCTGAGTCGGGGATCTGAGATTCTGTTCCTACGTCGAACCAGTCGTCCAAAGCATAGTCTGAAATGTGGTCGGTATGCAATAATAACTCTTTTAGCCATTACTTTAGGCATGATTCTTCACTCCAGTGGTGCTCCCACAGGCAGCTCTTACATTATCACCCCTTTTATGTTACCATATCCTCGCTCTGGTCCCTGGATAGTGAAAACAACTGCTTTGAAATTCAAGATCCCTTCTCACACCTGCGATTTCCTCAATACATGGAGTGTGTTTTAATTGAAGTATGGATTTAAACAAATAGTTAGAAATTATGGAAGTTTGGTTCCCATGCTACAACAGCAAAAATAGCGCAGGTTCATTCTCAGACACAGAAACACTGGCCTTAAACAATGAAAGAGCAGGGACTGAAATATTTTCTTGGAAAACATAATATACAGTCCATGATAATTCAACCACTCCACTCTCCTTCCTAAACTCAAAACAGCACAGAAATTTTTCATGAAATGCGACCCAACATGTGGCTAGTGAACAAATGCATTTACACTTAATTCCCATTGCCGTATGTACAACTGCATGATTTATCCTCTCCTCCCATGTAAACATAAAAAGATGTATTCCACACACTCGCCCATATATTACTCTGAGGCCTCCTCGGGGACAGCTAAAGCAGCAGTCGTTCCGCATGATGGTGCAAATGTTTCATGGAAAAGCATGCTGAAGGCTCTGGCCTTTCCATCCATATGGCTTCAGGGATGGCGTGAAGGATTCCACCTGTTTTTGAAGATTCCGACAACTTCAATGAAGGACATCGTGCTCGTTGACATCATGCTCAGGTGAGAGCAGGCGCTTCATTCGGCAGTCGGACTGGCCCAAGTGTCCAAGAACCCCATGATTGAAGTGGTGAACTTGCTGTGAGAGAGTCTCGCATATAAAAACTAGAAAGCGCATACATCCACCAGACTCAACAGTTTACATTGTGTATCCCACGGATATCTGGATTCGGACCTGAACCAGAATCTATTTGGCTTGCTCTTGTCATCTAACCAACTCATCCACCAAGGTTTGTCATAATCCATTTACAACTTTTTGAAATATCATCGTATATATAATTTTCTGGCTCCATCACTCAATGGTAAAGAATCACTAAAAAAATTATTTAAAGTTCCAGTATTTGGATGCGGATCTTCACCAAAATCTAATCATTTCGACCTTGCCACATGCCACATACCCACCCTCCTCACCACAATTCATCCAAATCCGTTCACAACGTTTTGAGATATCCTGTTCACAAACAAACAAACAAACAGACAGACAGGGGTGAAAACATAACCTACACCCACCTTCAGTGGTGGAGATACCAATTAAAAAGGCCAAAAGTTAGAAGTTTCTTCGTTCATATGTTTCTTCTCTGATATGTGCTTAAATCACAACCAGATCCCAGTGACACAGAAGGTAGCAAAAGTTTTTTTTTGTTTTTTTTTTACAATTTCCCACACTTCCACATCACAACACTTTGAACAAGTTTGGCTGTCCGCCTTCAGAAAAGTGCATCAAAGGAGGAAATCGAAATCCATCTCTAAAATAATCTCTAATTTTTTTTTGTTGTTGTTCAGAAAAGAAGAATTTGCTTGCGCATCCTTTTTGTTTTTGTCATCACAAACCGTATAGGAAGGGACAATGGAACGTGAATCACAGATGCTGCGCCTTGTGAAGGATTGTTCCGTAATACAAGTTGCACTGACTGCGACGAATGCTTTCAAGCTGCTAGGGACAATTTTTTTCCAGCTTGTCCCTGCGGGGTAAATGCACGGTGTAAGGATATAATCTCAGCAGTTCCGCAAGCCCCGGAGTTTGAGCCTCCCACGTAATCTCCATGAGCAAGGGTCGTAGCGGATGACAGCAATTTACAAGGATCGTTCGACAGGAATTGCTTATAAATGTTTGCTGGGACAATGTTGTGCCTTTAAATGATTAATAGGAGTACTTTGTTTGTCTCGCTACATGGGGTGCCATTTGTTTTCCTTGTTTTGGGGCTGAAATTTCCATGCAAAAAATGAGTTTGTAATGACCCCTTTTATTGCAAGAGCAAGGTATGATGTAAAAGGGAGGGGAGAGGGCACAGAATGTGGAAATGGTACAGTCATTAGGATAGGTCCTTCTACATCTGGAGTCAGAAAGCATGTCCTCCAATGAGGGCAGAGAATGTGGAAATGGTACAGTGATTAGGATAGGTCCTTCTACATCTGGTGTCAGAAATCATGTCCTCCAATGAGGGCAGAGAATATGGATATGGTACAGTGATTAGGACAGGTCCTTCTACATCTGGTGTCAGAAATCATGTCCTCCAATGAGGGCAGAGAATGTGGAAATGGTACAGTGATTAGGATAGGTCCTTCTACATCTGGTGTCAGAAAGCATGTCCTCCAATGAGGTCAGTGAATATGGAAATGGTACAGTGATTAGGATAGGTCCTTCTACATCTGGTGTCAGAAAGCATGTCCTCCAATGAGGTCAGTGAATATGGAAATGGTACAGTGATTAGGATAGGTCCGACTACATCTGGTGTCAGAAAGCATGTCCTCCAATGAGGGCAGAGAATATGGAAATGGTACAGTGATTAGTGTAGGTCCTTCTACATCTGGTGTCAGAAAGCATGTCCTCCAATGAGGGCAGAGAATATGGAAATGGTACAGTGATTAGGATAGGTCCTTCTACATCTGGTGTCAGAAAGCATGTCCTCCAATGAGGGCAGAGAATATGGAAATGGTACAGTGATTAGTGTAGGTCCTTCTACATCTGGTGTCAGAAAGCATGTCCTCCAATGAGGGCAGAGAATATGGAAATGGTACAGTGATTAGTGTAGGTCCTTCTACATCTGGTGTCAGAAAGCATGTCCTCCAATGAGGGCAGATAATATGGAAATGGTACAGTGATTAGTGTAGGTCCTTCTACATCTGGTGTCAGAAAGCATGTCCTCCAATGAGGGCAGATAATATGGAAATGGTACAGTGATTAGTGTAGGTCCTTCTACATCTGGTGTCAGAAAGCATG
Organism: Myxine glutinosa; assembly: GCF_964187855.1. Lineage (NCBI taxonomy): Eukaryota > Metazoa > Chordata > Myxini > Myxiniformes > Myxinidae > Myxine > Myxine glutinosa. Next base: position 193,320,230 of record NC_136262.1, on the reverse strand, counting down.
TCCTCCAATGAGGGCAGAGAATATGGAAATGGTACAGTGATTAGTGTAGGTCCTTCTACATCTGGTGTCAGAAAGCATGTCCTCCAATGAGGGCAGATAATATGGAAATGGTACAATGATTACAATAGGTCCAACTACATCTGGTGTCATAAAGCATGTCCTCCAATGAGGGCAGAGAATATGGAAATGGTACAGTGATTAGTGTAGGTCCTTCTACATCTGGTGTCAGAAAGCATGTCCTCCAATGAGGGCAGATAATATGGAAATCGTACAGCGATTAGGATAGGTCCTTTTACATCTGGTGTCAGAAAGCATGTCCTCCAATGAGGGCAGAGAATATGGAAATGGTACAGTGATTAGGATAGTTCTGACTACATCTGGTGTCAGAAAGCATGTCCTCCAATGAGGGCAGAGAATATGGAAATGGTACAGTGATTAGGATAGTTCTGACTACATCTGGTGTCAGAAAGCATGTCCTCCATTCAAGTTAGAATTGCTTTGGCCAAGGTTAAAATTAACAAGCGTTTCGCCTAGGTCCCCCGTCGGTGAAGTGATGTGAGTTGACAAAGTGGAAGACGCAAGGCGGCCATCTTGGATTTTGACGTGGCGACCCAATTTTCAATAGCGTGCTTCCTTATGCGTAGATACACCCACACACCAGATTAGAAGTTAGTAGTTCTTTTATTTTTCAAGATATTCCGCTCACAAGGTTCAGACATATATATGGTGGCGGCCATCTTGGATTTTGACGTGGCGATCCAATTTTCAATAGCGTACTTCCTTATGAGTAGATACACCCAAACACCAGATTAGAAGTTGGTACTTCGCTTATTTTTCAAGATATTTCGCTCACAAGGTTCAGACATATATATGGTGGCGGCCATCTTGAATTTCGACGTGGCGACCCAATTTTCAATAGCGTTCTTCCTCATGCTTCGTTGAACCCACACACCAAATTAGAATTCGGTCCTTCGCTTACACACGCACGCACGCATGCACGTCCGCACGCACGCACGCACGGACGGACGCACACACGGACGGAGGGGAAAACCATAGTCCCCCTTTCGCTCCGCGGTGCGACGGGGGACAAAAAATGAATATGGAATTAAGACTTAAGTGTGTGGTGTGGCAGTGTAGGCCGATATGGCTTCAGGAACATATATTTATTACATATGCAAATACGGTAAAATTTCGACGCTTCAGCGCTACACGGGAAAAAGGGTACGTAGGGGTTTGGTACATTGGTTTGGTACATTGGTTGTGCAAAAGGGTACATTGGAAACGTTGAAATCTTGTAAATAATTTGTGTGTTTGTTTGTTGTTCTTTCATGGCTGAACCATAGCACCTTGAGGCCCCAACGTTTGGGTGTTGGTACTTCAGAATCTGGGCATGGTTTTAAGCGACTACATGTGGGACTTGAAGGTTGTTTTTAGGCCACCAAATGCCTCTATGAAGTGTATAAGGGGATGTGGGGTCAGGCAGTGCTGCAGCAAGCCTGCAGGAAAAAGGTAACCAACATATGCCGGAAATAACTCCATAGCCTTTCAAAGTCAAACACATCCCGAAACCACCTTTGTTCTTTGTTCCAGACATCTGTGTTTTTATTTATTTATTTATTTTGTATACATAGTCGAGGCTCATGCAGTAAATGGATCAGGACGTAACAGTCAAAAACAGGATGCAATTAGATTAATGAACAGGATTAAATAATTGAATTGATATATGTGGGGAAATTACAGGCCCAGACCAGGAATCAAACCCAGGTCCTCTGGAAAACCGTACCAATGCTCTGCCATCTGAGCTATCTGGGCGACCATAATGTTCTTTGTTTCTTTCTACTTTTTGTACACCGCTCCCTTCCTATTCCATCTCCAGGCGCTGCATGATGTAATCACCCGGCACCGAAGGGGTGCGGCAATGACGCGCGCCGAAAGGGAGTACTCAGTTTTCACTCCAGTTTTTTTTTTTTTTGGATACAAGATCGAGGCTCGTGCAAGAGCATTAATCACCAAAAAAAAAGAACGACACACAAAACATACAATAAAGGGATCGAGAGACAAGATGGAGAGAGAGAGGGAAGCACACAAGTACAACAGCAGAGAACAGGGACATCGGCAGATCTGTGGGAGGGAGAGGGCTTGGGGGAAGGAGGCATGGGAAGGGGGAGGCAGGGGTGGGAGAGGTATAAAACACATGGACACTGCTAGGACTTCCAGGAAAGAAGTTGGTATTTCAAAAACGTGGATCTGGGGTGAATTAACGGAGGTAGAAAAGATCAAGGTTTTGGATGGGGGAAGATAAGAGATGGTGGTGAACAGCTGTTTTAAAGACCTGGAGGGAGGAGTGGGATTGAAGAGAGTGTGGGAGTTTGTTTCAGAGGCAGGAGTAAAGAGGAATGAAAGAGTGAAGGTGAGCAGAGAGTCTTGATTTTGGCAGTTTAACCATAAGGGGGTTACTGGCAGATCTTGTGCGACCTGCAGGAATATTTGGGGGACAGAGCACAGATAGAGCTGGGGGAGCTAGGCCGGATATGAGTCGGTAGAAGACAGAAAGACCACCAACCTGCCTGCCGTGAGTGAGTGAAAGGCCCTCAGAATCAGCTTTATCGCAGAAGATACCAATGATTCTGAGTTTCTTTCTTTCTGAATGAATTTTCTGAAATTTCGAATGAGAATTTTATGAATTTTCTAATTTTCTGAATTAATTTTCCGAATGAGTTTTTTGAATGAGTTTCTTTCTTGTTTGTTTGTTGGTTGGTCTGGGCAAAATCTCAGCCATCCTTTGAGCAAGGAAGCAGAAATTTGGGCACAGTAGTGAAGTGGTTTGGCAAAAACGGTATTTTTATTAATCAATTAATTGATTAATTACTTAATTATTATCGATTTATTAAGTACTTATTTATTTTCATTCTCATCTGGGCAATATCTCAAGCACCTTTTGAGCCCGGAAGCTGATATTTGGACACGACAGTGACCAAGTGATTTGGCTATAAAGGATATTTTTTATTTATTGATTAATCAATGAATCGATTATTTATTTATTTTTTTCGATTAATTAATCATTTAATTAAATCTCAAAAAGTTACAGGTTCGGATGAAACACTGGTGGTTTAGGTATGCTATTAGCCAATTGATTAAAAAATTAATAATCTTACGATTATATTATTCATTTATTTTAATTAAGCAATTCATCATTCAATTATTGTACACCTCTCCCTCCCAATACAGTCTCTATGTGCTGCGCAGTGGAGCATATGATATTTATTTATTTGGCATGGGGGTGCTTTACTTTGAATGTATCTGTACTTGTTAACATTTTTCTTTATTCATTCTAATTTTTGATTTTTCTTTATTTCTGTTTTTCTTTATCTACCTGTCTAAGGAGAAGTGAATTATTGCAGAAATTTTTCTGGGGGGCTCACTTGGCTGCACCTGGATGGGTTTGAGGGTTGTGGAGTAGCGGCTGAAAGGCGAATCCTATCCAGGTTCCTCCTGATGACTCCATCTTTGCTCTTACTTTTTCAGTGTCCCCTCTGATGACTCCAATGCAGTATTTGGTCTTCCATTTGAATATATACCCACATCACTAAAGACCAATTTTAAGATAAAGGAGCTATCGTTCAAGGAAAGTTAACTCATTACCTCCGCTACCAAAGGTGGATGGATGGAGGTTATGTTTTCACCCCATGTCTGTTTGTCTGTCCGTTTGTCTGTGAACAAAATATCTCAAAACGTTGTTGATGGATTCGGACGAAATTTGGCAGAGATGTAGAGTATTTGACAGGGACGAAATGTTTCGATTTTGGTGAAGATCCAGATTCGGATCCGGCTACTAGAAAATTTTAAAGTGATTCTTCACCATTGGGAGATCGGGCCAAAAACAATACATAGCAGGATATCTCAAAAAGTTGTGGACGGATTTGGACGACACTTGGTGGACCGTTTGGGTGTTCGGCCAGGGCGATTCGATACGATTTTGGTGAAGATCTGAATATGGATTCGGATATGAGAATTATTTAATTTTTTAAGCGATTGTTCACCATTGGGAGACAGGGCCAAAACCGATACATAGCAGGATATCTCAAAAAAATATTAATTGATTTGGTCGAAACTTGTTCGACAGGTTGTGTGTGTGACAAGGAAGAATCGATTCAATTTTGGTGAAGATCCGGATCCGGATCCAGCTAGAAGAATTTTTTTAAGTGATTCTTCACCATTGAGTGATATGTCCCACCAGGCGGAGGTATGCTCTCCACTGAGTGCCGTTCTAGTTTTAATCCTTTTTTCATATGTTGAGGAAGCCATCAAAGTGAAGTCCACAAAGTTCTCACCTCACTTATTCAAAAGTTCATTAAGTACTCTTGTCTCATCCAATTATGATGTAACTAATTTCCATAAAAGTTTATATGAAGGCAAAGCATAAGTTTTTGCTGAACACTAATGAGATATCCTATTCTTCTGTCCCGGCTTTCATGCAGGCGGTGCACATTTATCTCATGCCATCCCCCATCTGTACCCATTTATCTTTTCGACCCCCATTCATCTGACATAACCCAACTCTGCTACTTGTACAATGCTGCATCCCTCCCCTCCTCTCTTTCCTCTTTTACTATTTGTTCATTCCCCTGTATGCTGCGTCCATGAGTTTCACCACTACCCCACTGTTCATACCCTCCATCACTTCGCTCTTCTGGAACCCTCGATTGTAAAAATAAAATATAAAATAAAAACAATAAATCTGGCACAGCAGCAGACCACAGGAGAGGTGGAGTAAGGAGGGGTGGAGGTTACGCTGTCACCACAAAATGATGTTAAGTAATTTTAGAATTTTTCTTTATGTGTTTGTTGATAAGACTCAATTTTACACCGTGTCGATTACTCAGTGTAAAGAAACTCTGAAACAATAAATCTTTCACTTGCTGCCTGAAGCTTTCTTTGTTCTCCTTCAGAACTTGCCCAATATTGTTTGGTCTGACAGCTACGGATACCTGCTGATTTTCAAGGCCATGACCTTCCTCTGTGGCGCTTCAGGGCTGTTTAAAAATTCATCCTGAAGTTTTCAAACTTGTCTTGTGAGTGCATTAGTAAGCGTTATGCTTTCCTTGCCTCGAGACCACCAAAACTGGAGAAGGTTCGCAAAACTTTACGTAGAATCTTTATCATGAACAAAATAAAATTGGTGCATTCTAACTCTGGGCATTACTTCCTTCATTTGGTTTGATTTGTTTCATTGTCTAAGGATATATTGGATATGTTAATCAAAATTAACGCTCTAGCTAGTATTTATTTTGTCCATAGAACAAAAGAAAATCTACCTTCTTTCAGATATAGTGGGGGGGCCAATGTTTTCCCGTTGAATTCAAATGTTAATTTGTGGACACTGGTTGGGTTGTCTTTAGGGATGATAGAAGTTGTAGAAAAAATATGTCTCCATTTTTTTCAAGTTCTTTATAGCGGCCATTTTGGATTATCAAAATGGCGTTTGTTGAAAACCGAAATTGTCATTATCTTGGCTTCTAAATGACCTAGAGTGTTAATTTTGGTGTCCAAATGTACATATTTGCGGATACTTAATCCAATAAACACACATTTATACACCTACATATGATCAAAAGGGTTCTTATGGCAGCCATCTTGGATTTTCACGCACTTATGCCAACACATATATATATTTTTTTCCATCATTTTCACTTCTAAATCACATAAAGGCTGGACTTTAGTGTTCAAATGTACACTTATAATGTCTTTGTGCAATATTTTTAGTTGGCAGTGTTCATTGTTACATTGAAGGATCTCCATCCTCCTCATCATCAGTGTTATCGATTCCCATGGGGCGCTCCTGACCCGTGTTACCACACACCTCTTCATCTGCCCCACACATACACATCTCAGAACAGTTGAGATGCTGAGACCTGCATGAGCAGTGAGACATGCATTGGGTCTTCTTGCAGTTACATTTGATTAGATGTGTGATGGCAGCTGGGGCTGGAGGGTCCTTGGTTGTGATGGGCACCAGCTGATCTCCTTCTGCTCTCCATCCATGTTCTGTTGGTTGTGGAAGCTGGGGGTCCGGTACATCAGCCTGATGCCACACCATGGCCTGGAAATGTGCACGAGCAATGGCTTCATGTAAAGCTCCCCGTGTTGGTGGCAGCTTCTGTGCCTCTAGCTGTTTCTTGGTAAACAGTCTCCACCTCAGCTTGCCCACATCCACAACTGTAGTACGAGGCTCATACAGCTGGCATACAAATGCCTCAATGTCACTTTCTGTGTCAGCTCTCAGCTCCTCAGAGGCCCCAAGGTCATGAAACGCAGATACCACCTCAACAGAGCACCTATTGAGGGCTTGCCAACATGTGAGCTTTCCCTTGCCGGCAAACCGACCAGTCTGGTCTGCTCCCGTGAATGCATGGAATCCTGGTAGGGCTGCAGCCTTCCTGACACCAAGTTCATGTACTATTGGTTCCAGTGAGATTTGCCTCTTCTTGTTCCCCACACCCGTGATGAAGTATGTGTCTTTGCATAGTTCATGGTACCGGTGGAGTGCTAGGATGAATACATCAGTATCAGGTGACTGAATGTACAGCTGTGTTGCACCTCTTCGGACGGCATCTAGACTGTGAAGAAAGATCCTCGTATCAGCCTCCTCCTGGGAGCTACGGAGATGCTGTACATCCATGCAGTTGGAGAAGACATCCTGCCTTGAAGTGACGATGAAGACCTTGGTAGTCCCCTCAAAGTGACACAGAGCTTTCTTTGCCAGATAGACAGTTAGCTCATCTTTGGTGTTGGTGTGCGACAGGAACTGTTTTGCTGTCAGTTTCCCAATCGGGGTGCTGTCTTGAACGTGGTAAGCAGTGGGCGGCTTGCCACCTTGGCGCCTCTCCCGTGTGGCCTCTTTCAGTGAATTTGGCAGATCATATCGGTCAAACACGAGGTGGACTTCATCATACCCGTTGGTCTTGCAGTCCAGTGTTGCATTGAAATGGCCAGCCCACTGGGCACATGTTTTGACCCATTGTGGCTTACCCATTGCTTGCACTAATGTCATGCCGTCTATGACAGTCACCTTCTTGGGAGGGGGTGGAGTATGTTCAGGATTGTCGTCGTCTGGCTGCTGACCAGTGCCAGTTGACTTCTTGGGTAGATCTTCTAGGATGCCCATGAGCTTGCTTTTGTCTGTGCATGGTAGTAGTGTCCCAGCCATTGCAAAGAGGGTTCGTGGAAGCGCGGTGAATTCATATTGACCTATGGCATCCTTCAAGTTGATCTCTGGTCGTGAGCGGGCCACGATCAGCATGCGCGCAAACAGTGACCTGTCGTCTTTCAGCTCTACAACCTTGTCTGCCAGTTTGTGCTTCACAGCTTTCCTGGCACTCTTCCACATCTTCAGTTTGACCTTTCCCATTCTGGCCCAAAGGTTGATTTCATTTGTGTTGATGCGCTCTGCAACAAACGTGTTATACGCTTTCTGACCAATCTCATCTTGGTTGCAGACATCCTTCTGTACTTCAGCTGGCATCACCACCTTGGTGATGATAGTCGTCAGGTCTTCACCCTCATGCGTCATGGGATTCATGGACTCTCTGATCACATTCTTCAGTCGACGAATGCTGTCTTCCTGCCGAGCCCAGACTGTGGTTGATAGGTCGTGGTGCTCCTTACGTGTAGCTGATTGTGAGCCAGCCATCTGACGGGCTTCTTCAGCAAGCCTACTCAGCTCTGGTGCTGTCAGAAAGAACCTTTCGCGGGCACTGGCATTCTGGGTAATGCCCACAATACCCCCTGTCACCTTCATGATCCTGTTGATGTGCTCCAGTGCATGGTCCACACCTACAGCACAGAAGGGGATTTCATTCTTATGGACACTGAAGTTCCCATCCATGAACTCTTGGTAGATCCCTGGATCTGTCATCTTCAGGGCCTTCATCTCTGCAAGGTACCGGGGAGTCAGCCTGGCATATTTCTGTTTGTCATGTGCAAAGAAGTATATGCACATCTCATCCAGTGAAGACAGGTGAAGCTCAAATTGTCCATCACGGGTGGCACGGATGAATGTGTATATCAGCATTATCATCCGCATGTAGCGTCGCACAAACTTGAACAGTGGACTCTTGGCTTCTTTCCTCTCATCAAACTTTGCCATGGCCTCCAGGACTTCGTTTGACTCGAGGACAGCTAGCATGTTGTTCTGCGCGCTTGTCATCTCCTCTCGGTTGTGTAGATGACAGCTCTGGGCAACCTGTTGTGCTGACTGGGTACATGGGCCCCTCAGATGGGGATGCTCTTGGAAGAATTCGTCCACATAGAGGTCGAAGAGGGCTTGGACAGTGGTGATGTGGGCCTCCAAAGCCCTCTTCATGTGCTTGGCTTCCAGTATTTGTCTGGTCGTTGTTGGGCCATAGATATCAGCCTCAGACCAAGCCTCGTCAAGACCACTGTCCTCTATGGCATTCCCAGCAGCCCTCAGTGCAGCCATCACAGTGTGCATCTCCCCTAGTCGCAGTACCCACTTGCCTTTGCAGTCATCTCTGGTCATCTCCAGCTGTTTGGCTCGCTCATACAGGGCCATGTCTAAGGTGATCACTGTCTTCCTATCGGGACCCATGACCATGCAGTTGATTTGCTGTGTCTGTTTCAAGACTGTTATCAGTGTTTGCCATTCATGGGCTGGTGCTGCTACCAATGGCAGGGCGTTGACCTCTGTCAGAGGCTTCGAAGAGGAGAGCAGTGAGTTGTAGGCTGTCCAAGTTGGGATATCGTGATGCTTGATCCTACTGCCAGGTGGTTGTTTTGGATCGTGGACGAGTGACCCAACAGGGTCAGCATGCTGGGGTTCTGCAGCTTGCAGCTGGTCATCTGGTGGGATGATGTCGTCTTGTACGTCCTCAGCTTCAGCTGTTCGCATGATTGTGCGTGAAAGTAGCCACACTGTGTCCGTCGCAGAGTACGGCTTGGTGACATCTGGGTTTGACCGTGTCTTGAAGCTATACGTGGTACCTGTGGCAGATTGTTTGTTTGGTGCTTGGCAAGGAACAAAGTCTGGAGCAGTCAGAACCTTGAGTGAGCGGTGTCTGGCCTTTCGGTCATGTAGTGTCAGTGTTCTATGTTCATCTGTGGAGGGTGCATGTTCCCGTCGTTGGTAGAGTGCCCAGGCTGTAGCATGGAGTGTCCGCTTCCCATCAGGTGTGTCTTCATTGAAGTCACTGTTGTCCACTGCAAAGAAGACAAACGTCCCTATGCGCATGGTTCTTGGAAAGTATACACCCTGTTCTGTCGTAGACTCTATGACTGAGTTGGCCAGCTGTGTCTCCAACCGCAAGATCCGACTATAATCAACAGACAGACCGAACCCATGCAGGAAATCCAGAAGCTTCTTGTTTCTGGTGGACTGATGGACTACAATGGCAACGGCAAGCTGCTGTGGCCATTCTAAGCGATGGCGGAATGGTGCATCTGGCTCTTTGGGCTTGTACGTGACTTGGCGTTTTGACTTGTAGCCGTACATGATGTTCTGACTGATGGTTATAACATCTCGATGAATAGTGGCTGAGCGCATAGTCTCTGGCTCAATGCTCGTGGCTGGTCCTTCCAGTAGCCAGCGGAGGAAAGCATAGAGTACTTTGGGTACATGCTTTTCAGCATCATCAGTGTTCATTTCTCCTTCAAATTGCCATGGGTGCTTGTTCTGACAAGCAATGGCACTGCGGAGAACAGAGGCACTCTCAAAC
>NC_136262.1:193285499-193305499 GCF_964187855.1 Myxine glutinosa | reverse complement strand
GATAGTGTGGCGGACACAAAAGCCCACTGGCGTGGTGACATCATTCCGCGCACCAAGTGGGCGGTGGCCACGCACCAGGGGTAGGCGTGGCCTCAGGATATACACCGGGCGCCCAGCCCGGGACAGTACAGTGTTACAGTGTAGTCTTACAATAAAGACGTTTATATGTTACCGCTTGTCCGCTTCCTCCTTGCTCACAAGCAGCGCGCGTAACGCCGCGCTTTACTGGTGACCCTCGACGTTGGATCTGCTGGAGCGATCCTTCCACACGCGACGCCATTGCCATGGCCGACTTCGTCAAACTTCCGGAATTTTGGGAGGCTCAGGCCGAAGTCTGGTTCGTCCAGGCCGAAGCCCAATTTCAGCTTCGGCGCCTCACCGGCGATGACACGCGCTATTGCCACGTCGTCGCCTCCCTCGGGCCCGGCACGGCCGCTCGAGTTGTGTCCGTCCTTCGCCACCCACCGAACGGCCACAAGTACGAGGCACTCAAGCGGCTACTCCTAGCCACGTTCGGCCTTACGGACGACGCACGGGCCGACCGCCTCCTGGATCTCCCCGAGCTCGGTGAGACGCGCCCGTCGGTCCGAATGGACCATATGCTGTCACTGTTGGGCGACGAAGCCCCCGGTTCGCTATTCCGGGCGCTTTTCCGGCGCCAACTTCCAGCGCAGGTCCGCCTCGCGTTGGCCGGGACCGAGCTAACGGAACCCCGAGCATTGGCGGCCGAGGCGGACAGGTACTTCGCCGCTTCGGACATGCGGGCGAGCGTCGGCGTGGCCGTCACGGCCCTCGACGCTGATGTTCAGCAGCATGTTCCACAGCATCAGCTTCTACAGCACGCTGATGTTCAGCAGCATGCTGATACGCACCTCGTGAACGCCGCCACGCCCCGCCCACCGCCGCGGCGAAAACCGCCACCGCGGGGAAACCCGCCAACTCCACCGGCCTGGCGGAGCCAGCCGCGCTCCTCCAGCTCCACCACCTGGTGCTGGTTCCATGCCAAGTTCGGCCACGAAGCTCGGCGGTGTCATCCGCCGTGCTCCTTCAACGGGTCGGGAAACGCCCGGGCCGGCGCTCAATAGTGGCGATGAGCGCCGGCCATTCGAACAGCCTGCTGTTCATAACGGACACCTTCTCCAGGCGCCGTTACCTGTGCGACACGGGAGCGCAGGTGAGTGTCATTCCCGCCGGCACGTCAGACAAGCACGCCGCGGGTGGGGGCCCCGCGCTGCTTGCCGCGAACGGGACGCCCATCCGTACGTACGGAAAACGCTGCCTCTCTCTGCGGTTTGCAGGGCAGGTTTTCCGATGGACGTTCGTCACCGCCGACGTGCCCATGGCACTGCTTGGCGCGGACTTCCTGTGCGCTAATGGGCTCCTGGTCGACGTCAAGCGCAGACGGCTTGTCCAGGCCGAGACGTTCAGCTCGCTCGCTTGTGCGTTGCCCAGCTCAACGAGCGGCTTGCCAAGCGGCTTGCCGAACGATTCGGTTCCGGCCACGTTGGTCTGTACGCTTCCGGCAGCGGACGCATTCACCCGCCTCCTCGCCGGCTTCCCGGCCCTCACGCGGCCCACCTTCTCGGCGGGGGCCGTCAAGCACGGGGTGGCCCATCACATCCCCACCGTCGGGCCACCGGTCTACGCCCGGGCACGCCGCCTCGAGCCGACGAAGCTGGCGGTGGCAAAAGCGGAGTTCGCTACCCTGGAGCGACTCGGCATCGTTCGGCGCTCAGAGAGCGCTTGGGCGTCGCCGCTGCACATCGTGCCGAAGCCCGGCGGGGGATGGCGACCGTGCGGGGACTATCGCCGTCTCAATGACGCCACGACTCCCGACCGCTACCCCGTCCCCCACATTCAGGACTTTTCCGCCCGTTTGGCGGGCAGGTCCTTCTTCTCGAAGGTGGACCTCATACGCGGCTACCATCAGGTCCCCGTCAGGCCGGAGGACGTCCCGAAGACGGCGGTCATCACGCCATTCGGACTCTTCGAGTTCTTGCGCATGCCCTTCGGTCTGAAGAATGCGGCTCAGGCGTTCCAGCGACTGATGGACAGCGTCCTGCGCGACTTGGATTTTGTCTACGTTTACCTGGACGATATCCTCGTCGCCAGCGCGTCCCGCGAAGAGCACCTACGCCACCTCCGCACGCTCTTCGAACGCCTGGGCCAGCATGGCCTGATTGTGAACCCCGCAAAGTGCCGGTTCGGCGCCGCCACAATCGATTTTCTGGGGCACCGTGTCACCAGGCACGGAGCCGTCCCCCTACCGGCCAAGGTGGAGGCGGTGAAGGGGTTTCCGCGCCCCCGCACGATCAGAGGGCTGCAGGAGTTCCTGGGCATGGTGAACTTTTACCATCGGTTCCTGCCCCGTATCGCCCAGCTCCTGCGCCCCCTGCACGAAGCTCTCCGAGGTAAGCCGGGCAAAGGCGACGTTACCTGGACCGAGCAGATGGACACGGCGTTCACGGGCGCGAAGCTCGCCTTGGCTAACGCCACCATGCTCGCGCACCCGGCGCCCGATGCACCGATCGCCCTCACCACCGATGCCTCGGACTACGCGGTGGGCGCAGTGCATGAGCAATGGGTGCGTGGAGCTTGGCAACCGCTGGCGTTCTTTAGCCGGCAGCTTCGCCCGCCCGAACGCCGTTACAGTACCTTCGACCGCGAGTTGCTCGGACTTCACTTGGCGGTCAGGCACTTCCGCCATCTGCTCGAGGGCCGGGCGTTCACTGCCTTCGTCGACCACAAGCCGCTGATCTTTGCGATGGGCAAAGTCACCGAGCCGTGGTCGGCCCGGCAGCAGCGTCACCTCTCGGCCGTGTCCGAGTACACGACGGACATCCAGCACGTCGCGGGGAAGGACAACCCGGTGGCGGATTGCCTTTCCCGGGCCGTCGCCCACGCAGTCCACCTCGGCATCGACTATGCCCGGATGGCAGCGGACCAGGCCGCTGACCCCGACGTCCAGGCCTTGCGGACCGCCGTCACGGGCCTCCGCGTCACCGAGGTGCCGTTTGACGGCGCGGGCGCGGCCCTCTTGTGCGACGTCTCCCTCGGGCGTCCTCGCCCCATCGTGCCCGCGGGCTGGCAGCGCCAGGTGTTTGACGCCATCCACGGCCTGTCCCACCCGGGCGCGAGGGCCTCCCAAAGGCTGATCGCCGACAAGTTCGTCTGGCATGGCCTCCGGAAGGCCGTCCGCGGCTGGGCCAGGACGTGCCTCGCGTGCCAGCGCGCCAAGGTGCACCGGCACACCCAGGCCCCGTTGGCCCCGTTCACGGTGCCGGAACGCCGGTTTGACCACGTCCACGTGGACCTGGTGGGACCTCTGCCCCCCTCGCGGGGTTTCACCTACGTCCTCACCATGGTGGACCGCACCACCCGGTGGCCGGAGGCCGTGCCCTTGGCGTCGACAACGGCGGCCGATGTCGCGCAGGCTTTCATCGCCACCTGGGTCGCCCGGTTCGGCGCCCCCTCAGACATCTCATCCGACCGCGGCCCCCAGTTCACCTCGGAGCTCTGGGGGGCGGTTGCGCAGGGGCTCGGGGTCCGGCTGCACCGAACCACGGCCTACCATCCCCAGGCTAACGGCCTGTGTGAGCGATTTCACCGCTCATTGAAGGCCGCGCTCCGGGCCACCCTCCGCGACGGCGGCTGGGTCGACAGGCTCCCCTGGGTCCTGCTGGGCCTCCGGACGGCGCCCAAGGAGGACCTGCGCGCATCCGCGGCGGAATTGGTCTTCGGGCAACCGCTGCGGGTGCCGGGCGAGTTCCTCCCCGACTCCACGGCACCATGGTCCGCGGCACAGCAGCGCTCCGCTCTACAAGAGACCGCCCAGAGGTTCGCCCCGGTGCCAACGGCATGCCACGGGCACCCACCGACGCACGTCGCCCCGGAGCTTCGCACGGCGGAGTACGTCTTCGTCCGCCACGATGCCCATCGGACACCACTGCGGCCCCCGTACGACGGGCCTTTCCGCGTGCTGGAGACCGGGGCGAAGCACTTCACCCTGGACATCGGCGGTACTCCTGACCGCGTTTCGGTAGACCGCCTCAAGCCGGCCCACCTCGATGTGGACCATCCACCGCCAGTGGCCCGACCCCCACGTCGGGGCCGCCCTCCTGCGGGCGGACCCCCGGCACCGCCCAGCCCCGCCGCCACGCCGCCCCCCGGTCCTGCACCCATCCCAGGGGCAGCCAGGGGCATCCCACCTGGCATCCCTGCACCCCGGACGCCGCCGATCGCCAGGGGGCGCTTCGGCCGGGTCATTCGTCTGCCCCGCAAACTGGCCCTCCAGGTGCGCGGGAATTCTGGGGGGGCGCGTGTGGCGGACACAAAAGCCCACTGGCGTGGTGACATCATTCCGCGCACCAAGTGGGCGGTGGCCACGCACCAGGGGTAGGCGTGGCCTCAGGATATACACCGGGCGCCCAGCCCGGGACAGTACAGTGTTACAGTGTAGTCTTACAATAAAGACGTTTATATGTTACCGCTTGTCCGCTTCCTCCTTGCTCACAAGCAGCGCGCGTAACGCCGCGCTTTAATAGTAACATTTTTGTAAGAAAACACCAGTAAGCCTTGCAAGAAGCAATTATTGAGTACAACTGAAGATTGCCTACTTCAAGATGTCCTCTCAAGGATGCCCACCCCTGGCATTTTATACCAGCAACCAGGAGCAGGTACAAGATGGTGTGAGGGGTTCATCGTTTTTGTAATGTTCTCAAATTCTGGACTCTGAATCAATCTAGGAGTGGGTCCAGATTAGCCAATGGATGCCAAAAAGGAGACGATGAGTCTGTCTTTTATACATTGCATTATTTTATGAATAAATACACCATTCAGAAACAACTGCAACTTCAGTGAATTTCCTCGTGATTCTTTTGACGTCAGCTATATCTTGTCTCTGATTCGCAAAAACACATAAGTGATGTTAAATCTGTATCACAAGCAATCCAGCCTGGATAAAATGAAGCTGCTCCCACAGACATTGTTGGAAAATCCGTAGAAGTTCAAATTGATGCTCAATGGTGTTCACCTTCAAGACAGCAGCTCATCACCATCTCAGATCATATTACATCCAAAACGCCCACCTCTTTCCAAGTTTCTAGTTTTTACTTCCTGAGAATCTGGCCTGTATCCATCTTGTCCACCCTCTGTGTCCTCCCCGAGCCCTCATTCTTCCCCATATCCCTTATTACCTCCGTCACTGAAGATGGATGGAGGTTATGTTTTCACCCCTGTCTATCTGTTTACCTGTCTGTGAGCAGGATATCTCAAAAAGCTGTGGACGGATTCGGACAAAACGTGGGCGGTGAGTTGGGTAGGTGACAAGGACAAGCTGATTAGATTTTGGTTCAGGTCTAGATGCAGATCTGGCCTATCAGTGGGTACAAAAGGACTCTTCACCTCTACCGAGTGCCGTTCTAGTTTCTCCAAGTTCCTCCCAATATTTTGTCCCTCAACCCTGCTGTTGGTGTTTCCTCCCTCTATTTCTACTGTTACTTTTGTCCTGTTATGTTCTGATCCATTCTATGTCCTAGCTCCTTCGCGATATAATAAATGGTGCATTTTCTCAGATAGAGATATAAAGATTTTTAAAAATCAATCATGTTAAGATTCAGTAATTCTCTGCTTTTTAAATTTCCCACAACCAGACTGACTGCACATCTCGTCCCTTTTGTTCCTCACTTCTGTCTGCGGAATCTCATTCCAGAGGTTGTTCAATCCACCCTTCCCTCCAGGACTTCAAGCAGGTGGTTCAATGCCATCTCTTGTCCGCCCACATCTCTTCCACTGTCTTTTTTTTTTACCCATATTGAACTGATCTAGTCTAATCTTCTTACTTGCGGGTTGTGTTTCCTTCTTTCCTCTCCCTCTGCTTTTCCTGTTCTTTAATTCCCTTCCTTATTGTATCCAACTGTCAGTTCATACTCTAACTCGTCTCACTCTTCAATGAGACTCAATCTTCTAAAGACAACAAAGCAATTGGATTATGCAGAATATCTGAACCAGGCAGACTAGTTCCATTGAATCTTCAAAGATATCTTGGAAAAACAACAAACTACAGATAGAGATGTGACATTTATCTATAGCTAACTTCTCTCTCATAACTATTGACAAACAAAAATGATCTATTATACTGAAGGTCTAATATATTATTATACTGAAGAGCCTGGTGTTAGCTTAGCGGATAGGCTGCGTCTTGGGATCCGAGGATCCTGGGTCCGAATCCCGGTCGATCGCTGAATTAACGCCAGGGGGGTTGACTCAGCCTGTCATCCTTCCGAGGTCGGCAAATTGAGTAATTCCCTGTGTGTTGCAACAGGGTTGGTGGCAGGAAGGGCATCTGGCCATAAAACATTGCTTCAAAAAGTGGACCACTGGTGCCCGAAAAAAGGCCAATCCCCGCTCCGAGGGGAAAATGGCTTCTAAAGGTCGTTCATACTGAAGGACAAAATGGCTTAAGAAGACATCCCACATGTTTAAACTGCATTTAGTGAAAATATTATGAAAAGTTGTTATGAAAAGTATTGTCTTCTTCTGCTCCCCCTCTCCGGTCCCCCCAACCCACTTCTTACAAGACAATGCAAGATCATTCAAGTGGAAATGCACGACCTCTATCTTTCAATTATTTTGCATATTCACTTCAAGCAAATTATCTGTGATTATCAGGAATGCATTTACTGTATTGTCTACAGAAGGACAAATGACATCACAGCAAGGTCACAGAACAAAAGCTCAGAGCAGAATAAATGAAAGCAATTACACATGGCTGTTTGGTGAATGTGTTGGAGAAACGAAGAGGCTGAATGAAAAACTTTTCACAAGCACAGGCTCTGTCTGCAATTTGAAGGTTTTTGTCAATTGTCAGTGAGGATGAGATGAGATTCGTCACATTACATTAAATATTCGTGATGAGCAGTCACTAATGCATTGCAGGCATGTGCAGCGAAGGCTTGCATCTCGTAATCCCGGAATGCGATTCACCGGGGCGACAATTGAAAACATCTTACATTTGCAAGAGAAAAAAAGAAACCTTTCAGTTTAAAGTTTATGTGCGTTCAACCCATCTTGGAGCACATGCTTGTAA
This sequence comes from Myxine glutinosa, assembly GCF_964187855.1. Lineage (NCBI taxonomy): Eukaryota > Metazoa > Chordata > Myxini > Myxiniformes > Myxinidae > Myxine > Myxine glutinosa. The sequence continues at coordinate 193,298,412 of NC_136262.1, read as the reverse complement.
AGCTACGCAGAAATATGTTAACATGTTTTCATCTCTGGCCTCGGATTTCTGATTGGATGTGGATGATTGACTTGTAAGAATTGTCCACTGCAGTGTCACGTAATGTTATGCTGAGAACAAACATTTGGCGCAAACTATATTCAAGGTGTGAACTACCATGTTATATCCATGCTTGTGTGTCGACAACATGGAAGATAATGAGCACTAAGTATGATCCTGAAACTTGTATCAGCTGGAACTTTCAGTGGAGTACTTTTTCATCTCATTCGGACAGCGGGCCACTTAAAGATGAGCTTGGTGGAACGACTTTCCGATCCGACGAAAAGGTATAAGAGGCGGTGCACGAACAGCTACAGAAGCAGCCAAAATATTTTTTTTTTCTAGCGGAATCCAGGCCTTAGTAAAGCGCTGGAAAAAATGCATTATACGCAATCCAGATTATGTTGAAAAATAACAGTTGTTACACAGTACATGGAATAAACAGTGAAAAATATTTTAAGGTTACGTATTGACTGTTCCTCGTATATATATATATATATTATATAGATGATGAGGAATTGACAATCAAAGGGAGGTGAATCATTATTGAAGGACAAGTTATTGATTGAGGGAGTGATGTTGTTAATGAGGGGTGAAATGTCAGAGGAAGTTGTTATAAATCTTCGATTTTGCAAGTAACAAGTAAACGAAAAAACATGTTTTAGGGCTACACACTTAATTTTTTTTAAAGTTTTAAACCTTTTTATTATTATTTAATTTTGATAGATATAAATGTACCAGAAAAGAGGACCGTGGGCCAAATTTCAGCTCTCTCGGACGTATGGAACCTAGAAAACGAACGGCTCAAAGATTTGAAACGAGACAAACAAATGAAGTTGAGATGAAGTTAAATAAAAATGTGTAATAATAAAAAGAAACAATAAATATAAAAAATGCTGAAGACGAATGTAATGGTGGTGGTGAGGGAGAGACAGAAAGAAGGAAGACGTTTTTTTAAATATCGATACCTTTCGTAATTCTTTTGATTTTTTGGGGGGTTGGAGGGGGGCGGGGGGGGGGGGTTGAGTGAGAGTATGATTGGTGAGAGGTGATAGTTGTGTGGGGGTACAATGACCACCATATAGGATTCATCTAATTTGCAAAAAAATCCCACTACCTGTTTTGAAGAATTTAAAATGTCAATGGAGAGATGGACGGATGGATAACGTACCTCAGCAATGGCTCCCGAGCATATAGTTCCAAGTTTGTTAACACAAAAGTCACTGTTTGATTTCCAATTTCATGTATAAAGATAAAATCAACAGATTAAACAAGTCATTGTTACTTATTACATATTCAACTAGTCACGACCATTGCTGCAGAAACATTCTCAAGAAATGTACACAAACCAATTTGTTTGTAACTAAGGATTGCAAGTTGATGATCGTTGTAGTTAAAAAGAAATATGTTTAAAACTCTACAGACACAAGATATCGTGTCTAAGCAGTTAAGCCAACATCTTATACCTACTCTCTTCCTCATGAGTAAACAGCAAAACCAGTGTCGTGTTCAATCGCAGCGTGAAAGCGGTATTTTAACATGGGCAGTCATGCCTAGGTGCGCAGGAATTCAGTTTTCTTTGACCCTGTGATCTCTGGACAGGAAAATGACATGACCACATGAAGGCTGAGACCCTGATCAAAGGTTATCCCCACTCTTGATCCACCAGGGCTCATGACAAGCTACACCAATGGAATGTGTGACCTTAAATGTACTAATGTTTGTCTCCTGCTTCACCTGTTTCAGATGTGCTGAGACTTCAATGATTGTATAGTTATAATGAATAGCTTTGTGCTGTGTGCTTTTTATTTGCAGTACTCGATTTATCATTCATAGAAATGGACATTTCATACGAAGTTATTGATCTATGCTAAGAAGCTTTTACAATTAGTATTTTGAACTTTTTCAATGTGACTTTAGAACAGTAGATTATTGAATCTTTTTCATCACTTTTAAAAGTTTGGATAAATTATTGCTTATGCTTCTTGATTTGGAGAAAGCATAGAAATGTATAAATTTTCAAATTATTCAATGGAAGAAAACCAGTTTGCTTGCTGCACAAAAAAAATGTGTATTGGTCTTTTTCAAACTTCATTCTAAACAATCTGGACACATAGCAAGAGGAACAGACAAGCGATGGATAAGGAGAATTATAGACTGGTGACCTAGAGAAGACCCTGGAAGAAGCAGAGGTAGACCAAAGATCGGAGGAGATAATTAATTTACGAATTGGAGTACAAAGGCCCCAATTGTCATTGAATGGTCCATGATGAGAGAGGTCCTCCCTCATCCTACATGGACGAAGTCAGCTGATCAAATGAAGACAAGAGTACTTGTCTAACTTGATAAAAATCACAAGTTAGTCCTTTTCACATATTCCAAAGCTTTCTTACAGAAGAGGTATGTGCTGTTGTATGCAAATTTTAATAAATATGCATTGATCCTGAAGGAATTAGCAAGAGTCAACAATTTGGTTTTGATTTTGAGGTGCTGGATTAATGTTTAGCTCACCTGGAACGAAGTTCTGGGCTGCTTATGCGAAGGCGCATCGTCCGTCCGTCAGTCCGTCCGTCCGTAAACACTTGAAACTTCTTCCCCAGAACCGCTGATTGGATTGCGACTAAATTTGGCACAAATTATATGTGTTGTGTTGTGACTAAAGTTTGCTCACGGCATTAAAAAAAATCGGGGTCTCAGGGGGTCTACCGGGGATCCAGGTTTGACCCCCCAAAATAGGTATTTGCTTTCTTCTCAGAAACTACACACACGATTTCGATTAAACTTGACCACAACCTTCACCACCCGTGCTGTACCAAAGGTTGTTGACGGCATTTAAAAAATCTGCCTTTTTGTGGGTCTAGGGGGGTTTCCCCCCAAATAGGCATTTGCTTTCTTCTCAGAAATTACATATGCAATTTCGAGGAAACTTCACCACAACCTTCATCATCCGTTATGTACCAATGTTTGTTCAAGGCATTAGAAAAATTGGGGTCTTAGGAGGTATATGGGGTTGGAGGAGGGGGTGTGGCCCCCCAAAATAGGTATTTTTTTTGTTTCTTTGCTTAAAGTTTTATGATTATGTTAATATGATTCTACATGCTGTTCTATCTTCTAGCAACCATTGAAATTGGTTTAAAATACCTTTAGTCGGTGCAGTATACCGTTTATTCTACCAGGTGAGCCCAGCGGTATTGCCCCTATGTTTTTAAAAGCTTTGGTACTTGCATGACACATACTATCAGTGTACAATTGTGCTTCATACAGTGAGCATCAGTCATAAGTACGTTGCCTAAGCAAACTTAACTGTCACATCAAATTTTTTATTTTTCTTTTGATTTTTTTAAATCCCAGCTTGTGGAAGAAAAGGTGATGGCTGATCAAAGCATACCATACTGGCCGTGGGTTATTTGGGAAACAACTGTACACGAACAATCGGACACAAACAACAACGGGTGGAGGGATGAATAGTTTAGAGAGAGGAAAAGTAAGGATGAGATGGCTGGATTAATGGGTGTTGAAGATATCACTGTTTGGGATGGAAATCGATGGAAGAGTGATTTTGGATTGATTCCGGCAGGTGATTCCACATGCGGGAGTAAAGTGGAACAAGGCAATGGAGGTGAACAATTAGGATGGACTTCAGAATTGTCCCAGGTAGGGGTTACTGGAAGAGCATGTGCATCTCCGAGGGGCGTAGGACTGTAAGAACAGGAGAACCCAGACCAGAAGAGAGGGGGTAGAGAACAGGTGTTTATATTGCACTCAGACATGGCAGCCGGTTTGTCACTCGAGAACACCTACATGTAACTTTAAGCGCTCACAAGTGGTAAACCTGGCCGGAAATACAGGCAATCCACAACACCGAGATGAAGCAGGGGAAGAACGAGACTAGAGGCTTTTGTCATCACATTTGAGTACTTCTAATCATAGTTATCCATCGAAAAGAATGGCATGAGGGTGAGTGCTCATGAGAAAGCATCCACAACTAGTGAGAACCACCTAATGTGGAGGCTCTGACCAAGTCACCGTCTGAAAAAACTGAAATAAGAATACAAAAAACTCAATGATAACAATCAACGGAACAGATACAACCCAGAGAATAATTTGTTTTTGACACATTGGACTCCATTTTTGAAGCTATACCAGCAACAGTGGCAAATGGCTATTTAAACTCGACTGAACAAGATAAAGCATTTTGTGATTTTCAGAGAGATAATAAGGCTGTAAGGTGTGTGTGTGTGTGTGTGTCGTTGGTTGTTATCTCCATATGTGGGTTTCAGAATGTGAAATGGAGTCCTCCCAGGTCTAAAAGTGAACCCTTTGATGCTCACTAAAAGTGAACTATGATAGATACCGTTTCAATAAGGGATCATGATTCATGAACCAGTTTGTGAAGTTTTCTTATTCTCAAAGTTTTGTTCCGAGGGCTCTTTTGAGGATCGTCACCGAACCCCAGACGCTTCCAACTGCAGTTCATTTGTGGTAATATGCCCAGGGATGGTTTTTAAGATCTCTGCAAGGTTTTTCTTTATCATTCCCGTTGCCCCAATTTCCACTGGTGCAATTTCAGCGCTCTTCAGATTCCAGGATCTTTTCACTTCATTTTTGAGGTCTTGGTATTCGGTCATTTTCTTGATTTCTGCATTGTTTAGGCCAAAATCCCTGGGACACTTCAATTAGCAATGCCTTCTTTTATTTTTTGTACCTCAGTACTATATCCAGTCACAATGCTTTGTTTTCTATGTTCATGCTTAATGGGACCATTAGGTCATACGTGAGCATTACTTCCTTGTTTAAAGTGATTGTTTTTAGTTCATGTTTGCATGAGGTTTCTGGAACTGGTATATTGACACTTTTGCAGATGTGCCATTGGATTATTCAACATACTTTGTTGTGCCTTTGGGTGTACAGCTGCTCTGACATGAGTTTTGTTACATCCTGATAGGAGGAGGTTCGTACTTTCTGTTTATACCTACACTTGTCCGAACATACACTTGTCCGATTACAGAACCTACACTGGTCCAACTGACTCAGTTCTGCCATTTTCCTTAAAGTGTGTGTGTGTGTGTGTGTGTGTGTGTGTGTGTGTGTGTGTGTGTGTGTGTGTGTGTGTGTTTGTGTGTGTATGTGGATTTCTAAATGTACTTGTACTTGAAAGCACTTTTCTCCTCCCCAGTAAAGCATTCGTTCTTACACACTTTTAATACAATATACAACTTATATTGTGTAGTACCGGTACTTACAATAATTAACTCTTAGATGCAGGCGTCAAAAATCCTACATAAACGCAGCCATTGGGCCTCGGAGGCCCAACGGATGTATTCGTGTAATGTTTTTTTATTTAATATTTTTTATAGATTTTTTTTCTTTCATATCCTTTTTCAATCCAAGTCGATGCTCATGGATGCGTATTTGCTCAGAAAATGTGAATCATTGATCCTATTAGTTGGAAGAATCCCATACAATAATGAATCTTTTTTTCTTTTTTTTTTTGCAAAACAAATTTTTTTGTTCTTGGTTTTTCAACTTTTTTCTCTAAATAGTTGAGGCTCATGGAGGAGTATTTGGTCAAAAAATATGATTCACTAATCCTTTTATTTAGAATGTATATGTCCACAACTGTCAAAAATCCTACACCGATGCAGCCATTGGACCTCGGAGGCCCCACGAATGTATTCGTGTAAAGTTTTTAAATTTTCATATTTTTGTCACTGAATTATTTGTAACCAAGTTATAGGAGCATATAATGAGGCTCATATCAAGAAAATAATGATACAACACAGGAGTACAACAACATTTATGCAGGGCCTCGAAGGCCCCAGGCCTGCATTCGTGTCGGATTTTCGGGTTATAAGTGAAGAATGAAGATTTTTCCCACGAGCCTGAATGAATTTTTTTAATGTAACTGAATTTTGTGTAACAACATGAAAGTCGGTGAAAATGAGGCTCATTCCAAAAAAATAATAATTGTACAGCATAATTTTTGCATCAAAAAAACCTTGTGGGCCTCCGAGGCCCAATCACTGCATCCAAGGGTTAATCCGTCATTATGTCTGTGTGTGCTCCATCATTCTCATTGCACCACTGAATTCATAAACAAGTCCTCTTAAACATCTTGTGTAGCCTTTGTGGAGTCACCTAAGAACAAGTAACTAAGTGGAAACACCCGTTGGGGTGGGGGGGATATTATTAGTATGAATATTGTGTTTGCGCATTTGTGTGTTTGCGCAATATTGGGGCTTTGCGCATGCGCAAGATTGGAGGTCACGTCTTTTCGAAGCTGTCCATGCGCTCACGCTTTCGAAGTTAAGTAATTTTTCACAATTGTGTTTTTGTCGAAACTGTATCTATCTTTCGGTGTGTGTACCTATAGTGTGTCTTTAGTAAGATTCTCGGTGTTAATTTTTCATACATGCATACAAAATCGTCGGTTAATTAGTGTCGCGTATTTTGAGGCCTAGTAGGCTACCGTGTCCGACCATGAGGCTTTGTTTTTCTCTCAGCGGTCCATCGATTGCACTGCAATTACTTTCGTTTTCTGTTTTTGTCCCAGTCTTTCACCCCATACTTCCTTGTTTAAAATCTCAACTCAAAAAAAAAAAACCCAAATTTTTTTTTTCCTTCTCTGTTCTTATTCGCTTATTCATTGTTCTTATTTGTTCGTTCGTTCTTCGATCACGTGTTTCACCCCCATTTCCATTTTCCATTTCCCCAGATAGTTTTCACTGCTCAATTTAAAAATGTTTAAACTTTCCCCTGAAGAACTGTATTCTGTCGTATATTATAACACCTTTTTCTTCTTCTTCTATAAAAGGATGCTTTCGACTTGCTCACCAAATCAATTCATTCCAAAAAAAAATTCCATCTCTTACAGTTCCTTTTTTCTACATTCCCGAAACTCTCCTGCACTCCACCCCTCCTTCAGCGTCCTCAAATGTATTTTTGACTCGAAGGTCACAAGAAACTCATTTTGCAATAAATGTTCATTTCCCATTAATCGTACACTTTTCAAAATCCAATCTCACCCCTCCCCTCCAAATCTTCCCCATCACCCCTTCCCTCCAAAACGTCCCCATCACCCCTTCCCTCAAAAACTTCCCCATCACCCCTCCCTCCAAAACTTCCCCATCACCCCTCCCCTCCAAATCTACCCCCTTGCCCCTCCCCTCCAAATCTACATCACCCATCTCTTTCAAATTTTCCCCCTTTCCCCTCCCCTCCAAATTTTCCCCATCACCCATCCCTTTCAAATCTTCCCCCTTGCCCCTCCCCTCCAAATCTTCACCATCACCCCTTCCCTCCAAAACTTCCACATCACCCCTCCCCTCCAAAACTTCCCCATCACCCCTCCCCTCCAAATCTACCCCCTTGCCCCTCCCCTCTAAATATTCCCCATCATCCATCCCTTTCAAATCTCCCCCCTTGCCCCTTCCCTCCTAAACTCCCCCCACACCCCTCCCCTCCGAGACTCTCCCTCGCTCCTCCCCTCCTAGACTCCCCTCTCACCCCTCCTCCTCAAAGCGTCCTCCCCGCTTCTTCCCCCTTCAAACTTTCACCTTCATCTCCCCCAACCATCTGCCTCGCTCTTCCCCCTCCTCAAATAACACCTCACTGTGCCTCACCCAATCACCATCAAACCTTTTGTCCGCCCCATTCTTCCCTTTCTCCAAGCTATTCTGAAATCTCTGACACACCTTCAACAGCTCTCCCTACCACTTCCTCCTCTTCCACATCTTACCCTACCCTCCGCCCCCCATGTTCTGTATCCGATGCTCCCCCTTCCTCTTCATTAACGGTATGGACCTCAAACATCCGGGGCCTTCGCTCAAACTTGACTGATCTCTCCAAACAGGTTTCTTATGACAAACCAGACGTGATCTGCTTCACAGAAACTTTCCTCCTTGATGATGTCTCTGATTCCTTGCTATCTCTCCCAGGTTACTCCCTCCTCCGGTATGACAGACCTGAGCCTCGTCCTGGAGGTGGGGTTGCTATCTTTATTAAAAAAAACTCTCTTCCTCACTCGCACTGCACTGCCCTCTCTCCACCTCACCCCCAGGAATACCTTTGGCTACGGCTTCCCCTTCACTCCCACCTTTTGTTCATATGTGTGTTGTACCGTCCACCAAACAGTGATGACCCCATCTACGTCTCGCTGTCTGATAATATGGACCAACTTCTATCTACCCATCCCAATTCTCTCTTCCTCATATGTGGTGATTTTAATTGTCACCATGCCAGTTGGCTGGGTGTGGGTACCTCTCTCACCAGCCATGGCTCTTCAGCAAAGGACTTCTGCGTCTCACTGGGACTGACACAATCTGTCAATTTCCCGACCCGGATCTCAGTCAACAGAGCATCTTCTCTTCTGGACTTGGTTATGTCTAACTTCCCTGAAAATGTCTGCTGCTCTTCTTCTGCTCAAATCGGCTCATCTGATCATGTGCTTGTTAAAGTGGACATCTCTCTGACCATTCTCAGAGAGCCTCCTCAGCGTCGACGAGCCTGGAATTTCACTCAGGCCAACTGGCACGGTCTTCAAGCAGCCATCAATCATCTGCACTGGTCTCCCATCTCTACCGCCTCTGACATCAACTCATCCTGGGAATTCTTCCAAAGTAAATTGCTCTCTCTCATGCACAGATTTATCCCATCTCGTCTTCAGTTGTCATACCCTTCCTCCCGTCCATGGTACACGGAATCTTGTGGTGAGGCTGTTGCCCAGAAACAACTTGCTTTTGTCTCCTGGAAAGTAAATCCAACAGAAGGAAATCTTATTTCCTTTCACAAAGCCAGAAACAAGTGTGTGTCCACCATCAGGAGAGCCAGGAAACAATATCTCTCCGTTCTCAAGACCGAACTCTCTTATCTGTCTCCCTCTTCCAAATCCTGTTGGCGTCTGGTCAAATCTGTTTCTGGTGTTTGTTCCCCGTCCATCCCCTCCCTCACCTCAAATGGCTACACGGCTGACTCCGCACGTGAAAAAGCTGAATGCCTCAACTCTGTGTTTGCCTCTAAATCTTGTGTCCCAAACCCATCCCTCTCTGTACCCACTGTACCCAGTCGTTCCCAGCTGCTCCTCGACTCTGTGTCTTTCCTCCTGACAAGGTGGAAAAGTTTCTGTCAACCCTCGACTCTGATTCTGCAACTGGACCTGACGGCATCAGCCCATGGGTCCTAAAATCCTGTTCTTCCGCTCTTTCACTCCCTCTCTCCGTTCTCTTCACCCTCTCTTTTGCTCAAGGTCATCTGCCATCTGCTTAGAAATCAGCCAACATCACCGCTTTGCACAAAAAATGTGCAAAAACAGATCCTAGCAGCTACAGACCAATCAGCCTTCTCCCAATTATCAGCAAAGTCATGGAATCCATCATTGCTTCGGATATGAAATCTTTCCGCTTCTCCAATGTCTTGATCTCTGATCATCAATTTGGTTTCAGACATGGTCACTCTACTCTGGACATGCTGCTTCTGCTTTCTTAACGATGGATGGAGGTCCTCAATGCCAAACAGGAAATTAGAGCTGTCTCCCTTGACATATCACGTGCCTTCGATACGGTCTGGCACCCCGCTCTGCTCACCAAACTCTACTCCTTTGGTATCCATGGAAATCTCCACGCATGGTTGGCGGACTTCCTCTCTAGTCGTAGTCAACGTGTGGCCCTGAATGGGTTTCTCTCATCTCCTCTTCCTGTTCAGGCTGGAGTTCCCCAAGGCAGTGTTCTGGGCCCTGTGCTTTTTCTGGTCTTCATCAAAGATCTCTCTGACTCTCTTGAAAATCCTCTCTATCTCTTTGCAGATGACTCTACTCTCTGTCGCTCCATTCCTCATCCCTCAAATCGGCAGAATGCAGCTTCCTCACTCTCTGCAGACCTGGACAAAATCACAGACTGGGCAAACAAGTGGAACATGTCTTTCAATCCTGACAAATCTCACACTCTTACGATGTCTCTCCGAAAAGACCGACTGGACAACCCTCCCATCCACTTTCTGAATAATCCTCTCCAAGAAGTTCTGTCACTCAAGCTTTTGGGTCTCACTATCTGCCATGATCTTTCCTGGGAAAACCACATTTCAAATCTGGCCTCCAAAGCCAGTCGCCGACTGGGCATCCTCTGTCGTGCGAAGTCCTTCCTTTGCACACCTGAGCTCCTCACCACATACAAGGCTTTCATCTGCAGCTCAATGGAATACTGCTCTCCCCTCTGGGCTGGTGCTCCTGCCTCACACCCAGCTCGTCTTCATGCTGTTGAAACCAAAGCGTTCAGAATCATTGGAATCTCCCGCGATGAAGCTAACTCCAAGGGCCTTTCACTCACTCACCGCAGGCAGGTTGGTGGTCTTTCCGTCTTCTACCGACTCCTCTTTGGCCTTGCCCCCACCCCCCCAGCTCTCTCTGGGCTCTGTCCCCCAAATATTCCTGCAGGTCGCACAAGATCTGCCTGCAACCCTCTTATGGTTAAACTGCCAAAATCAAGACTATCTGCTCACCTTCACTCCTTCATCCTCTTTTTTTCCCGCCTCTGGAACAAACTCCCTCACTCTCTTCAATCCCACTTCACCCTCCAGGTCTTTAAAACAGGTGTTCACCACCATCTCTTATCTTCCCCCATCCAAAACCTTGATCTTTTCTACCCCCGCTAATTTCACCCCAAATCCACTTTTTTTAAATACCAACTTCTGTCCTGGAAGTCCTTGGTGTCCTTGTGTTTTATACTTCTCCCACCTCCCCCCCCCCCCCTTACCACGCCTCCTCCCCCCAAGCTCTCTCCTTCCCACACATCTCCCTGCTCTCAAATGTTGTGTTTTCGTGCTTCCCCTTCTCTCCCCATCTTGTCTTCCACTCCCTCTATTTATATATTTTGTTTGTCTGTTTGATTTGTTTGTGAAATAAATGTTAGCTTTCACGAGCCTCGATTCAGTATACAAAAAAAAAAAAACAACAAAAATTTATTTTATAATAACATTGATATTGTTGTGGATCCCAGGTTCGTAGACGTGCTAATGGGAGTTTATTACCCCGCTTCCTCTCAAACTCCGGATCCACTGAGGCCGCTGACCACGACTAAGCTCGTGATTGATGGATTGCTAAGAAATTCCAATCGCCAACCTCCCAGGCACACGCCGCAGTGTTTGCTGGTCAAATAATCCCAAATACCTTCAAGACACGCGACCGAAGAAACCGGGGATCGAACCCTCACTTTCACACACCTTATTGCGTGCCGAGCGGATTTGTACAGTGTGGAAAGCGGCGTTACCTGACGTGATTTACGGACCTGATTTAAGCCAAATTCGGTCTCGCATGATGCCAGGCCAATGAAGAAAAGACATACCCGAACAGGTTTGAAAGTCAACAAAAATGTACAGCCTTTTATTTAGAAGGCACAGAGAAACAGAGACGAAGATGCAATCTTATCAATCCTTCCCTAATAATAAACCCCACAGGCGCCTTCACACTCTCACACACACAGGGGAAAGACACACTGGTTATTCTCGTGCTGATGTACGGGCTGGGATTGACTCGATGGTGGCCACTTGGTCTGGTGTGGGCAGCGCGCAGCTCGATCCTCGATCCGGACGTGCAGCCTGGATGAAGTGAGGTCCGAAGAAAGAACCGCCACCTCAAAGTCAGCACGGACGAACTTCAGCACAGGTTGGACAAGCTACTATGCAGGCAGGGCTAGATTCAGCGCAGGTGGGACGACCAGCTTCAAGATGAGTCGTGGGAGGGGCCAACGCTTGCAGGTCCACTGGATCAGAGCGAGAGATCGGCGAAGAGCGATGGGTGTCGGGCGTCGACGCAAAAAGCAAGAGAGGTCTCGTCGGCGAAGCAAAATGGAAGAGGGTCGGCGAAGCACAAAGCAAGAGAAGTCTCATCGGCGAAGCACAAAGCAAGAGAAGTCTCGTCGGCGAAGCACAAAGCAAGAGGAGTGTCGTCGGCGAACGAAAATGCAAGAGGCTGGAAATGCGATGGGCGGGGGTTTTTATCAGACCCGAAAAGCTTCCCGAATGTTCCACAGCCTCCTATTGGCTGAGGTTGGTCACATGCTGGCTTTCAATCCTTCCTCCTCCTAGGAAGGTTTCAGTCCTCCTTCCCTCTTTGGTCACGTGTGCTTCACTTTGGCCACGCCTTCCTGCACATTAAAAATGTCTTCTTTCAACCACACGAAGGTTTGAAATCCTGCCTACTCTCAATGCATATTGGTTTGGATTATTACACAATGGAAAGGGGCTAATCTTTACATTCAATAAGAAATAACTAACTACTGCAGGCTACATGTTGTCGTGCAATTAACTATCGGGAGTTTGCCTTGATGGCAAAACCACAACAATATTATGCTATTATCATTGATGTTGTTATTACTTTTGGTATCAGAAGAGGCCTTGGAGAAATGCCACAATAAAACTATCTTAACACAGATTATAAACCTCAACATGCCAACATCAATATATACAACGACATTCACTCAACACCCCCTTGGTGTAAAAACCCCCTTGGGGTCGGGGGGTGGAAATTAAATCACTACAACCTCCATCATGTGGCCATTAGTCCCCCTGTCAAGTTTGTTTGGATTGGATAAGCAACGATCAAATGTATTGCAGTCAAAAATCAGTCAGACAGACAGACAGACACCAAATTGTGTATTTTAGTATGATAGATATCGGTACATGGGGCAGCTGGCTTAACATCAACAAACACAAAATGCTTCATGATTCAGCACCTTCCACTACAAATTTTAATCAGATTTGTCTTTGTGACGGATTAAACTTGGAACCAGGTGTGACGTAGTTGAGCAAATGACCACTGATCTTTCATAGGTGATGATTAATTCTTTTGTATATCACCAACTTGTAAAACTACCAATAATGAGCA